>NC_139716.1:30668239-30686395 GCF_964188405.1 Protomyctophum parallelum | reverse complement strand
ATTTGTGAAAGGTCATAAACTAAATGCAGGAGAAATGTGAGAGTTTCCTGGCATGAGCACATCAGCTGGCAGTGCTGCTTGCCCAGAACCACACCAGCTTGGACACCATGCAGTCTATTGGCTACACTTACTGTTCACTCACCTTTCAATTTGTACATATTATATGGGAGGTCAAGCTGCAGTGGTGGAAAGTACTTGAGGTACTTGTTGAGGTACTTTTTACTCTACTCCACTACATCTCAGAGGCAAATAGTGCTTTTCACTGCACTGTAATTATTTGAAAACTTAAGTTACTTTGTTGATTTAGATTATTATTACAAAACATACATTAAAGGCGAATACCACTAATTTTCAACATTTTATAATTCCCAATAAGGCATAAATTACTGATTAAATAGTCTTGTAAAAGCTCCTGTCATCCACAGCCCTGCAGCCTCCATTCAAAGAGAGACTGCTTTTGACAGAAAGCACTTATACAAATGTGAAAGTGGCTTAAAGTATATATTGTATTTATGAAATGGATTTATTTTATTCCTAACTCATTAGTAGGGCTTTTGAAGTCTGATTTATGTTTATTTTAACACCTGATTAATCTATTTTCGTTTTATTATAGCAACAATATCCAAATGACAAGCTCACATGTCGCGATATGAGCATTGGCTATTTCTATATTATTATTATTTTTAAATACTTTGTATTCACTGTGTAGATTTGCTACTCGGTTTTGTTACCGATGTACATCGGTAACACAAATTATACTGACTGGTAAATTGATAGGAACAATAGGTGTGCTGTCACAACATGGGGTATATTGTATGTTCATTACCCCTATTGTTATCAGCTTACTACGACATGCATTATGCCATTAATTATGAATGGTGAAGGCACAGACAGCAGGGGGTCTAGACACACACGCACAGACACACACACGCACGCACGCACGCACGCACGCACGCACGCACGCACGCACGCACGCACACACACACACACACACACGCACACACCCTCTCGGGACCTCTTCATAAATTATTAATGTATACTGCTTAACAACATTATTTTTCATGACCAACCAGTGCAGCCGAATCAATGCATGTGGATTAGCAGCAGTATTTGAGTTTGGTAAACTACTGGAACAATATAAGGCACACATAAACACAAACATGATGTGCTATGCATACACAAGACACAGGTTTTCTCACCCATGTGCACAAGCTAAAATACAAACATACAGCTCACAATTGAACATAAACAGCATGAGTGTCCTTCTGTATTACACACATCTACAGTATCCCTCTCTTTGGCACTGTTTATCTATCTATCTCTCTCTCTCTCTCTCTCTCTCTGTTCATTTTCCATGGCAGTCAGCAGTTACAGCAGAGTCTCATACGGTGTTGATTACTGAATCTCCTCCTCTGCCACAAGTCAAGTCCAACAGACCTAGTCAGACTGATCTAAGGGCCAGTGAGTGTGTCCTCTCCGTCTAGTGAATTAAACAGTGGCAAATCAGCCACAACGACAGTACAGTGCTGTATGTGTCGGCAGGGTTTGTTAAATTCACACTGTAGCTATATATGGTAGGCCTATTTCACTGTTGAAAATCATAGTTGATGATGGTCTGTCCATATGCTCATTCATACAATTATAAATACTGTATATGTAAAATACTGAAGAGTTGAGAGTGAGACGAATAAACCATTTAAGTCCATAACTTATTCTGACCCCTCCCCCAAAAGCCACATCTGTCCTGAGCCCTTATCCATAATGTATAAATGATGGATAATTAGTATGGACTTTAATGGTTATTAAACAGAGACAAAACTGCAGTAAATGTTTCTGGAGTAGTCGTGGAGGACTCAGGACCTGAATTTCCACAACCACATTAAGACACTTACAAAGTCAGCCTACTATCAAGACTCAAAGGACCTACTGTATGTCTCAGCACTAGGATTTGGAAAACCGCGTCCATCCATGCATTTATGCTGGTCGAATTCTCATTAAGACCAAGAACGTGGATCATATCACTCCAATTCTTAGGCACCATTTACACTGGCAGCCAAATCTAGCTTGAATAAGATCTGTGCCACATCCAGATTGGAATCTGATTTGTTTAAATAAGTCTAAATGCAGATAGGTCACATACAAGTCATATGGAATCAGATTTTTCCAAAGTGACTTGAGTCACATTCAGAGGTGGTTTCAAATCCGATTCAAATCGGATTTCAGGAGACCTGTCTCAGTCTGAATGCAACAACCTGATTCAAATCGGATTCCACGTGACTATGTGACTTGTTTGCATTTAGACTTATTTAAACGAATCAGATTCCAACCTGGATGTGGTACAAATCTGATTCAGGCTAGATTTGGCTGCCAGTGTGAACAGTACACACAGATTGGATCTGGTCACTTGCAAACGGCAGTGTTAAAAGGTCGGGCCAAAAGATCGGATCTGAGAAAAAAGAAAATCTGATTTGAATCGGATTTAACTCGGATGTGACTTAGATCATTACACTGGCTTCCTGTCTGTCATGTCTGTTCGAAATACTATATAAACTGGGCGACCCGATAGCCGTGGTTAGTGGTTAGGGCGCCTTCTACCACATGGGCTCAAATGCCTGACAGTGAGTTCCCCATGGCTGGCTATAGACCATTTTGCTGCATGTCACTCCCCTGCTCTCTTTCTAGGTTTCCTGTCTCTATCCACTGGCACTGTCAATGAAGGCTGTCAGAAAAGCCCCCAAAATGAATAAATACTATACACAAGATCTTTGAACAGTCAAATGTTCTTTGAAATGTGTTCTATATGCAATGAAGTGTACTTAATGAAATAAACAGCATCTCTCTCTCTCTCTCTCTCTCTCTTCGCAGCTATCCTTGCTTCTGTGGTGCTGAAAGAGTAGACATCTCTCTCAGCCCAGAGCTGTATTTAGCTCAAATACAAACACATCTCTGCTGCCCGCAGTAAAAACACAGGTCAGCATCCGAAGCCTCAGCCCTCTCTAAGGACAACGACAGTCCCAGCTGTGACTGTCACGGGTCGCAGGGAGCACCTGAGAGCAAGACATTGCATGCACTATACCTGCTGCGTCACTGTAAAAGCCTCTCTCTGGATGAGGATGATTCAACACGGTAAGCTAGTCGGCCATGGTCACCAAAGACTGCATACAGTACATCAATCTCCACTTACCTACAGTAGAGAGAGAGAGAGAGAGAGAGAGAGAGAGAGAGAGAGAGAGAGAGAGAGAATTTGACAAAAATACCTTTATTAGCTTATTACAGGATACAATTTAGCAAAAGAAAGAAAGAGAGAAAGAAAGAGAGAAAGAAAGAAAGAAAGAAAGAAAGAAAACAAAAAAACAAAGGAAGAAAGAAACAAACAAACAAACAAAGAGTACTGTGCCTGGCATTAAACCCCAAATATTCAATTGTACATGAACTACTTTCAACTTGGTGTCCATACTCTGAAACCGTAGCCGAAAAATATGCAGATTCTGTAACTAGACCACAAGGCAGAGGAACAGTTCCACAAAGACCGATGACTGTGTTGCTGTATTTTGACGTCACCATGTAGGCTCTGTCTGCAAATGAGACAGTTCCTGACATCAGTTGCACTACACGCAGCAGCCTGCAATGTGATACAGTTGCTGTGAGCTTGCGATGCTGACTTCTATACAAGTAAGTAAATATGATGTCTCTATCACCATGTTTAACTGGGTCTAACCGCTACAACACCCATCCCAGGCCGATGTCCGATAGTATTGACATGGCATGCATGTCAAGCTATCACTTATGCAGCACAACCGTGTGAGAGTCAATGCCTTGAACAGGATCAATAGGAATGGACCCTCACCCTTCCACCATTACTCTGCCAATCAGTGTAAGAGGATCCTAATTGGTTTAGCACTGTGTTGATCCCTCGGGGAGACCTGCTTAGGCCGCCACACCCTACTGTAAAATCACACTAGAAGACAACATCTCGAGCCAAATTGCATACGAGCCAAAGAGATTCTACTATCAAATAGAATGTTGTGAATGTAATAATGTGCTTTCCCAAGCCAAGACTCTATTCCACTCCACTAGAGAGCTCGTATAGAGTTCTTACTGTGATGGTGTTATGCTCTGTTCCTCAACAATTTAAAGACAAAACATTTACACCTTTGGTAGAGGTTTAGGTTGTGTAATTAGTCATTATGTTGCAATGATGTAACTCCAAATATTGGACACAATATAATCGACCGGGCCAACGGTGCCGGAGATTAGCTGTACACAGACGGTCAGACAGACGGATACACAGACACACACACACACACGGACAGACAGAGTGCAAAACACTTTCTCCTCATGCCTTCGGCCTGGTGGAGACAAAGAGAGGAGAACCTTTTCACATCAGAGAAAAGGTCACAGGGTCACGCAGGGGTGGATGGAGTGCTTTGGCTGACTGTGAGAGCTGGCTTTGTCCACATTGCTTTAACGTCTCCGACATGATAGATGGACTGCTTTTCCAAAAACACTTTACACCCTAGGAACTCTACACACTATGTAGAGAAACACAGTGGAAGGGGACTAGAGGGGGTGCAAAAGAAAAAAAGTCAGTTTTTCATGTCGGGGGAATGAAAGAGCAGAGAACAGCAACCCATTGTGGTTGCAAAATCCTATCCCCACTCGCTTCCTCCTTCCATGTGCTTTTGAACACCGATGTGCAATCTTGAGGATTGGGCAAAGCGAACACAAGCGCTGCGAGCTTGTGTATCTATCTGCTGTGTTCTCAGTGCTTGTCACAACTTACAGTATATGCACACTCAGAGATCAATGTTTCCTCTACTGGAAAGAGAGATTTCTTCCAAATGCCATGGCGTTGTCAGGAAGGGTTAGGGTTAGGGATAGGAGAAGAAGGGGCCCGGTGGAAGAAAGATGTGAGACAGAGAGACAGAGGAGAAGACATGGAAGGGAAAGAGCAAGGAATAAAGAAGACCGCTAATACAAAAGGACTGAAGACAGTCATGGCAGATTTATACTTGGTACTTCAGCCGTGCCGCTATTTTAGGTGTGCAACGCCGGCGAGCAACCATGTATAAATCACTGTTCAATGTCCTATACCTCCTAAAGATTCACGAGCTTGAATAGCTAATGCTGAACATTCCACGAATGCATTCACGCAAACAAATGCACACAGGCATGTACACAAATATTCTGTAAACGGGGACAGAGTGGCGCACCGACATTCCCACTACGTGGCTTCCATGTGCGGTTACACAGTTATAGTTAGGGTTAGGGACAGGGTTAGTAATGCGGCGGGTCGGAATGGCGGTGCGTCGGAATGGCGGGCTTCGGAATGCCGGTGTGTAACCTCTGTACACATACAAGAATACAAGAATTAGGATGGATGTTTTTCAGGACCCCAGATCAATGAAGACATGAAAAGCATGACACTGTGTGTGCGTGCGTGCATGCACGGGTGTGTGCGTGTGTGTGTCTTCCATTTATAACAGAGCTAACCAGCAAAACCGGATAAAGGACTAAACGGGTACATATCTTTGGTCCGACGTCCTAACAGTCCGACACGCAATAGTCCGACACCCTACCCCAAACCTAACCCTAACTACACACATAAGCCATGGGTAAGTCTTAACTGGCCACGTATGTCTGAGCCACGGGTGAGTCTTAACCGGCCACGTATGTCGGAGCCACGGGTGAGTCTTTACCGGCCATACGTCGGCGCCACGGGTGAGTCTTAACTAACGAATGCCTCCCAGACTAAGAAAGAAAGAGAGAAGACAGAGATATTCTAAGAATCTAAGTTCTGTCATAGCCACAGTATTTTTCACTTTTTTTCCTCATCCCACAAAAAATACAAAATAAATTCCCAAAGCAAAGACCTTCAGAAACAAATTCAAGGATTACACATACACCAAGGTTTTCTCTGCCGATTGTCAGGACCCCTGAAGCAGGTTGTTGCAGATCGGTTATTTTCAAACGAATTTAGCACTTTTTGTGGTCTATGGTGGTTTCATGTGAAGCATCGGGTCTAACCCTTTTTGTGATGTTTATGTGAAGCAACAGACAGTAGCACTATGCCCAAGACAAACGTCCCCAGGGGGGACAATAAAGTTTACGCTCTCTGTCTTTCAATGACTTTGAAGGCTAATGAGGAGTCCCAATGGGGCTAAGCATGATGGATGGATGGAAACGGGCCAGAACACATTAGATTACAACATCAAATTTACTTATATCTATCAGCTTAGCGAATAATGCACTCAAGGATCAAGGATGCCACTCAAGGATTGTTTTTTTAAGTCCAAAACCAATAAGTCCATCCTGCAAGACACCGTACGAGGTGGCAGGAGAAGAGGGAGACAAAATAAAAGATGGGAAGATAACATCGGAGAATGGACACACTTGAAACTCAGCGAGGCAATGAGAGCTGCCGAGGACAGAGAGGGATGGAGAGAGCTGGTCAACAGATTGTCTGTGGTGCCCCTTACGGGATAGGTGAAGGTGAGGTGGTGACCAATACTTTGGAGAAAAGGAGGTCCAATTTCTGTACCTTAAAAAGGGATCAGATTCCACTCTTGGTCATTCACTAGCAAGTTACCACACACTGAATCAACATTTGATCAACGTTTGCCTGTTGTTTATGGTACCACTACCAACATCAATACAGCATGGAATTGTGGCCAAAATCTTATCCACAGATAACAAAATATTCCAAGTCTTGGGTGGTCCGTGGCTCAAATGCCAATTAAATAATGGACCTTGATATGAAAAAGGTTGAAAACCCCTGGTCTAAAGGGTATTGATGGACCTCCTGTATCTTCTATACTCTCCATAATAAAGCTGTGTTGTAACTGGACAGATGGCTGCATTTCCTTTGCCTTAGTCATTGTGGGTGAATGCGTGCATGACTAAAAATAAGAATGTGAACAGGTGTGGGGGTTAATACCTGTGACAGAAGAGAAGAGAAGAGAAGAGAAGAGAAGAGAAGAGAAGAGAAGAGAAGAGAAGAGAAGAGAAGAGAAGAGAAGAGAAGAGAAGAGAAGAGAAGAGAGCAAGACCAAGCATTTATCGTTGTAGAAATTTCATGGCTCAAATACTGATCATGTACAGGCCAGGGTGTGTACAGGGTGTTGGACTATGTGTGCAGGCAGAAAAAACAGAAGCAAAAGATGAAGAGGAGCAAAAAATGCAAGAGAAACAAGAATCCTCTGAGGAAGACCCAGCAAGATTTTACCATGTTCACAAGGGGAGATTTTAAAGAATGTGACCTGTGTCGCACACAGGTCGACACATTCAATTATATGTTTACTACTAAAGAAATAGGCATCCTTCATGTTTTTATGTGTGTGTTGCTGGACGGCTGGTGACATGTTTCATACAGACGGACTCTAGACTAGAGACACCATGCAACTTGCCGCTGATGTATGGATGTATGTATGTTAGGTATGTCTTTCTGACCACACATTCCTCCACCAGAAGGTGCTGAAAATTGTTATGCAGTATGCATACCTCTATAGTCGCTAGTCTAGACTCTACTCTCTAGTCTAGAGTAGACTGCCTTGTTTATTATGATTTAATTCAGGGATATGACATTTGCAATGAATGGGTGAATCAGTTTAAATGAACAGAAATGGGGTCGCTGAGTATTTTCTGGAGATGTCTATCCGATGCTTTCACTTAAGACAATAAACTAAAGCCTCAACAATGTGGATTTAATTTCAAACTCCCATGACAACATTCTCTGAACTCCACCCATTGTTTCCATACCCTCTAGTCTAGTTCAGGCTGCGAGTGTTTTTCCACCTGTTATCCAAACCCTATTTTTTCCTCTCTCTCAGGCTAATTCAGACAGCTTTGATTTGTCTCCGCAACGGTTCATTTGATGATGCCTCAGTCCTACAGGTTGATGCTTGATCGCAGTGGGAAAAAAATACGTTGCTTTATTGCCTCGTTATATTTTGTGTTTAAATTAATGTTAATTAATCGCCCAAAACAAACGCTATAGTTTATGCTCCATCAACAGCAGTTCTAAAAGCTTTTTTTAGCGCGCAACACCATCATACAACAAAGTATAAAACGCCTTTGTCTCGTCTCGCCGCAATTCTTTGGTCTGAACTAGGTTTAACTGTACGTGGTACAGCAGCCAGTGTGATATTAGCTCCACATTCTTTCACACATGGCCTCTCTCTCTCAGCCAGACAGTGCTTTATGACTTCCTTCAAATGGCACCCAAGTGGCGACAACCAACTCCCCACCCGACTGACTACACTGTCAGTATTTCCATTTCTCCTCCACCTGAAAGACTCCACCATCTCTTCCAAACTTTTTTTCCCCTTTTATAATGGAAAATGAAAAAACACTAAAACTGTATTTAATAATAAAATAATAAAATAATTATGAAAATAATTGTTATTCTTGCTAAATAACCACTGAAGCTGTATACTTTTATAATGTAATTTCCAAAATAGAGACACCAAGGTTAATGTGGTTAAAGGCAAAATAACACTAATATGGTGGCCAAATAAATATGTATCACTATTTCATAAGTCCATTCCAGTCCACTCTGTTTAAATATTGCATCTATTTTTAGGACAGGAAGGAAAGGCAGTGTAAGAGGGGCACATAAGGACAAACTGTAATCCGCCTGAGGGAGAGAGTGCAGAGGTCTTCAGCACTACACCTTCAACACACAGCAGAATAGTATTAGATTATTATTTTTAATATTATTATTATTAGGAGAGTGCAGAGGTCTTCAGCACTACACCTTCATCACACAGCAGAATAGTATTAGATTATTATTTTTAATATTATTATTATTAGGAGAGTGCAGAGGTCTTCAGCACTACACCTTCAACACACAGCAGAATAGTATTAGATTATTATTTTTAATATTATTATTATTAGGAGAGTGCAGAGGTCTTCAGCACTACACCTTCATCACACAGCAGAATAGTATTAGATTATTATTTTTAATATTATTATTATTAGGAGAGTGCAGAGGTCTTCAGCACTACACCTTCAACACACAGCAGAATAGTATTAGATTATTATTTTTAATATTATTATTATTAGGAGAGTGCAGAGGTCTTCAGCACTACACCTTCATCACACAGCAGAATAGTATTAGATTATTATTTTTAATATTATTATTATTAGGAGAGTGCAGAGGTCTTCAGCACTACACCTTCATCACACAGCAGAATAGTATTAGATTATTATTTTTAATATTATTATTATTAGGAGAGTGCAGAGGTCTTCAGCACTACACCTTCATCACACAGCAGAATAGTATTAGCCGTTTCCGACTCTTCTTCTGTGTCATTTCATTTGACCACCAGCCACAGTCCAACTCAATCCAGACCATGTTTTTGGAGATAAAAAACATTGCAATTCGTGCCTGAGCATGAAGCAACGTCATGTTTTAGAATACTTTGGCAAAAGCTGAAATACCGAATCACATTGGTACAGCACAACAGCTGTGCCTACATGAAAAATTTAAATGTCATTTCATATGTTCCAACATAGTTCCATTTTGTCATGCAGCCTTAACGCAAGTGCATGCACACTCTTTCACATAAACTACCTAACGGCGGACATAAAAAACACTTGCATTTTAGTCACGCATGCACACACATCCTCTCTTTCTCTAGCAGTAGTCTTGCCATGATTGTAGCCAGTGTACCAGCTGTGGGCATGTTAGCTGTCTCACTCTCTGTGGAATAAGGAATTAGATCAAGGTGGTAGTGCCCAATGGGCACTGCACCGAGAAAACCCAGCCTAATTAACAGTGGATTGTGCCTTCTGCCTGCATTATTCATATGTTTAATTTGTCATTTTAATGCCAATAGAAAAAGCTGTGATATACACACTCCATCTCATTCTCACACGACAATCCTATAGTATTATACCCAGTCCTGAAGGTGGTGGTAACGTCACCATTATGCCGATTTTGACCAAATAGAGCGAATCTGGCGATGTCACTTTCGGTTTAAGGAACAACAACAACATCCTAGCTTTGGACTGTGCAGCACTATCAGATGTCCGGAATGCTAAGCGATCATTGTTTATTTGAATAACTAAGTCAAATTAAGCTCTAATCAAGCCCAAAACATCAAATTTTACGCAGCGATGCATGCCCGATCACGCGCGTGTGTGATCGACCGTGCACACGTGGATTTCGGCCGTTAGCCAAACAAGCTAAAAGTTGCTACATTTTGTTATATTAAGCTCCCGATTACAGGGGATTAAACGATTACGTCAATTACGTCAGTGGCCATAAGGGATTTATTGATTCATTACGTCAATTACGGCACTGGGCCTGGCCATAAGCCAGTTAATATGAAGTACGTACACACACACACACACACACACACACACACACACACACACACACACAGTTATTTTTTAAATATTTTATACATTTGAAAACCATTGAAATGGGACATTCTGCATAATGACTACTTTTGGTACTTTAAGTATATTTTGATACCAATACTTTTGTACTGTTAGTCTGTTACACAAGTAAATATTGAACTCCACCTGGGACCAGAGAAGAGGGCGTGGCTGTACGACACCCCACCCACCTATACCCAAAATAGGGCATCAGAGATCCCACAGGGTACCGAGGGTCTGAATATGATTAACATCACCCAGTCCAGTGTGTGTGTGTGTGTGTGTGTGTGTGTGTGTGTGTGTGTGCGTGTGAGAACAAAGTCCTGGATCCAGATGCTTTGTTGGTATGGTTCTGCTGCGCTAATGTTCTGGATCATCAACATAGGCTGACCCAGACACGACCTCACACACACACACACGCGCACACACACAGTTCCACAATTTCTTCTTGTAAGAAAAAACATGCTATAGAGCCAACCCAGCCATGAGCGCACACACACACACACACACACACACAATATTCAGCAATTTCTTATTTTAAGATAAAACATGCTATAGAGTCAACCCAGCCATGAGCTGCGCAAGTTAAGAAATAATGCTAATATATGTTGTCCAACATAGTTCTTAATTAATCTCTTTTTACATCCTAAATAAATGTTGACACAGATTTGACTAATTATACTTTCCAAATCCACAATTACACTTTACTATCTTGCAGGCTTTAAAACCGGGACAATACTTAAATAAAGTCCCAGCTAATATCTAGTTTCATATATATCATATCATTCATATTAGACGAAACCCTAGGTTGAGGACATATAGGAAAAACATTGATCTATTCTGTACTGGTTGATACACTGCATGGCTCTTTCCTTCGTGACTGATGGAGTGTGCAGATGTAAGCAGCTGGGAGCCACGGCTCTGTAATGAAAATCCCTCATGCATTTCTCACAGTGAATTATGGACTCTATACTATCCTACACCTATCCGCCCCTCATTTCACAGCAGAACTAACTGGCCCTCCCTTATAGAGGAGGCTGCTTTAAGCCAGGCTTCAGGGCTCTGAATAGTAGATGTAAAGTGACTAGGCAAAGTGATGGGTACTGATTTAAAGTAACTACCGGTAGGTGTATGTAATGTGACTATAGGTATAGATGTAAAAGGTGACTTTTATCACTGAGTAGAGATTAGTCTGGAACTTTGATCTTCGTCGAAGATTCATTTCCAATGGCTGGGTGGTTAGGTTACAAACAACCACAGCTCTGGGGTCAGCGAAATGGAAATGGATAGTGCCAGCTTTGGCAGATTCATCTGGTTTCCAGGCTAACTAGGTAGTAGGTATATGAAGTAGTCTCTCAAGTCTCTGCTAGAGAGTTTCTGTAACTCAGGGGTTCTCAACCCGTGAGTCGCGACCCCCCAAATTATTTTCAAATATATATATATATTATTTTTTTCTTTTTTGCAACTGAATGGCTGGAAAAAGACATGGCCAAAGCATTTCCGGGGGTCCCCAGCCAAAGAACGTTGAGAACCCCATGCTGTAACCCGGTCTATGTGTTTAAGTGTCTTTGAGCAAGACACTTAACCCTAAATGCTCCCCGGGTGCTATATTAATATTAAGTGCTCACTGGTCTAGTAGTTGCTATGACAAATTCACATTATGTGCAAATACTGTAACTATGACCGGCCCGGTCATTTTTGCGCAAATTTGGACCAGACCAGCCCACCACAACCGGCGAGCAGATAGCAGAAACTATACCGCCCGCTCCATCGAGGCACACACAAACAAGCCCTATAAATACCACTACTTTTACAGAACAACAGAGTAGGAAGACACTAAACAGTATGTTTCAATACTTTCCATGGCCAAAGCAGTGAGTAAAGGCACACCAATGGCCAAGTCAAAATCTCAAGGCACGCCTATATTCATAGCACAAAGCCTCAGCATACTGTTTGGGAGCCACTGCTATACAAGGCCAGATGAGGTGTTATAAACCACCAACCATCAACACAGACACAAGACAAGTCTTTATTCTTCATGTGTTTGAGATGACATGCTGGGCCTTGATCATGCACGGCACGCTTATTACAGTAAGCCTCGCATCCATCTCTCCCCCACTCTTCCACGTCATCCCTCTGTTCTGTAACAGTCCTTGTTCTTCTGTTGCGTAACACAGTCAAGGTCACGCATGCGCACGCACACGCACACACACACACACACACACACACACACACACACTCCCTTTGATCTATTTGTGGTTAACTAGTCTATAAATTAATTGAGCAGTCATGAAACTAGAAGTTCAGTTGATACATTTATATAGTTTGATGATGACGATGCAATTGTAATTGCAAAATATATATTAGTACTAAACCTTTCAGTGTTCCTATTGCATCTGACATCACCCAGCTGATGGCTGCTCAGATGGTCATGGTGAGTGCTCGGTGGGGGAGCAGAGACAGAGACACTTTAGCTTTAGCCCATTTAGACCTGCATCTGTGTCATATATATTCAAAGATTTGCACACATTTTCATGTTTAAAACAAATAAATGGCAGATCTACAAGCTCATAGCGCGGCACTGAGTACCACGGTATGAGCTTGTAGATCTGCTATTTTTGAAAAAACATGAGCAAATCTTTGAATTAGTCTTTCACAGCGAATGTTTTAACTCAAATCTTTGCTTCTGGGGGGGGTCCCCATGGAACAACATATTTTCAGATTGGGGTCGGTGGCCAAATAGATTTATGTTTGGGGGGTCCTTGACATGAAATAGTTTGAGAACCACTGACATAGAAACCTCGTTTTTTTCCAGAAAACTCGTGATTTAGAGGACATTTTGTAGAATCTGTTCTCAGGTCTTTGTGGGTAGACACAGACAGGCCGGGAAGCAAACCACTGAGTGACCATCTGATTATCAGACAGCCTCTCTGCCCACAAAGCTACGGCCGCCCCAAATATGCATGGCATGAGAGAAAGAGAAAGAAGGGGAGAGAAAGAAAGAAAGAAAGGGGGGGGGGGACCCGGGGGAGAGGGAGGCATATGGCTCCAATTTCCTCCTTTCAAAGACGTGAAAACAAGACACAGGATAGCAATCTCCTTTGTTTTTCTCCCTAAACTGTATTTATCTGTGACGTAGCAATACAGGTTCAGTGCCTATACACCGTCATGGCCAACGCGTCAGCAAGTAGTGAACGAAATGCAGACTGAGGAGCACACAGCGGAGATAGGTGGTCGAGCAAAAAGGAGAGAGAGAGAGGGGGGAGGGGGGGGGGCAACATAGAGGACACAAAGTGACCAGCATTCTGGTGACACGTCCACTCCAACAAGCTGTCTACATGGGAAGAAGTCCAAGCTGGTCTTCATGTCCAAAGATCACAATGGTGGTTTATTATGGTGCCCTATTGATGCAGAAGAGGAGTGAGAAATGAAAGGTCGAAGTCAACCATGAGCTGAGTGTTTGATTGATTGATTGAATTATTTATTAACAGTTTGCAGAATTACAGTATACATTTCAAGCACAACTCAATACAAAGACTGTTAACTGTGAGTGGACGACCCAATAAAGCATTACACTTGTTTAAGAGGGTCCACCATGTTCAAATCATCAAAACACATATGTGTCACATATGGACATCAAGCATAGAAGTGGAGGTGACAGCAGAACCAAGGTAGAGCCGTGAAAGTACAGTATGGCAATATGGGCTTGTGTGTACATTATGTATGCACACACACACACACACACACACACACACACGTGTGCACACGCACGAACACACACACACACTATTTGCACCAACTGTGCAAAGTGAAAGAGATGAATGGATTAGAGCACCCTGCCATGGTACTGTTGAGCGTGCCAAGTTGCGTGCACACACACACACACACACACACACACACACACACACACACACACACACACACACACACACACACACACACACACACACACACACACACACACACACACACACACACACACACACACACACACACACACACACAGTGTATTAAAAGCTAATTAGCAGTTAGACAGACATCCATCCAAACTATTACATCAGTCTCAGCACACAGACAGATATGCACAATGGCTGCAACCAACAGTCAATTGAACGTAACTTTTACATTTTTCACTCGGTTGGCTTGCACCAACAAATAAGCTTTAAACTGGATCAAACCAAAGGTTTACAGTAAGTATCTATTGATCCAGTTGCACAAAAATGACTTATAATATATAATTAAAAAAATTGCAATCTCGCAATTAAACTAGAAAGACGGTTTAAATAATTTCTTCTTTGGCTGGACAAGTTCTATGCCAGTTTTATCTCAAAGGGGAAGAAAGAGTAGCCTAATAATTACATTTATTAGACTTAAGAAATTGACAAAGCACACATGAGTTTGATGTACAGTACTATATACCCGAGTGATATATGTAGTAAGAGTGGCGACACTAGCGTTGACTCCCATTGTAACAATGGAATGCGGAAGTGCTCATTCTATCTCAATGGGATTCTAGCCATAGGAGAAATGTTTGGAACTATAGCCCATTAGCCCATAGGCACCCGCTTTACGGCGAGATCAAAGCGTGTCACCACTCTCCTACTCTACACTCTGCTATATACTAGACACGCGCGCACATGCACACGCTCTCACACACACACACACACACACACACACACACACACACACACACACACAGTCACACACGATTGTTGACAATCCCTGCAGGAATGTCAACGCCATCACATCAGAGGTGATGGAGAGAGATCGAGGGATCAAGGAGAGCGGGTGAATGAGCGAGTGAGCGATAGAATCAGGCATTGATCATTCCTCAGATAAATAACTCAGATAGTTATTCATCAGTCTCTCACAATGCATTTTATCATACACACAAGACAGGAATCTGCATCCAAGGCTCAACCGAGTGGGCTCAGCTCAAATCCACTCCGGATTAGTGCTGCAACAATGCTAATCTAATTTCTACACACACACACAGAGTTTGTCCTTCATCGAATTGGGGGTAGTGGGGGGTTGAAGCGGGGTATCCGATCTCTCCCATTCTCTCCCATGTGTTCTGGGCCATCTTAATGGAATCAAGTTAAGCTGTAGCGCCTATAGGAGTTAGCCCAAAAATATTAACCTACTGTAGCACTGGCTGAGGTTTTGGTTAGCACTACCAAGGAGAATTAATTTCACACGGGTGAAAGGGGAGGTTTACAATTACATTATGGGAGAGTGTTACAGAAGTAGCAGGGTGAAACTAGATTAGATGGAGCTTTTTTGTGGGGGAGTGAACTGAATATGACAGGTCAAATCCATCCAAACAGCAGTCACTAGGGAATAATTTGCACGCCTATCCCAGAAACAACATCTCTCTCTGGGGTAAGATGTGTTAAAATTACCCCCCTAAACTTATATCATTGGAAACACAGTACTGTTCCAAAAAAATGAAATAAAGAAACATAATGATTAATTATGATTAAAGTTTTGGGGAGGCTACAAAATAACCATGTCCTGGTTCAGAACCCTAGCAGCGACCCTTTTCTTTTTGTAAGTAACATGATGCATTGTGACTGTGACCTTGTAGATTGGCTATTTTTGGCAAACAAATAATGTATATAGTGTAAAAACCAGGTGGTTTCGTATAGAAATCTGGTTAACAAAGTACTTAATTAAATGCAACTTATTTCTAGATGTCTTTGAAGGACTAACCAAATACCTTTGAGAAAACTCAAAGCCATTGAGATGCAAAACAATGGTGTGTGTGTCCAAGCCCGCAACACCAGCCAAAAACTACATTAATGAAGTAGCGAACAGAAAGACAGACCGCCTCACTGACCAGAACTGATTCACACACAAATCCACACTATAACAACAAAAGAGCTAGGGAAACCCTTTGGAAAGCCTCAGAAAGACAGAGTCAGAACAATAGCATTCCAAAAATGGAGAAATAAATAAAAAGAAAAGTGCTGATCATAAAAAGTCCTCTGAATGCATTCACCATGCAGTAATGTCACAGATTTCCAGCCAAGGCATCACACACACACACACACACACACACACACACACACACACACACACACACACACACACAGGCAAGGCATGGAGCTATGATGTGTGTAACTGCATGTGAATTATGTGAAACATACGTAATAAGTAATTCCGTATATAAATGTAATAAAACCTAATCGTACTTAAGTGTGTGCAAGTGTGTGAAAATGTGAGAAAACTGCATGCTAGTCTGTGCGTGCGTGTGTGTGTGTGTGTGTGTGTGTGTGTGTGTGTGGCATGTGAGTGTGCACCAAGGTCAATAAATAGTGTTTAGCAGCCCATAACAAGACCCAGAGGAGACAGGAGACTGATGAAAACTGTCTACATTGACTTGACAGCACGCTCGCATTCTAAGACTATAATGCTTGGCCAGCGTTCTGGAGACAGGCAGTACTGTCAGGAACGATTGATTCCCAGTGTCTTTGGCTGACAGACTGGAGCACCTCTACACACAGTGTAATGGGTGCTCAAACACGCAGCACACAGAGCCATGATGACCTTCACCTCAGGATCCGCCTGGCCTTTGCACTGTTCGCACTACCCGGCCTACTCGTAAATTATGCACTGGCGGGAGCTGGACTGTCCCTGAATGGTATATTACGGCCGCTATACGCGCTATTCATTATGGAGGTGTGGCCGTGTGTGGGCCGTGCACAATGGCATAACATTCAGAGGTTCTCCTCCTCTTCTAGTTCTCCACAAATCTCTGTGATTGTAATCTTCCTATAATCAGCAGAAGTGATAGTGTGTCAATTCCTTGTGTCAATTGTGTTTATATAAAATGATTCAAAGAAGTCAACGGATTACAATAATATAACATTCTCCATAATCAGTAACAGGTGATACTTACAGTATGGTTTTATTCAAATGCAATCAAAGGCTAGAGCATGGGTGTACTGTCCAAACCTTTTTCAAAGGGGGCCACATTAGAAAATATGGGCAAACTACATAATTTACCTTCGGATTAAAACGATTTAACCATCATCATTAATATTTAATATCAATGGTCTTTTGTTGTGAACAAAAAGTGTATCTCAGCCATTTTTCAGCCTTATGTCACATTACCAAATGTAACCAAGCAAGCAAGGTAAAATATAAAATAGAAATAGAAATACAAGGAACACTGACAAATTATACTCTGGGAAATGCCCAGGTTAAAAAACAATAAGTAAAAATGTCCCATACTGTTGGGCGGGACGTTCATAATACAATTCAGGTATGATGCGCGGGCCGCATTTGGCCTGTGGGCCGCACTTTGGACACGGCTGGGCTAGAGTGTATGAATCGAATGTTGGATGTGTAGTGTTATCGGCGCCTCAGTGCGGCCGCAGGTGCAGAGTCCAGTGGCGCAGAACCACAAGACTTCTGAATTAAGTGATTTTGAATGTCATAGTCATTACAATTTCACTGTAATCCACAAAAGTGTGACTGTTAATTCCTTGTGTCAATACATTGTTTTTATCAGCAGTTGCCAGTTTAATCAATGTCGTTGATCTGCGTTTGCTGTAACCACACAGACCATTCAGTTGAATTAATCCAAAACACAAGCAGATTGCTGTCATTTAAAGTTCTCTATATAACCAGCACAAGGTGTGAGTGATAATTTTGTGTTATCAAATATAATTGGCCAATCCACACTGAGAGCATTCCAATGAACAACAACAGTAGAATGGCTTCATGCGGCCAGACACAGAATCCACTAAGGAAACCAGATGAGAGCCG
>NC_139716.1:30363239-30663239 GCF_964188405.1 Protomyctophum parallelum | reverse complement strand
GTGAACTGAGTAGTGCAAACCCCCCCCCCCCCCCTCTCTCTCTATCATTAGCAGGCATGTTTCTGGCACAACAGCGCCCCTACTGGTACTCATAGTCATACTGGTGCTCATTAACGTCACATAGTAACATAGGTGAACCAACACATAGGTAAACACGGACATTGCTGTTCCTTGGAGTGGTTGCACCACTCAAAAACTCGGCCATTATTGTAATACTTTGGAATATCAGTACTAGGCTATTAAGCAGCCCATGATGTGTCCTCACTGTCCTGATATTTAACAATGTCATGGTCATTATAGGAAATACAAAAACAAAATGGGATCTCAGTCAGTCTAGAAATATTCCAGATATTGTTTGGTCTTTAGTCACAGCATGCACCACACAACTTGAATGCATAAAGCTTCTTAAAATAGAATAGTGCTGATATGGCACATAAAAGACTCTTAAATAGGCATAAAGTGTTAGTAGTCAAGCAACACTGCCAGAGATCCTAGTACTACAGTTGTGAGAGAAGCGGCGTGGATACAGGCTTTGATACTGTGATACACTCCTCACAAATATAGAACAAAAAGGTGAAACACATCACTATTCTGGGCATGTCATGATAGGAAAACATTCAGCCATCATAGGGGAATAATCAGCGACAATAGAAGATCTACAGGCTAATTAAATTTAAAAGAGGGGAACAAATATAGACCCTGCATGTCAACACAGTGTATAGGGTTATAAAGATGCTAATTGATTATGCAACCGTTGGTTTCACATCAGATTGGTCAGAGTTGCATTTGAATCCTTAATTTTTTTAATGCAAAAAAAACCTCATCCTAGTATGAACACAAAGATGTGAGTACAACTGAATAAGAGACACCATCTCATATTCTCTGATTCTCTCTGATCTCTGCTTTCTGGTCATTTGAACCGTCATCTATAGTACTGTAGTCTAGTGGCTGTCACAGTTCATGGTCAATCATGGTGGGAGCAAAAAAACAGGGAATCAGATTTTCTCCACATTACATGTGTTAAAATAAATAGCTGGATGGAAAGAGAGACGGGGTGGATGGTAGAAAGACAGAGAAAAAGAAAGAAAGAAAGACTAGATGTCGTCTGGGAATTTGCATATATTATTATCTAATATGGCTGTGTTGTCTTTTCCTAGTTAGAATAAATTAAGCCTTATTTTATACTTTCAAAATGCTTCTAGAATTTCAGAAATAGCATCTTTACAAGCTGACAATAAGTCGCCATGGATTGTGAGCTTGTAAATCTTACATTTTTGACATATTTTTGACATATTTTGACATATTTTGACATTTTGTGAGGATTTTATCCTCACAATATATTATAATATCAATATTAGATTTTGTCCATATAAATAAATGAACACAGGAGGGCAGAGATAAATTGATGACAGTGAGAGAGCTGAAGAAAGCAGTCTTCATGTCTGACAACATGTGGCTGATCAGTACAACAATCGCTGGCGTGGCATGACATAACAGACTGAGCCGTCACGGTCACGGTCAAACACACTCACAAGCCCAATTAAACATGATTAGAGCTGGTGTTATTATTATATGATACTAGACCTGTGCCCGGCATCGGTAACCGGTAACGATGGAAGTTGGAGATGCATTCCCCACCCGGCTATGCAATACCCGTTGTACCAGTGTCAGAGTACCCGTTCCACCCATCTGTCTGTGACCCTTTTATGCCCATATATGGATATTTCTGTATCTGTCTCTCTGTGTCCCTTTATTCCTATATGGAGTTATGTGTCAGGCATGCCCAAATATGAAGTGTTATGTCAGAAGAGAACAGGCCAGCTCCATATATGGAGATATAGGGGTGATCAGGTCCAGAGCCCGGACAGAGGCTTTTGTAATGGTTCTGGAAAACTGGCTATCCAACGGACTCGACATCGGGCACTGCACTCCCTGTGGGGGTGTGGAATGTGTGTCAATGTTGAAGTAGGTGGGGCTAACGGTTCTCGAGTTACATGGATTACAGACGTACACACATATATTTGGAGTTCTGTGTCAGGTATGCCCAAATATGGGCATACCATTCTCGGCTGCCTGGAAGTCTCTGAACTATAGTCGTTAGTCCGTCCGTTAGCCTTCATTTATGCGTATGTTACGATCGAAGTAACAAAGACTTCTCTGACGGACATGGCTGCCCAGTGTGTGACCAAGATGGAGCTGACTGTCAGCTGTGACAATCTGCTGGATAAAGACATTGGCTCAAAGTCCGACCCCCTGTGTGTGTTGCTCACCAGCAGCTCACAGTCACAGTGGTATGAGCTGGGCCGAACGGAGAAAGTGCAGAACTGCCTCAGTCCAAAGTTTGCCAAAAAGTTTGTGGTTGACTACTACTTTGAGACCGTCCAAAAGTTGAAGTTTGGCCTCTACGACATTGACAACAAGACCATAGACCTGAGTGACGATGACTTCCTGGGCGAGCTGGAGTGCACCATGGGCCAGGTGGTGTCCAGTAAAAAATATACCCGGCCGCTGGTCCTGAAGAACAACAGACCTGCTGGAAAGGGGACCATCACCATCATTGCTGAAGAAATAAATGACAGCAGGGTGGTGAATTTTGAGGTGGAAGCCAGGAAGCTTGACAACAAGGATTTCTTTGGCAAGTCTGACCCATACCTGGAGTTCTACAAGCAGACAGAAACTGCATGGCAGCTGGCCCATAGAACAGAGGTGGTACAGAACAACCTGAATCCAACGTGGAAACCTTTCAAAATCCAACTGCAGTCTCTCTGTGGAGGAGACATGGACAAACCAATAAAGGTTGAGTGTTACGACTACGACAAGGACGGCTCACATGACCTCATCGGCACCTTCGAGACCACACTGAAACAAATGCAGAAAGCTGATAGAGCCTCTCCGGCGGAGTTTGAATGCGTCAACAGTAAAAAGAAACAGAAGAAGAAGAGCTATAAAAACTCTGGCGTTGTTAGCGTGAAGCTATGCCAGGTGGTGAAGGAGTACACCTTCCTGGATTACATCATGGGAGGCTGTCAGCTCAACTTCACTGTGGCTATTGACTTCACCGGCTCCAACGGGGACCCCAGGACCCCCCAGTCTCTCCACTACATCAGCCCGCAGGGTGTCAATGAGTACCTTTCTGCTATCTGGTCCGTGGGCACTGTTATCCAGGACTATGACAGTGACAAGATGTTCCCAGCCTTCGGATTTGGAGCCCAGATTCCTCCTTCATGGCAGGTTTCTCATGAGTTCCCCCTCAATTTCAACCCAGTGAACCCATTCTGTGCAGGTGTAGAAGGGGTGGTGGAGGCTTACAGGGTGTGTCTGCCCCAGGTGAAGCTCTATGGTCCGACCAACTTCTCTCCAATCATCAACCACGTGGCCACCTTCGCCAGACAGGCCCTCCAGCAGACCACTGCATCACAATACTTTGTTCTGCTCATCATAACTGATGGAGTGATCACAGACATGGACCAAACGCGCAGTGCCATCGTCAACGCGGCGCGCCTGCCCATGTCCGTCATCATCGTCGGGGTGGGCGGAGCCGACTTCAGCGCCATGGAGTTCTTGGACGGAGACGATGGTCGGCTGCGATCCCAGACGGGCGAATGCGCGATGCGAGACATCGTTCAGTTTGTGCCCTTCAGACAGTTCCAGAACGGCCCTCGAGAAGCGCTGGCTCAGAATGTGTTGGCCGAGGTTCCCAAACAGGTGGTGGACTTTTTCAAGGCCATGAAGTTGACTCCACCCAACAACAACAACACCTGCTGAGCATGCCATAGTGGGACCCACACTATGACAAGGAACTGCTAATATTTACATACATGTAAAACATATAAAATGTAAAAAGAAAATCAACATGGATCACCTTTCTGGCAGTATGCTATTTGTTAGCTGAAGTCAGCCAGAGTAACACCACTCCTCAAAAAACCAGCCCTTGACCCCTCAGATGTCAAGAACTACAGACCGGTATCACTCCTTTCATTTATTTCTAAAACCATTGAACGTGTCGTCTCCAACCAGCTCTCTCTCCATCTCTCACAGAACAACCTGCTGGATCCCAACCAGTCCGGATTCAAGAAGGCCCACAGAAACTGCCCTGCTGGCAGTCACAGAAGCACTACATGCTGCCCAAGCTGCTTCCCACTCTGCAGTACTGATTCTCCTAGACCTATCAGCAGCATTTGACACAGTGAACCACCAGCTGCTCCTAGACACCCTAGCGGAGCTAGGCATCGGTGGAACGGCACTAAAGTGGTTTTCCTCCTACCTCACCGACCGGATCTACCAGGTTTCCTGGAAAGGTCTGTTATCATCCCCCCGAACCCTCCAAACTGGGGTCCCACAGGGATCTGTACTTGGTCCCCTCCTTTTCTCACTGTACACTAAATCCCTTGGCACTATCATCTCTGCTCACAATATATCCTATCACTGCTACACCGATGACACACAACTGTTCCTATCCTTCCCCCCCTCTGCCACTCAGGTGGAAGAGCGCATCACTGCATGCCTGGCTGACATCTCACAGTGGATGTCCTCCAACCACCTCAAGCTGAACCCAGACAAGACTGAGCTCCTCTTCTTCCCAGCTAAGTCCTGCCATATGCGGGAGCTAACTATTTCCGTAGACAACGCCCTGGTAACGTCTGTCCCAACAGCCAGGAATCTTGGTGTTGTCCTGGACAGTCAGCTCTCCTTCAAAGCTCACATCACAGCTGTCACTCGATCATGTAGGTTCACACTCTATAACATACGACGAATTAGACCGTTCCTCACCCAGGAATCAGCCCAGCTCCTAATCCAGACAACAGTCTTGTCAAAACTCGACTATTGTAACTCCCTCCTTACTGGCCTACCAGCATGTGCACTTAAGCCTCTCCAGCTGATCCAAGATGCAGCAGCTCGCTTGGTCTTCAACCAGCCAAAATTCTCACATGTCTCCCCCCTGCTCCGCTCCCGCATCTACTCACTGGCCTTGGAACGTCTCGGATCCCCCAGGAGGAAGTCACTAATGTTGCTCTGGAGGGGGACGTCTGGAGCACTCTGTTGGAGCTGTTGCCCCCGCGACCTGACTACGGATAAGCAGTTGAAGATGGATGAATGGACACGTACAGACAGACGTACAGAGACATGGTGCATTTATAGATAGATATTCCTGACTGTTTGTGGAACCGAATGGCCAGTTGGAAATTGAATATTTCTAGGAGAGTGATGTCTCAGAGAGTCATTCTTTAGTAGTCTATACTGTAGCACTCTTCTCAAAGTGGGGTCCGGGGACATGCAGGAAAACGTTGACAACTCTTCTTTTGTGGAGATCCCTGGCACAAACTATTTCCAGACGGAGAATACATCAATTTGGGAATCCTTGACATGAAAATGTTTGAGAACCACTGTGTATACTCTATAGCAAGTGCAACATTACTTTCCTTGGGGGAAAATTAATTGTGCCAGCCAGCCAGGAGGAAAGATGAGAGGGAGACAGTGTGTGAAGACACAGGAAGTAGGTCCTGGCAGGATGCCATGGTAAGCCAGCAGGTCTACAACACTCAGCTCTGTGTAAGTCTTGGACTGGGAGTATTTTAATAACCGCTACCCCACTGACTGGCACAGCAGACTGTGCTGTGCAACACTCTACATTCCTGAAGGGGAATAAATAAATGCATGGCTGTAAAGAAGATTGGAAGAGGGCAGCGCACTTAGTTGCAAGTTGCAAAGGCTCAGTGTTTAAATGGCTCAATACCAGCCCCTCCTGTTTTTGCTCTACGCTAAATATCTTTGCCGAATATAACAGATCTACAACAGATCTTGCAACACGTTGTGATCTATTTTCACCAAACTTTCACCCAGAATAGCGACATAGTGGTTAACCATAATATGAGCCTTATTATGAAACAGGTTATCCTTCCTGATAAACTGTCCCCCCACCTATAGGACTCTCTAAACTTGTGCACAATTACAAGAAACACTGTCTGGGAACATCTTGAATGAAAACGTGCACGCACCTTACATATTCTCAAGCACATTCTGCTGAGAAAATGCTTAGTCATGTCCTATGCGAGGAGGAGGAGGAAGAAGAAGAAGAGGAGGAAGGGTCGCTTTCTGACTATAGATAGATAATGGACTAAAGGCTTGTGGAATTTAATTTAACCCATCATCACTGAACCTGCTTCCATTAGTGAATTGAGGTATCGCTCTACCTGTGTGTGTGTGTGTGTGTGTGTGTGTGTGTGTGTGTGTGTGTGCGTTTGTACCCCATTAGTCATACTTGAGATCAAAACTGTTGAAGGATTTGTCAGTGAAACAGCCAAGTCAAAAGCAAAAGGCTGACCACACAGGTTATTAAACAACATACACAAACATCGACATAAACACAAGCACATGCCACATGACAGACATGCAATAACCAGCTGTACACATACTGGTACAGCATGTTAACTATCACACGCTAAGCCACATGCAATCTATATACACCATGTTAATGAGTCGTGCTGTTCCGCCACATGTGCTGTGCCTGCTTAACTCGATACAAATGGCCCAACATGCATAATTATGACATAGTCAACAATGCACAATGTATCTGATAGCGGCACAATTATCTACAGTATAATTTACAATGGGAGGTTCTCTTTTTTCTTTTTCTTTTAAATCCCAACGGCAACTAGAAAAATGAGAGGCTGGTAATGTACTATTGGGGCTGGTAATCTACTGGGAAGTTGCGATGGATGTCTCATCATGTGTGGAGTGCTTGTGTGTGTGTGTGCTCCGTCAACAAACTCTGTTTCCCAATTAAGCCTAATTTACACATGGTTTGATGGAGTATAAATTAGGCTTTCACCTCCACGCCACATCACTTAGACACAACACTGTGCTACCATGGTGACCGCTGCATCAACAACAACCTAGAAGTTATCTTTAAGCAATAAGCTTTCCATCTATAATTCTATCTCTGCACCCGAGATCAGATTCTAAAAATGTCTGTTTTGTCGGTTTTTCAAAAATAGCAGACCTACAAGCTCGTAGCGCGCCACTCGGTGGCCCGCTATGAGCTTGTAGATCTGCTATTTTTCAATAGCTAAAGCATAACATGATGCTAACACCAAAAGGGGTTCCCGCCCAAAATGGGTTAATGGCCTCTTCTCATAACTCTCTCTCTCTCCATCGTTATCTTTCTTCTTAAACAAACCCTCTCATCTCTTTCTCCATCTCACATGATACTGTTGTCTGGCCCAGTTCTCACAATCCGACCTTCCGTCGACCAGAGGCAGATGTCCTTCACTGTGGGAAGGGGGGGGGGCATCCTGCATGTCGACATCCTGACACCAGCCTACAGTATGTCTGTCCATCACCAGCAGCATGTTAATCGCTCCACTTCACAGCCAGCAAGGGATTGGAAATAAACACACATACTGTAGAGGGCTTCCGTTTTGTGTGTACGGGTCAGGTTTCATGAGCCTCTCAATATGTGATCGTATGACTGAGTATGTCTGTGAGTGTGTGCCCGCCTGGCCATGGGAGTGTGCATTTGTCTCTTTCGGTTTTTGTTGCTACAGTATAATCTCTGCGTCTCCACCTGGTTTCCAGGCAATCATGTTCCTCACTGTATCCATCATGGCCATGAACAAATAGCAAATGGTTGCCATGTTTACAGGGGCATTACATAAGTAGGCATGACAGAATAGTGGATTTGATATCGAAAGACATCTCTTCCATTTTCAGGTCCTCCATCATGCTTCATAAGCATTCTACTGTGAAGCCGAGGATGTTTAACCTGTGTAATGATGATTCTGTGTTCTCTAACATTTCAGCTAACACCCCTGATGTCATTGTTGCAAATGTGCATAAGTTGGTTGTGAGGGGCTTACAAATGGCCGGCCTTTCCAAAAGGAGAGCCAAGCAGTTAGCGAGGTATTGCTCAGTTTCAGCCATTATAGGAAGCCGCTCAATTTGGAGGAGGCGTTGTTTCCTTTATCCATGATTTATGTCTGCTGCCCTGTGTCCGACATGTCAGCTGTACTGTATGTAAAGATGCTTTGCCGTCCATGCACGTTGTAACTGGCTGCTCTCCCACTGTCAAACTGCACTGGCAGTGTTTATGTCCTTTATACAAGTGTTATGGACCTTCGTCTAGGGTGAAGGGACATGACACAATTTGAGAGGAAACAGGGTGAAAAGAACTTCAATTTATTTGGAGCGGCTCTTTTCTTTCAGTTGCAGAGACAATTTGTACAATTCTGGTTCACAATTCTCCAATTTTTTTGCTTTCTAACAAAACGAATCTAACTAGAAATCAAAAGTTTACCCCTACCTAAAGGCCCTAGCAGAATGTTAAACAAAATTACAATTCTAAATCCCTAACTACCCTAACTAACCAAAATTACATTAAGTTAACAAAAGAAAAGACCTGGCATCCCTACATGGAGAAAGTAGGAACCGGGCTTCTTAGTAACAAGGATAAATCATAGCTTACAGACTCACAGGCAACTTAAAGATTACTTCAAACAAAACTGGGCTAAACAAAGCAAATCATAACTTACCGCATAACGAACCAGAAACAAAACAAACAAAATAATAAGGCAGGCACAAGAGAGGACTAGAGGGATCGAGTCTCTGCTGCTGAATGCTGTCGTCCCCTCCAGAGCAAGAGTTCAACTGACACTTTATACAGAGACAGGAAGAGTGCCCATCCAACAGGAAACTGGTGTTGTCAGGGAGAACCAATAAGGAACAGAGGGGGCAGGTCCAATCAGGGACCTGTCACTCAGAACCATGTCTGTCAATTCACTTGAGTACTGTAGCAAAAGAAAGACAACTTGTCACATGCCATAAAACATCATAACAAATACCAAACTTATTTAATAGTCACCATAAATAATAATTATACTTAAACAAATAACAAATAATCAAAAGGACCGTGGTTCGTAACAAGTTATTCCTGTACTGTCCTGTATGTGGACATAAATAAACATTTCAAATGTGTGTGTGTGTGTGTGTGTGTGTGTGTGTGTGTGTGTGTGTGTGTGTGTGTGTGTGTTCTCTCTATTCAACAGTAACACATGGATGTGTTTACCACGTGCTCAGTGGACATCTGAGTCTACCTCTGTTCCCTGACACTCTATGAGCCTTCCTACGGTCACTGTCTGTCTCCATGAGTCTTCATCTACACTAGTATCATCTCCACCCCCTGAGTTAGTCCATGAGTCCTAAGTCACCTGAATGGCATATTGGCATACTGGGTATATTAACCCGTGAAAACCACAAATCATTTTAGACTTCAGCGTTACCAGATGTACAAGCTCATAGCGCATCGGCGAGCGTGTACATCTGTATATAATTATTTGAATAATTTAGATTATTAGAAGTAGAACACACATCTTCTCTTCTGGGGGTCCCTGCTGCAGTGCTTGGAACAGAACATTTTCAGTGGCGATATATACACCTGTTAAATTTGGAGGTCTTCGGCACAAAAAACATTTGAGAACTAGTCATTTGTAGAATGAATGTAGAAGAATTGTCTGAGGAAGAGCTTTGCACTCGAAACGTCACGGTCAGCTTTTTTGTGCAAATAAAGGCACTTGACTAGCATCGGAGCCCACAGTGTGCGAGTATCTTTATTTTCTTATCTGTGTATAATACTCACCGCTCGGCACCTGCCCAAGTTTGGGTTGGATGTGCATGTCTTTGTACTTTTTTCGTTATTTGTAGAATCTACCTCAGGTCTTAATGAAATATAAGTGCTGTGTAGTTTGTTCATCAGACTGAGATTGAGGAGTCTGATGACGAGTGCAAGCTTGGAACATCATACTGCTGGAGATGGTACAGTAAACCAGTGGTTCTCAAACTTGTTCATGTCAAGGACCCCAAATTTGATATGTATTTGGCGGACCCCCATCTGAAAAGGTTTTGTGCCAGACTGACCAGTGACCCCCAGAAGAGAAGATGTATGCTGACACGCTGTGCGCTTGTAGATCTGCTATTTTTTAATAGCCAGCGTATAAATGGATCAAGTGGTTAACATTGTGATACTGTTGCTGGGGACCACCACAAGAACCCCTGGGTGTCCCCGGACCACACTGCCCTACACACACACACACACACACACACACACACACAGCAGTAATCCGATTCATTCTATGACCCGGATCGATCTATGATGTTGGGAAGAAGATAACTCTGTACAGGACAAATTTGTTGGTTGGCCTATTAAGAAAAATAACGGGAAGCTCTGCACACTCAGATCTGTGCACAATCAATGTATTTATTTAGCAAGCTTTCGGTCTACTGACCTTCTTCAGGCATAATCAAAAAGTGACATTTCTCATTTTCCCCTTGTGACTCCAGCACCTCACTCAGCGGTGGTTCTTTTTACATTTTTGGTTGGCCTATTCGAAAAGGACATTCCACAAAACAGTTTGTGTGCACTTGCACTGTGCAGCCCATAGAAAACAGCACAACTGTAACAGAAACAGCAGCAGTGCGAGTCTCCCCTTAGCAGCTCTAGCTGCTAGTCCTCCAAGCGTAAACAAATCAGATCTACATCAGATCTAATTACCAAAAGATCAACTCGGAGCAGCAAATACTTCAACGTTCCAGTCCAGTTTCTCCAATCCTCTGTGCTGAATTGCACCGCTCAGGGGAACACTTGGCCTCATTCAAAATGGTTAGTAATGACATTTAATGATGACTGCATGCCTATAAACTTTGCCTTTAAAACCTCACTACACCACCATCTATCTTCAACTGTCAAATAAGACTAGTGGATGTAGACTAAATAATCTTGCCTAGTGGAGCCACGCACGCGCGCACACGCACACACAGTGATCTAGCCATTCATGGTGACTGAATTCCCAGCACATAACAGAGCGCTTGGAAACACTTAACCTTAAAAGCCACTAGGACACGCCGCAGTGTTCATATCGCACGGAGGCTGTGTGAATGAAATGAAAAGCCAGACGAGTAAACACGGGAGGGCAAAACAAATTAAATAACTCTCCTGGGGATAGTGACACACACACAGACACTGACCCGTTTTGCACATAGGCATCAGTTTGGAAGGCAGTATGAAAGGACCACTTCACCACTTTTCAACCTATCTTCATATAGTTGGTCCTCATTTTTTCTGTGTGTCAGTTCAGAAACCACCATCATCGATGGGGAATCCAAGCTATAGAAACTGCAGGTTTTCTATTCCTGAAAAGATGCAATGCGAAAATGGAAGCCATCATTCTTACGATAATAAAAATGTAGGCCAAATATGAAAAGAATCTGCAAAAAATCTGCCTAACGATGATGTCACAGGTGGATCAGTTTCTGAACTGCCCACCAGCCCTCCTATGAGACACAAACTGAGTAGAAATGAATTGTGGTATTTTATCATGAACATTAGTGAGGAGTGGACAGAGAACAGGTTGAAAAGTGGTCCTTTTTTACCACATAACGTGACGCAACACGCAAACATGTACAGTATGTGACGGAAAGGGCAGCGTGCATTTCTATCAGCGAAGGTCACCCGCATTGACTCCCTAAAATATGACTCAACAAGCCAAAGGCTTCGAGGAGGAACAGCACAGAGCTGCTGTTTGGAGAAAGTTGAGACAGATGATGTCACAAATATTGTTTCACATGTTGTCTATAGCATTATGTAGGCTATATTGCCAAGATATGGGGCAGTTAAAACAAATAAATAAATAAAGCCTTGACCAAGTTGACAGCTAGCCTTCTACTATAGCCAACCTATCTAATGTGAAAAGAGCGCCAGTCTGAATTGTCAGACGACAGGTCTTAATTTATAATTATAAATTCGTTAACAAACACTCAGCAGCAACATCACAATTAACAGTTCGCCACTGAACGGGACACTTTGCAGCATGGTATAATAATCTACAAGGTCCTAAGCTGCATCGACCTGTAGTCTAATTAGTGTAGTGTCTGGTGACGAGCCAGGCAGTTGACCGTAAACGTAAACGCGCGCGCGCGCACACACACATACACACACACACACACACACACACACACACACACGTACCTGTCGTATTGTAGAGGGCTGCTCGTCATTCCGGGTGGGAGAAGGGGTCCCTCCTTCCACCAAAGCCTCCATGATGTTCCGCTCTCCTGTCGCCCAGCATTCGGTCTAGGAGGAGGACAGAGAGACTTCCACTTCCAGCCAGGCTGCAGCAGGCTGTTGACAGTTTGGACGTGTCTTTCTTCCCAACACTGGCGTTCTGTCCCCGACGACTACACAAGCCACGCACTGTCCGTCTGTGTACCCCCGAAACGTCCGCCGCGCGTCTGCAGCGTGGAGGGGCTAGCCCCGGTGCCAAGTCAAATGACGTATCTCTCGCTCACTCTCACTGTCTCAGTATCTCTCTCTCCCGCCCTCTCTCTCTCTCTCTCTCTCTCTAAAAATAGAACCTCCTCAACCTATTTTTTTAATGAGGAGAAACTGAATGAAGGCGAGAAAAATGTGTATGCGGACGTGTCTGTCATGTATTTGCGCGTGTGTCGGTGTGTGCCTCTCTCCCTTCGCCGCCGAACATCTGTTTTCACACGCTGAGCCATTGAGACACGACGACGTCACAACTTGTTGTCTTTCACTTGAATACACACAAACACACGTGCACCTGCACTCACTCAGGGGGACAACTCGACCAAAATACACCAGCACCACTAGTACACCTGCCTGCCTGACTGTTCTTCGCCACACATCACTATTCTGGCTGATACTATATTATGGGGGGATGGTTGTGGTTATGGGGGTTGGGCTCCAGAGAAAAGGAGACCCACACCCCCAATTTGTCACAGGGGACACTGCAGGGAGTGGGTCTGCATGTGTCTGTGATGCTAGAATGGGAGGGAGTGCTCCCAGCTGGTGTCAGTGGTTATAGAGAGCAGTGACATTGACTGGCCCATCTTCATCATCACAATATAATAACAGAGACAGGGATGTTAGGGGGAAGGGAGAATGGGAAGCTTTCCTCACCAAAGCTGAGGGGAGGATATGTGGACCCATGTATACTATCCCTGCTAATGAAGATGGACGTGTGTGTATGTGTAGTGTGTGTGTGTGTGTGTGTGTGTGTGTGTGTACAGAGTGCAAGAATCCTGCATATGAAAACACTTTTATGAACCGCAACATATCAATCTATTCCATAAAGCTCCTTGTAATGCATGAAAGATATAACAATATAAAAGATTAAAGCCGGTATTGTCTCCGTTTGTCTGAGCTTAACAGACCCTGCATGCCAAAGGAAAGTACCGTACACACAAGAATGAAGAATAACAAGTTAATGATGAAATTACACTTATTTATTAAATCCCTTTCACCCCTGGCATGCTGAAGCTGATGGATGGCCTAGTGGTTAAGGCACATACATACCACCTGGGACCGAGGCTACCACCTAATGCAGCTGACAGCGAGGCACAGGTTTGATTTCTGCACCCGATGATGATGCTTTATGTGTCTCTCCCCGTTTCTTGTCAGTCTCCCCTGTACTATAGTATACAAATAAGGGCAAAAAGGCCCAAACATATCTTATAATTTTTTTTAAATCCATTTCCCTGATTTCCCGACTTTTCATACGCACACACAACCTCAAAACATTGTCATCATGTTCCCCCAGACATGCATCATATTACTAGGGTATGAAGTTCATACCCTAGCATTAAAAAGTGTTGTTCATACTATGAACCACACTTTTTTTTTAATGAATGAAATGTAATTTTGTCCAATCTGTATGGTAGAGTAATACAATATAACTTATACAAAAGGTCATGTCTCACCCAGACATAGGATCTGATAAAAAATGTGACTTGATGGTCAAGATTCAATTCATCGGCCTGAGCAAGCAGGCAGGATCCATTAGCTCAATGGTAAAAATGTCAGCACTAGCGCAAGAAACTGAGTTCAAATCCAGAGTAGAAGAGGGTCCTGTTTCAGCTCTATACTGTTCCCTGCTGGGTAGAGAGACAGAGACCCCATGCTGGAGATTGATATGGTTATCACTGGCACATGTTGATGTTGAAATAAGATTTGAGGTGAGTAGCTTCCTGTTCACAATAGCATTATGATCGAATCAGGACAGGGGGATCAGTCTTCTAGGTCCCTTTGTCATGGCAACAATAACCTCCAAGATTGCAGTTACACTTTTTTCAGACTTTCTGATGACAGGTGACATATCTGTGTTTGGGGAAGCAGCGGGTTATGCTGCATTATGACAACATATTTGGTAAATGTCGGCTACGTTTATTCCACGACTGCAGTTGTTCTAATATTCCATGTGGAGAAGAGCATTGGCCTAGAATGCAGACCTACATTGTGCAATAACTGTATGAGATCAAAACCACACTGTAAGGATAGAATGTAATTTGTGTTCCACGCATGTCATGAGTCAGAGTCAGCTAAAAGTGAGAACTGTCACCAAGTATAAAGTAGTTACTTTTGGAAATGCACGCAGAAATGGAGAATCATGCTTGTAACTATTCAGCTTGAAAAGGGGATAGACGTCCTCGTCCTTGGCCAATAACGACAATAAGCAACTTACATACTTAAGAAAGGCTAATACAATTATCCGTCTTCAGGTAAAATATGTGGTCTACCTTAGTATGTTGTTCTGCACCTGCACAATATGACGACAAAAACAGTGCAAACATTCCCTAAGACTTTCACCCACTCCTTTACACCTTTAATCTTCTGATGTGACAATAGAGTTGATTCTGATTCTTTTTTTTTTAAGATTTATTTAATGATAATGCAAACATCATCATTCAAAACAACGAATTACAGAATCATGATTTTCTTTTTTTGTTAGTTATAGCAATGGTGATGGTAAAACAATGTACTTCCACAGGTTCTGATTGAATTACTGGCCTGGTTAGATGAGCCCTGGAAGGACAGGGGAGAAATGTGGTAATTGATGGAGAGAAGGGCAATCTAATATGTTTTGGAGCAGAGGAGGAGAGGAGAAGAACGTAGAGAGGAGAGGATATCAGGATACACAAACCTTGTTAGGCAGAATGATGGATATACCCATGGTCTCTCTGGACATGGGAGGTCTCGTCATTTAACCACATAATTTGAAACCTAGCTAGTGTCCATATTGTGGGCAGGTGAGCATTCAGGAACAATAGCAGATCTACAAACTCACAATGTATCGCGTTGTGAGCTTTTTGGTGTAGAGGGGAAAAAGGAGGGGGCCAAGCACAGACCCCTGGGCATCCTGGTAAACCAATAGTGGTTACATCATAGAGTTATTTCTTACACTGCTACCAAAATCTAGTCTATATTCTTTACATGGCACAAGCCAATGGGCTTTGTTGGTGAATGCTTTGTGTTGCTTGTTTAGCAATACATCTTCAGACATACATTCACGGTGAATGCATGTCTGAAGATGTATTGCTAAACAAGCAACACAAAGCAGAAGAGATATGATTTTGTTTCTAACAATGCTTCTAATCCAACCTTCCTCACTTCCTATGCTACATCCCTTCTTCGTCTTACTGCCCTCTCATCATTCATCCTGGCCTCTCTCTAATTCAATTCAATACAATGTTATTATTATAGGGCTGAATCATAAGTTGTCACAATACTCTTTACATAGAACAGAGACATATCAGAGATTATCAGTCATGTTCACCAGACTGTGGTGCTGCTATGACAACAGATTCCCCCACAGGATCTATAAAAGGTCTATCTAAATATTGACTCAATTAAGACTTGTGGACTGATTTGTGCCACAGTCACAAATCGCAGCATGCCAGCTATAGCCTAACCCAGCTAAATTTGTTAATATTATACACAATCACAATCATTTTAAGCTATTCAAAAATCACACCTGTGTGAAGTGAGGGGCACTAATATATTAAAGTCTAACTCCTGTTGATTAGGTGATGTAATGGTGATGTAAAACAAACGGTGCCAACACAAACATTAAACGCCATTAACAATAAAGAGACAATACGACACATTGTGGTGTAAATTGTTGTGAACTCAGATCTTTGATTCTCGAGGTCTCTGGCACAAAATGGGGATGGGGGTCCGCAGCCAAATACATGCAAAACTTACAACATGACTAACAATATTTGCAACATGCAGGCCTCTTAGTGTCTTTCGGTTATATTTGTATGGCTATATACAATACATTACATTTTCATTAATTGTATGGTATGATGATAAGTGAATCATATTGTTCTCTGTCTGCTCCACAACATCACAGCGCCTTTCAACACATATTATCTTACAGAAGTCACTATAAATAGTAAAGAATGCTACACTAGTTGCGGTACTGTACACCCGACCCGACTATAGTGACATGATGAGTCATCTGTCTATTCAATATACAGTACAGTAGATTCTACTCTAGTATCATTCTACAGAGTAGAATGATATTGTTTAACCCTTGTGGGCTGAGATAGCAAGCAAGAATGTATTCAAGATGTATTTAATTCCACATTTTGTCAAATATAAATCATTCCAATAACATGACCACGCCAGCTCATGGAAGCTTGTTGTCGTGTGTGTGAGTGTGTGTATGACGCATTACATTCACCCATTCACACACACACATTCATACACCGATGGCGGCTGTACCGGCCTTTCTACCCTGAGCCTCTGTGTGTGTGTGCGTTCGTGTACGTCACAGCGTGTGTAACTAGGTAGAGAAGGTAAATGTCCCTCAGTGACAATGTCATAGGAACAGACTGAGCTGTCACTCACTACCTTCACCGGCTCTGACATTGAGAGAGTATATATGCTTCAGTTTATGTTTAACGGAAGCACAGATGGACAGCCAGCCAGAGAGATAATATAATAATGATGATAATATAATATATAAATTAAAAATATATTCATCCAAAAAAAATCCTATTGTCTCCACCAGGCCGAAGGCATGGGGGGAGAGTATGTTTTGCACTCCGTCCGTCCGTCCGTCCGTCCGTCCGTCCGTCCGTCCGTGAGCAGCTAATCTGGTCGATGCCAAATTTTGCACACACACTCCCTGGATGCCAACGATGAACCTCTGCCCCAAACTTTCCAGAATGGCCTGTTATAGCGCCACCAGGAGGCCGCTTTGTGCAAAACAAGTTTTTGCACAGTACACAGTCTCTCTAGAGCCATTCAACGAAACCGGTCTTTCAGATTTCTCAGACTCCATCCTGATTGGTTAAGATTGGCTTCCAAAGTTCACAGGAGTGCTCAGTTTCAAACAAAATGCTGCAAATCATGAACACATCGCGTGATTTCTGTGAAATTGTGCACCCACATTCCCACTAGGCCGAGGACGAAATGCCACATGAACAATTTCAACTCAGCCTCAAGGTGGCGCTATAACTGGCCGAAAAGTGTTTTTACCTCTAACTGCACGGATCTGTGGATAACTTTGTATGCCAACTCCCTAGTTTACTTTTGTTGCCCTTTTATCCAACCACCAGATGAAGGCAAGCTGCAATGTCCTACATTCCTATCCTGGTGGAGACCTGTGCCCAGAAGGGCACTTTTTCTAGTTTTCTATCAATTACACACCCCATTCATGAAGCATTGAGTTCATGGAGATTCATCAGAGTTTCTACATACTGTGTCAGGGGTCAAGGGGTCAAATAAATCACTTGAGTAAATGTACTGAAAGTTCCAAAAGTAAAAGTACTCATTATGTAGAAGGTCCCATTTCACAGGTTTTCAAATGTACAATCTAGGAAACCATTGGCAAAACAAAGGAAAAACAGCACCCTCTTGTGAGTCAACAGCATAGACTGTAAAAAAATATGGACAAAGTGTTCCCCGGGTCTAACATGGACGTAAAATGAAGTCTGTTATTCCTGCACTGTAAGTCGCCATCTTTCTAGATCCGTTTGGGCCCAGCTGGCCATTGGCTGGCTCCGTTTGGGCCCAGCTGGCCATTGGCTGCCCAGACAACGAGGCGGGACTTCCCCCCTTCTTCTCCGTTGGTTTTTATTTTGACTCGAGTGGGTGGGGACTCCCGATCATAAACTGTAACGGTAGCCACGCCCCTCAGAACATACGCGACTTTATGATCATTTATTTTATAAATGGGACCATAATTTTCCAAAAAGAATATTATGACATTAGAAATGAGACTTTAAACTAGTGACTGGAAGCAGAAAGTATTCATGACCATGTTTATTAAGGTAATACAGTCTAGGTGAAGTTGGGCCCAAATACATGGACTTCTATGGGGCTATGGGGTTTTTTGGGTCCAGTGACAGCGCCACAACAGGCCATTATATGAACTTTCAGGAGTTTCAGGCTTCACAAAATATCTGTCTGACTGCCCCCCTGGTCAACAGTCTGTCTCGAGAGACTATCAAATGTATAAAAAATACTTTGAAAATAACAGATCTACAAACACGTCACAACACATCAGCTTGTAAATTCACTAATTTCAAATAGCTGAAGTATATATCTCGGGCTGATGGTTAATATAGGTTTTATAATAATAGGCTTTGGCCTGACATCACATCACATGTTTGAGTCCCGTTCATGATGACCTTTGCTGCGTGTCTCCCTCTTTCTTGTCTATCTTCATTTGATACTATCAATAGAGGCAGAAAAGCAAAATAAAATCACACCCATGTGAAGTAAGTGGTGCAACTCCGTGTGGGGGTCCCGGGGGGGGGGGGGGGTCCAGACCCACAGGAACGTACCCAGGGTGCCGGCCCGATTCCGGCGAGCCGCCGCGCGTCCGAAACGGTTGAGAAATGACAGAGTTACCGTGTGGGGGTCCCTCTACTGTACTGTACTGGCACACCTGAAATCACCATATATACAGTTAATATGTGCGTGTGTGTTTGTGCGTGTATTAGGATGCACACAGGTGGTGAAAAACAACCATGCTGTTTTCATGCTCATAGCCAGCCTGTCAACACCCTTTCCTTTCCGGTTGATTCCTCTGTATGTCACTGCTATCGAAACACTTCCACTCCACTCTACTCCACTCCCCAGTAACGTCCAATCAGACCCTCTCTGCTTCCTCATATGAAATCTGTCCGGATGATGAGGATGCGACTGATTTGCTCTCACAGGTGTCGCCGGTTCTGTTGTTCTCGGACAGAGAGAGCTTTATGTTCGCTGTGTTTGGGTCTAGTGTCAGTTCACAGTCCACTTGTTCACCAGTTGTCAACATCTTCTCTTCCACCGTCTCTTCTATTTGCAGAACCTTGTTCTCTGTCAACTTCATCTCGTTCAAGTTCACGTTTTCATTTCTCCGCTCCGCAGAGATTAGCTGAAGGCTCTCCTCACTCAGAGAGCTGTAGAACAGGTCTCTGCAGAAGGCTCTATTCTCCGTCGCCTTCAGCTCATTCCGCACGACTTCCATTCTCTGCACTGCATAGATGAACTTGTCCTCCGCCGTCCTCTTCTCATTCGTCATGCGTTCAACGTTCTGCTCCGCAGAGAAGCACTTCTGTGACAAAGATTCCTTTTCTCTAATCAGCTGGATTCTCTCCTCCTCCCATTTGTTCCTCTCCTCCCCCATCTCTTCCTGGATCGTCGCGGTCACCAGGCAGTTCCTTTTCTCCTCTGCTTCCATCTCCTCCAACCTCGCTTCCATATCCTTCAACCTCTTTTCCATTTTCAGGACGTTGACATCTCGGGTCTTTCTCTCTTCCTCTATATCTTTAGTCGTCTCTTTGATCGTCTCTTCTTGTGAGAAGAGACGATCAATCAGTTTGTCTTTTGTCTCTTCCCATTCATTCTTCTCCTTGATGAAGGTCTTGTTCATTTCCTCCATGGCGTTCAGTACAGTGTTCCCTTGTCTAGAGTAACCGACAACCATGAGCACTGCTGCCGCGACACCAAGGCCTAAGACTTTCACATCATACATTGTTACCACATACCTGTGATCAAGCCCTTCAGCATAGAGTGCAAAGCTACTTGTGGTTCAATTATGTGCTAGCAATTTTATTTAAGAGGTTGAGCTGCCTGAAACCTTGCCACGATATGGAGTCACACGTCATAGATAGACGTCATTGATCGGAGATGACTTACGTCATAGACTGGCCACGTTAAGTCCGAGATCCATGGGAAACTCTGTTTGTTTACATATTGTTTCATGAATTGTGGAGATTTTTTTTTTATATATATATATATAAAGAGAGAGAGAGAGAGAGAGAGAGAGAGAGAGAGAGAGAGAGAGAGAGAGAGGTATTGGCATAGTGCTGGGTCAAAGTACATCAGTGGTTGTGCTGAACCACCAATCGATGCATGCAGAGCAACATGTTCTGTCTTTAGTTTGTCATAACTGCTAGTTTATTTGAGGTTACCTTTTGTAGCACTAATTTAGGCTGTAGGATAGAAGTGCATCAACAATAAGATATATTTTTTTAAATCCCCCAATAATCTAAACACTCAATTTAAAGGTGACATACAGTTTAGACGTGCAGAACTAAATTATAGGCTAAGCATATTCTCAGCTGCACACTTGTGTAACACTACAGAATAATAATAATAATAATAATAATAATAATGCATTTTATTTCTATTGCACTTTTCATTCACAAGGAATTCCAGAGTGCTACATGGTTAAAACACATAATCAATCATAAAAGGTTTAAAAGGCTAAAAACAGGGTTATCAAAACTCTAGACTAGAGCATCTAGATAATATTGCATTACCATATGTCTAGCATTCTGTGAACGGAACAGCATAGTAGGCTTATATGTCTGATAGCTTTACCAGATGGACAGCGAAGAGTAGCAAATAGAAACCATCCCCGGTCTATGGAGGTATTTTGATATGGGGAGTTTACGTTTCAATAATCTCCCATGCATGTACTGAAGGGTTCTCTGCCATCCACTAGGGGCAGTTGTATCTCTTTAGTGTATTTCTTCATGTTAATGCTGGTTAACAAACTGCCCTCCCACTCTGGGCGTTTTGGTGTAGAGCACATCAAAGCCTTCTACAAAAACCTAGGTGTTTGTAAAGATGATTTTAAAATGGCAATGGTAACAACTGAGCAGGTACTTAAAAAACGGAGTGCCCTCCAACCCCACAAGGTCACTGGCCATGACAATATTCCCTCCCAAATTTCTCAGAGACTCAGCCATTTCCATAGCTCCAGTCATCACCCACATAGTAAACCTCTCCATCAAACAGGGACAGGTCCCCCAAGATTTTAAACTGGCCAAAATAACCCCCCTGTACAAAAAAGGGAGTAAATTAGAACCCGGCAACTACCGCCCTATTTCTATTCTAAGCTCCATCTCGAAAGTGATGGAAAAAATAGTCTAGGAACAGGTTGAAAAGTATCTTGCCACTAATAAATTGTTGTACGAGTTCCAATCTGGTTTCAGAACATCCCACTCCACTGACACATGCCTCCTCTATTTGAGCGACCACATCAAACACGAGGTGGATGCTGGAAAATACTGCGGCATGGTCATGCTGGACCTCCAAAAGGCTTTTGACACCGTGAACCACTCCATATTGGTTAACAAGCTAAAAGCTATTGGTTTTGATAGCACATCAGTGAGCTGGATGCAATCCTACCTGGAGGGGAGAGAACAGATGGTGGAGGTGAACGGAACACTGTCCCCCCCCTCCCAGTGAGCTGTGGCGTTCCACAAGGAAGCATACTAGGGCCTTTACTGTTCCTAATATATGTAAACGACATGACATCAGCTTGTGACTGCAACTTGTTCCTGTTCGCAGATGACTCAGCACTGCTAGTCTCGGACAGGAACAAACTGCAGGTTGAAAAGACCCTCAGCTCTGAACTCGGTAGAATCTGCACCTGGCTCGCTGATAACAAACTATCCTTACACCTGGGAAAAACTGAATCCATTCTCTTCGGATCAAATAGTAATCTCAGCAAGGCTTCTTGGTTAGAGTGGGTGACAATATTATCACACGAAAAGATGAAATTACCTACCTAGGTTCCATCCTGGAGGCCAATCTTTCCGGTGATAAAATGGCCACCAACGTAATCAAAGAACCATATTCCTTTACAGGATCTCCTCACTGGTCAACAAAAACACCTTGAAGACATTTAACAGGAGCCCTCGTACAAGGTTTCTTTGACTATGCATGCACCTCTTGGTACCACAGCACCTCAAAGGCCCTTAAAACAAGGCTCCAGACCTCCAAAAACAAACTGGTCAGGCTCCTACTTGGCCTCACCCCCCGAACCCACCTCACCCCTGCCCACTTTGACAGGCTGGGATGGCTTAAGGTCGACGACAGAGTACAGCATCTTGCAATGTGTCTGGTCCACAAGATTCGATACACCACCAAGATACCCATGTACCTGTCTAAATACTTCCTTAATGTAAACGAAGTCCACACCCACAACACCAGAGGTAGTGCAACAAACCATGTACAACCCAGATTCAGCACAAACAAGGGACTAAATTATTTTCGCTCCTATGCCACCAAAATGTGGAACGCCCTACCAACAGTCATTAAGACATGTGAATCCCTTGACTCCTTCAAAACCGCTCTCAAAGGGCACCTACGGATGGCTGCAATTCGAAACTGGCCCCTGTAAAATCTGAATCCCCCCCCCACCGCCCCCCCCCCCTTTTCCCCTCACTGTATATTTATCTTTTCCCTTATGATGAATTCCTGTTCTGTTCTTTAACTATATAGAAGTGTCTATTTGTATGTCTCTAAATGTTTTGATGAATTGAACAAGGTGGACCCTGTTGTAAACAAGTGTAATGCTTAATTGCATGGGTCGTCCACTCACAGTTAACAGTCTTTGTATTGAGTTTGTGCTTGAAATGTAGCCTACTGTAATTCTGCAAACTGTTAATAAATATTTCAATCAATCAATCAATGTACGAGCGAGTGAACTCAAATGATATGAGCCCACACTGAGCTCAGATCGTAGGCTATATATATGTTAAAGATCTGCTGTGATCTGTTCTGTTCTTTGGCTATATAGAAGTGTATATTTGTACGTCTCTAAATGTTTTGATGAATTAATTGAACAAGGTGGACCCTCTTGTAAACAAGTGTGATGCTTTATTGGGTCGTCCACTCACAGTTAACAGTCTTTGTATTGAGATGTGCTTGAAATGTACTGTAATTTTGCAAACTGTGAATTATTTCAATGAATTTATCAATCATTAAAAACCACTTTTAATCTCACTACAGCCTCACTATGTAGATCTTCTATTTTTGCTCATTTGGAAACATTTTATAACATTTTCTATTAAGTATTTGTTATGATCGATCTTTTTCAACCTACGAGTCAGTCAAAGATTCATTTCCCTGAGGGTGGAGGACGGATACCAGCTGAGACCCACTTTAGGGCTCCGAACATGTACAAAAATAAAGCAAATGGTGCTTACCCTGATGTTAGAGAGGCCCGCAGCGTGCTTGTGCAATGTATTAGTCCGTAGTTTTCAATGAAGAAGTGTGTTAATCCCGTTTGTGGCCGAACGCTGTGGGTTATTTTCCCACCTCGTTTACTTCCTGTTTACATTGAGCGTAATTCCGGGTTTCACCGGATGCGCCCCCTCACTAGTCACTATTGGGTTCCGACTTCAGACAGAATCGGCCACAAATGGGATTATAACAATTTGATTAAAGTCGAGAGTCGAAATCTTTAGACGTATGTTCTATTAGTGGTGATTGTTACAATTACGGTTAGATATTTAGGAAATAAGTCAATTGAAATATGCCTCATCATCCGGAAAAGTATAATTTGTGGGACAGATATCCTATATTATTCTAATCTCTGTCATTAATGGGATTACCCCATGTAAATGATAGTACATCATTTTAAATGATGTATACTATAATCAGTAATGATTACAAATTCACCGGGAAAAAACATCAAGAGATTCGTCTGCAGTTGGTTTGCAAGGGTATACTGGCATCTGTTGGAGGTTGTGAGTAACTGCAGCGACTGTTTGCAGTTCAACAGAGTATGCCATGTCTGGGTCTGCTGTAGAACACATGATAGTGTGCACATTTTATGCCCCATTTAATGTTGATTAATACAATTAATTACATAAATTAATACATTTATTTAAGTAAATGGAAAACAAGAACAGAAGAGAATTCATCCAGGTTGACAGAACCTGGCAGTGATGCACCAGTTTGTAGTTTGCCTCAATTGCTTGCGTTTAGCTTTTGAACTTTCTCAGACAGTGTCATTTAGAGATATGCAATATGCAATGCAAAATTCAGGCCAAACATGGTCAAACGGCAAGGGTGCATGTGCAAATCGGCATACATGTCACACATGTCAACAGATAGTGTTGTGTGTGATGTTAGACCAGAGCCCTTGTCATCCTTTATGTGTTTAAGATGCCTGAGTTGTTTTCATTTTTTCCGTACCTCCTATACTAGTCTTCTAGAACCGCAGCATAAAGTTGTTGTGGCTTCCCCCTAGGAAGCAATATGATAAGTGGAGAGACGCGGGAAGATGGGGGATATGAGCGAGAGATTTGTGGTTGTGCCGATCGACGAACGTGACCCCTTAATCAACACCGACAGCGACACAGGGAGCAACTATGACGGAAAGAACATGGTCCTCTTTGAAGAGGAGATGGACAGCAACCCTATGGTTTCGTCTCTCCTCAACAAACTGGTGAACTACACCAATCTAACCCAGGGGGCTCAGGAATACGAAGAGGACGAAGATGAGGGACACAAAAAGAAAGCTTTCAGGCCCAATCAGATGGGGACCTTTATGGGCGTCTACCTGCCCTGCATCCAGAACACCATAGGGGCCCTCCTCTTCTTGCGTCTACCCTGGATTGTTGGCACAGCAGGCATCATGGAGTCTCTGGCCATGTGGTTGATTGGCTGCCTATGTACCCTGCTAACGGCTATATCCATGAGTGCAATTGCTACGAATGGCGTTGTACCCGCTGGAGGCTCGTACTACATGATCTCCAGATCTCTGGGTCCAGAGTTTGGTGGAGCTGTGGGTCTCTGTTCCTTCCTGGGAACGGCCTTTTCCAGCTCTATGAGCATATTGGCTACTATAGAAGTTTTGTTGACTTACGTCTGGCCTCAGGCGGCCATCTTCGTTTCCTTGCAGAATAACATGCGTGTGTACGGCACCTGTTGCTTGACGCTCATGTCCCTGGTTGTATTTGTTGGCTTGAAATATGTAAACAAACTGTCCTTGGTCTTCCTCGCCTCCGTCATCCTGTCCGTCATAGCGATATATGCCGGTGTTATCAAGACCACCTTTGATCCTCCAGACTTCCCCGTTTGTCTGCTGGGGAATCGCACCCTACAGAACCACGACTTTGACAAGTGTCTGAAGATGGAGATCATTGACAATGTGACAGTCACCACCAAGCTGTGGAGTCTGTTCTGCTCAGGCCCGGAGCTCAACGCCACCTGTGACGAGTACTTCCATGTCAACGAAGTGAACATGCTACAGGGGATCCCCGGGTTGACCAGTGGTGTCATCTCAGATAACATGTGGGAACACTACGGTCCACTTGGTATATTGTTAGAAAACAAGCACCTGGCATCTATTCCAGCCACGGACAAATCCAAGGACACCTACGGCCCCTACTTGGTAAATGATATAACCACCTCCTTCACTCTGCTGCTCAGTATCTACTTCCCCTCTGTCACAGGAATAATGGCCGGTGCAAACCGGTCGGGGGACCTGCGAAGTGCCCAGAAGTCCATCCCCATTGGAACCTTCTGGTCTATTGTCGTCACCTCCATCATCTATGTCACATTCATTGTGATGTTCGGGGCCTGCATCGAGGGTGTTGTGCTCAGAGACAAGTTTGGCGACTCTGTGAAAGGGTACCTTGTGATCGGGACACTGTGCTGGCCCTCACCTTGGGTGATTATAATTGGCTCCCTTTTCTCCTCCTGCGGGGCAGGGCTTCAGAACTTGTCCACAGCCCCACGTCTTCTGCAGGCAATTGCCCGAGATGGCATAATACCATTCCTGCAGCTGTTTGGCCATGGAAAAGCTAATGGAGAGCCCACCTGGGCACTGTTGTTGACTGCGGGAATCTGTGAAATTGGCATCCTCTTTGCGTCCCTGGACGCTGTAGCTCCCATCCTCTCCATGTTCTCCCTGATGAGTTATCTGTTTATCAACCTGGCCTGTGCCGTTCAGACCCTGCTGCATACGCCCAACTGGAGACCACATTTCAAATACTACCACTGGACCCTGTCTTTCCTCGGCATGAGCATGTGTCTTGCTCTCATGTTCATTTTCTCATGGTCCTACGCCATCATAGCCATGGGCTTCGTTGGCTCCGTCTACAAATACATTGAATACACAGGGGCAAAGAAGGAGTGGGGAGATGGTCTCCGGGGACTTTCCCTTAATGCTGCACACTATGCTCTCATTTCCCTCGAGGAGTCACCACCACACACCAAGAACTGGAGTCCTCAGTTGTTGGTGCTACTTAACCTGGACTCTGATCTGTCTGTGAAACATCCTCGCCTACTGTCCTTAACCACTCAGTTGAAGGCAGGGAAAGGCCTGACTATAGTGGGGCACGTCCTGAAAGGAAATTATCTCCTCAAGGACACCGAGGCCAGACAAGCTAATGAGAATGTCAAATTGTCCATGACAGCGGAACATACCAAAGGTTTCTGCCATGTTGTTGTATCCTCCAACCTGCGAGATGGCTTCTCTCACCTCATCCAGGCTGCCGGGCTAGGCGGTATGAAGCACAACTCTGTCCTGATGGCCTGGCCTCGCACCTGGAAACAGTCCAACGATGGACAGTCCAGGCTGTCCTTGAAGAACTTCATAGAGACCGTGCGTGAGACCACAGCAGCCCATCAGGCCTTGCTCGTGGCCAAGAATGTGGACAGTTACCCCTCCAACCAGGACCGTCTCGGGGAGGGCACCATCGACGTGTGGTGGGTGGTTCACGACGGAGGGATGCTGATGATGGTGCCCTTCCTGCTCCGACAGCACAAGGTGTGGAGGAAGTGCAAGATGCGTATCTTCACCGTGGCCCAAGAGGACGACAACTCCATCCAGATGAAGAAGGACGTCCAGATGTTCCTCTATCAGCTCCGACTGGACGCGGAGGTGGAGGTGGTGGAGATGTACGACACTGAAATCTCAACCTTAACCTATGAGAAGACAATTCAGATGGAGCAAAGGTCTCACATGCTCAAAGAGATACAGCTGTTAAGGACAAGGAGGAAGAGAGATGCCCAGCTGAGCCATCACACTAAGGAGAAGTGCCTTCACCATCGCGAGCCCAACGGCAACATGGCCATACATGACCTCTTCAACATGAAACCAAACCAGACCAACGTTCGTCGGATGCACACGGCAGTGAAGCTGAACGAGCTAATTGTCAACAAGTCCCAGGGAACCCACCTTGTCCTGCTCAACATGCCCGGGCCACTTAAGAATATGAAAAGAGACGAGGATGCAAACTACATGGAATTCCTGGAGGTTCTTGTAGAGGGTCTCAACCGGGTCCTCTTGATCCGCGGTTGTGGTCGTGAGGTCGTTACCATCTACTCTTAACAAAACACACCAGTGGTGAAGAAATCAGCCCCACTCCACCACCTGGACTACATGGAGGCCTGGTAGGGTTTCAGACATTGATCCTGTGGGAGAGCAGTTTTGAAGTGGAAAATTCAAGGAGATAATCAGAGCGTGCACATCCACTAGAAAGCCCAGGTGGCAGGACAAACTGGTTGATAGTCCACAGACTCCGCACACTGCAGTTTAACTTCTCAACCAGCAAAGGGTGTTAATCTGAATGAATAAATGAACCAGTATAATACAAAGCAAGAAAATAATTGCTATTCTTTTTTATGTTTTATTTCTATTTATTAATTTCATATTTTTCCTGTGCTATTTTTTTAACTGTATTGTGGCTCCTTCAAGGGTAAGATTTTAAATGGCTCTCTGTTGCTGCTTAAAATGTAATTAATCCAAAATGAAATAACTTGTCACTCACTGAGTGACAGACATCATTCAGTGGACATTGTTACCCAGTCGATGGCCTGTGCTGTCCACTCACTAGGTGGAGTGACTGGATATCGTTGCTGTTGGGCAGCCTTGTATCTGTACCTTTGTTTTGAATACAACAGTGCTATTTTCACTACTTTAAAAGTTCCACAATTTTTAATCACTCCTCAAAACATACCTATTTCAGTAGTTCTTCCACATAATACACTGTAAATAACGATTGTTTTTTATATATATTTATTTACTATTTCATTGTCCTCAACAATATTGGATTGTATAAAACATTAAATGTCCCTGCTACATGAATATGGATAACTGTAAATGTGCACAAAGGCACCAAATGCAAAGTAAATGAAAAAGTACATGTCAGATTTGATTTTAAACTACACATCACATAGAAGTCAGTAAAGCTGACTCCAAGCTCCATTGGAAAAAACGATCTTCAAATTAATTGATTTATTTTCAAGCTTCTATGTTCTAAAACCACAAATAATCCAAATCTCAATCAGTTTACTAGATGACCCAAGGTGGGACCTTGTCCTTGATCCTTCAAGGTCAAGATAAACATTCCATTTCAGTTTTATGATAATAACGATTATGTGAGCTGCTACAGTAATAGACAATAGTCCTTCTCAAACAGTTTTCATTCACTTTTCAATAATATGCAAGCATTACAATTGATGTGGACAGTGTTAAGAAACAATGTACTTAACTGAAGCCCCGTGGCTGTGCATAACACAAACAGACGTTTATACTTGATAAAACATGAGTTCAATGACAATCACCAATACATCTAGCTATGATATTGATGCGGTCTTGGCAATCCACTCCACATTTGCCAGCATCAATCCGATAACATCCACAATTCAACTGTCAAATTAGCCTCAGCTTTGACTTGAGCCTCGTGACTAACACTATAGGGTTGGATAAGCCAGAGAACTACTAATTCAATGTCTGTAGCCCGTCACAGGTGCAATGCAAGATGGGAGGGTTTGAGCTATAGAAGCTGAGGGAGACCACATGAGGTCAACTTTTGTCTGGGTCAGTTCCCTTGTGGTCATCACTCCACTCTGGTCTATAGGCTTGGGCTCAAGCTCCATTCACTTTCTGTTATTAAAGCTCATTTAGACTTTGTCATTCAACCTTGTCATTAGCTGAAAATCTGTTATGTTCAGCAGGCGACGCCGACACACACCATTTACAATAAAGTATAAATTAGCCTTAATCGTGTCCCTGTTCCCCATCAGCGACCCCAGTCTGATTCTGTTTGGTTTGGTCTTTGTGTGACGAGTCCAGGGCGAGCTGGATAGCCCAGACGCTGAGCGGTCTCATGTACGCCAGGGAGCGATAGATGCCCTTTTCACAGTATGCTTCGGGTGTTTGGAAGGCCATGCCAAGTCTCTCCCACACGGTCCGATAGCAACCCTCCGCTGTGCGAAGTCCTTCCTCCAGCATGCCCTGAGGGGACAAACAGCCATCGGGCGAGAGCTTAGACCAAAACTTCAAAACACCAATGTTATAGTGTTCATGTTACAAAGTACACTGAACACTGCAGTTCCATTTTTATTTCCACAGTGAGGAGTAACACTTAAGCAAGAGGAACATAACCGGTAACAAACAAACATCAAGCAAGAGAAACATAACAGGACATTTCACTTAATTCAGTAAACGTTAAAAACCTCTCTCTTTAATAGGAAAGACCTATTCATAAATTGCCAATATTCAGACGAGCATGAAAAAAAAAAACTTGCCTCATAGATCATGGTGGCTGCCAATCCATACACCACTCCGATCCAGACCTCATCCGATTGGACACTGGAATGGTCGGGCACTCCTTCAGGCCGCATGCCGTTGACAGCCCCCATCTGGCCTCCAGCGAAACTCATCACGTTCAAGTCAAAGACCGACTTCAGTGCACTGCGAATCTTCTCCTTGGGAAAAGCCTTGGGACGGAGGAAGTAAAATGTTGGGACCTTTTGAAAAGAATAACTCAGACATTGTCTATATAGTCAGTGCAAGCAGCATGCATTATAAGACCGTAAGAACACAGCAGATCTAACAACCTATCAATGTTGTGCCTGTAGACTTTTTGCTCATTTTGTGAGACACTATCATGCGACTACCGGTAAGTATAAAACAGCGTCTAAGTGGTTAACCACTTAACCCATTTAATACGGGAATCCCTTTTGGGGTTCTTGTTGCTATGTACAGTATACCATATTTGTATGAATGAATATTTGTTTTGTTTTTCTTCAGAAAACTTAGGTCAGGCTTTAGAAGGCGATTTAAAAATAGACCTCAGTCCTGTATACTTCCACAACAGGAGTCTATCTATACATAACATGGCCCCCTACTTTATTCAAAATGCTAATTCATACTTGGCCGGAGGTCTCCGCATCCTAGCAGAGAAGTGCACTCAACTGTGTCTTGACTTTGCCAAGAAGTTGTGAAAATCCAACTTCTGAAATTGCCCCCCCAGGAAGGCGATCTCTTGTTGCCAAAAAAGGAACGCAAACACACTGGACATTCCAATTTGTTGAACTGAGAGATACAAGAAATCACCAATCCCAAAAATTATCAGATTTTGGATTTGTATTGTAAATCAGCAAAATAATTCAGTTTTTTGGCCTGTCTTTTTTTTTTTTATCATGGTTAAAATATAGTTTGAAGTTACAATGGGTTTGTATAAGAAGGGGGTGTGTCTGATAAAAAATATTGTCAAAAATCTAAATACTGAAGCAAGAAACTTCAAAACTGTCTGGGGTACTCAGATCCCAAACATGTTTGAAAGTGAAATATCCCTTTAATGGGGAAATTTTTGGTTCAAGTAGTTAATATGAAACACTGTGCTTGTTTTGTGGCGGCTCCTCATATAACCCAGATGATGCATGGCTTCCACCGTTATCACAGGATTATGAGTCCTTGACTCCTCGCTGTTACAGGAGCAGAGAATAGAGCAGGGCATGCGAGTGTCTGGATCACACATCCCTTGTTAGCGCTGAAGCAGTAACTGCATTTAATGTAGCATGTCTGTGAATAAGAGCGCAACATTTTCTACATTCGAGTCGCTGCACTTTGAATCTGCTGCACGCTGATTTGTAGCATGTCATTTTCACTGAACTGAACATCAGCATGTGCTCTCTCTTGATGACATGTTAGCCCATATTCATTGAACACGTGTCACGGATATATCTAGATAACTGACCTGGAACTCCCCTTCGCCCAGTCCGGAGGCCCTCAGGAACCAGTGTCCAGCACACTGGTCTGACATGACGCTGTTAGACAGGTCTCTCCCACTGCTGTCATAGTTGTAGTACTTGCCTGAAAATATAAGCAAATTAGAATATGTTATACCTATTTAGACCTGGTGCAAACTATACATTGTTATACCTTTCAATCCGGATGCTACCTCTGTGTCTCATTGGTTGTTGCTATTCATGTACCGTAGCAAATTCTTATTTTTAATAATATTTTCAGAAACCTTATGTTAGGTTTTAGAAGGCGTTTTCTTTTTATCAGCCTCAGGTCTAAAAGAGTTTAAAAATATACTTTAAAGGAAACGCATAAGCCCTATTTATTTATTTTAATTATGATTGATCATTTAAGTCTAAGAAAGTTGTAGAGTAGGTTCAATTGAACTTAGTAGATTCCAGTAAATCCAGTCCAAGCTTTACACAATGAGGAAGGTCCTTAAGACCGTAGTCAGGACAAATGTTGTTTGGTAAATAACAAGTCCTACACAGTGCGCAGGACTGTCTCTAAAAGCAATTCAACAACGGGGGGAAAGAAAAGCTAGATTTACTACTCATGAACTCACCATTCCACAGCAGCTTGTCATAAGCAGCACTGCCTCTGTCCAGTATGTCTTTGAAGCGCTGATAGGCTGCCTCGTCCTCCATCAGTTTAGCCATCTTGCACATCACACACACCGACGCCAACCACAGACCTCCGCAGTATGCACTGGAACACACAAAAGACTAAATCACATAAACTTGAAATCACTGCCAACAGATGGCACCACACTACACTACAGTAACAATGGAGAGTGCAGAGAAGTATATATAAAACCATAGACATATAAACGCCCCTTTCCGGCTCTGGAGCGTATGTGCTCAAGGGAGGGAAAAACTTTCCCGAGATTCCTTTGCGAAGCACCACGGAAGCATGAGCGTGCGTCACAGAGCACATGTTCGGGTCTGTAAGTCCCGGAAACGATACACTGTGATTGGCCAGTAATCACTTGAGTGGCAGCGTGACGTGACGTGCCTTCCACTACTTCCTTCAGCCAGTGTAAATTCTTCCGCCCCTCCTTCGACACACATGGCTCCAACGAACAGCAGCGGCCAATGAGGCATCTGTTTTTTCAATATCTATGTATAAAACAGCTGGAGAAATCAAATTCAGCCAGCTGAAGTAATTTTCTTAGGTTATATCCCGAGAAAAGGATACAGCCTCTGTCAGTCCAAACTTTGCCGTATATGTAACGGGAGACGGTTAGATTTGCAACTTTGAACCATCTGCATCTACACTTTCTATCTGTGCTCTAGGATTTTCCAAAATCAGGATCCACAGGTCCCACAAATCTGGCATTGGCTCCAACATAAGAGCTATGCGTGCAAGTACATGTAGGGTGGGGTAGGGCATTCACTTCTAGTCATTTTTACTAGTTGACTAGTTGCCTATTTTACTAGACGACTAGTTGTTTAACTACCTATTATTATTATTTTTTTGGAAATAAATATTTGTACATTTAAAAACTGTGTACATTGGTGACTATAACTATAATCTACCTGATCGTGTGGCCTACAAAATCGGGAATTTCTACAACTAGTCAACTAGTACCAACAAGGTCGACTAGTGGATTTACTAGTCGGTGCTTAATGCCCTAGGGTGGGGGTCCGTGTCCACACACTCCCCTTAACATTAATCCAACAGGGCTATAAACAGGAGGTGGCTTGAGAAACCCAGGCTTTTGATATAACCTTTGAACACAGGCTCAGCTCCCTGCATAGAGCCAGACAAACAAGTTACAAAATAACACATAACTCATCATGGAGCAAGACCTTTTCCTGCATTTCTTTTCTTTTTTTGTCACTGTGGAAAAAACTTGAGTCATGCTTCTTGCTAGCCTCTCTCTCTGTCTCTCTCTCTCTCTCTCTCTCCACATAATTCACATACGGTATGTGAATTATGGGTTTTAAGGCTAATTCTGTTGTGTAAGTGCTACCGTTTGAGTGAGTTATCGTGTTTAAAGTGGACTGCATTAAGTGGCTAGTTTTAATCTTATATAGTGTGTATCAGTATTATCCTTCACGACACTGAGATGTTTAGCTAGTCTGAGGATCAGGTCTGTTGTTCATACAGAATCCCTCTTTAAACGTCACCAGTAACAGTCCCATTCAAACCTCACCTGGGTCCAGTAACAGTCCAGCCATCATACGTCTGGTCAGGGTAGCCTGAGTTCTCTATTAGTCCGTCACCGTCCGTGTCAAACTTCATCTCTGACTCCATCACAGCCTGGAGGAACAACCACAACAAGGAAGCCAATAAGAACAGGTACAGTATCTGAGCAGGTCACACACAAACGGAACACAATGTTCCGTTTACAGCCACGCTAGCTGTGGGGCTCCAAGGATAACAATGTCGGCCTGTCAAACAACACATCCCCAGTGAGATATCTCTCTTCTAAAGCTGCGTCCAGACCTGAATATATACAGTATAGTCGCCTCAGTTCGTCCTGTTTGAACCGCGCCAGGTCGCGCCACGCGCAATTCTCGTCTTTGCATTGACGTTGTATGTAATCGCACCGCTCTAACCATCCAAGGACCACCTGAAGGATTGACATGGAATTTTCTGGAGGATGAAGACAATTTTTGCAATGTTAGACCAGTTTTTAAGTGGTGCAAAATACTTCCTTAAGTGAGTATGTGTGTGGGTGGCTGGGTGGCTGGCTAGCTACCTATGAGCATGAAAACAGCATGGTTGTTTTACACCACCTGTGCGCATCCTAACACACACACAAACACACACGCACATATTAACTGTATATATGGTGATTTCAGGTGTGCCAGTACAGTACAGTGACAGTACAGTAGAGGGACCCCCACACGGTAACTGTCATTTCTCAACCGTTTCGGACGCGGGACGGCTCGCCGGAATCTGGACCCCCCCGGGCTCACCGGAATCTGGACCCCCACACGGAGTTGCACCACTTATTTCACATGGGTATGATTTTTATAGTATAGTTTGATTAGGTTGATTTGGTATCGTATTTTTCTTTGGGTATTAAAAAGGTCCTAAAAGTCCTTAAATTGTCCCACAGGCTGAGAACCACTGACATACATGTTGAACATTATTGTTCAGTTCATCCCATACCTGACAGATAGGCCACATGTCTTTGAGGTACTGGGAGTCTTGGGTGAGATGGAAGTCCCTGTAGACCTGGAGGACAAACTTCAGGTTCAGGTCTTTCCAGTCTGCGGTGTCATGGATGAGGTAAGCATTGACCCTCTGCCACGGCTCATCGTCTGAGGAAAAGGAGCACAGGTATGTTCTCAAAAGACAACTTTATTCAAATGTATTTCATGTTTAGTCTTGCCTTTGATGTAGACAGCTAATGGCATTCTTTGTAAGCTTTCTGTACTGAATAACGCCATTAATAATAGTGGTGCTTTACGAACTGCACACTCTCATACCTGGGTCTCCGATGTCATGAGGAACCACATTTTTGGCCTTGACGGAAGAATAGCGGCCGCTCATCAGATGAAGCCTCTCGGTGGGGTCAACCTGAACCACGCTGCCGGCTTGGTAACAGGAGGAGGATAGAATGTCGTTTAAAAAAATGCCAAGATTCAGTCAAAACCCAAGAACCCGTCACCGCAAACCCATTTCTCAGATTCCGATTAAAATAATAGCATATTTTAACGTATCAAACCATTGAGAAGACAAGCCTCCCACTCACCGATGTCATACTGTAGGCTCAGGGCCAGTTTGGGCCACAGCATGATGAGTGCAAAGGATGCGTAGAAGTGCACGTCATACGTGTTGTACATCCTGTACTCCTGACCTGAGAAGCGTATATTTATTTATACGTAACAGGGACAATACAAAAAACAATGTATCAAGTTGTAAAAACATGAAACCGTTGCAATGTATATGAGTTTGTAGCCAAGGCTAATTTGCAACCCCAGTCCCTGGTTAGGCCTTTCTATAGTTCTATACCTCCACCTAAAACAATCCTTTACAACATACCTATACTAAAACAATCCTTTACATACAAATACTAATACATCCAATACATAATCCAAGTATAGGGGATCAAACTTGACCATAAACATTCAGCAAATATTCAACCAACAATTGACATATCTACTGGTTTCAAATTGGTTGGATATGCCGTTTTATTAAGGACATCCCATATTTGTTGATTAATCAGTCGGTGTTAGAGCCATTTTCTATTTATTTATATTATTTGCATTTAATCTGCTATCTATTGCCTGCTATGTATTGTTTATTTTGTGGTAATTTAAATTATTATAATTACGCTATGAATTTGATGGACTGAATGGAGGTTTCCCCTCCCCTTTTGTAAAATGATTTGTAGGTGCTAGGCACCTGATGACATATAGGTGACTCCCTGCTGGGAGAGAATGGGACGGGGAAGCTCACAGTTTGTTGACCGCGCAGGCTCTTTATTGTTTTATTAGATATGCTCAAAGTTTAAGTTTATTTTTGACGGAGAAATAAATATGTTTATGATGAACTACAACTTTCGGATCTCCGTGAGTGATTGAGTAGGCCTATATATACAAGAAGAGACGCGAGTGTTATCAAACAATAGACTGCAACACCACCCCGACAAAACAGTGGCCTTATTTGTTTGTTAAGAAAGGCCACGATAGTCGGTTTTGGTCTTAGTCAATCAATCAAGACTTTGTAGTTGATTAACCTTTTTTTTTCTTTAATTGAACCCGTTTAACTTCCAGTGGGCAGTAGCCATTGTGAAATCGCCATTAGAATGTTCAGTTATCAACCTCACCGACATGACATGGCTGGTCTCTGCAAGACAAACAATTCTACACATTTGTTGATTAAATCACCAGCTCAGTGGCCTTGTGGTTAGAGTGTCCACCCTGAGACTGGGAGGTCGGGGTTCAATCCCCGGCCACGTCATACCAAAGACTGTAAAAATGGGACCCAGTGCCTCCCTGCTTGACACTCAGCATCAAGGGTTGGATTGGGGGTAAGTCCCTGCGACATACTAGTGTCATGTCCAGGGGGTGTACTTGTATATCAAGCTGCCTCACGCTACAGAAACAGGAGATAGGCTCCTGCCCTATAGGCCTCATGGCTCGGCAAGGCTACTTACTTACTTGTTGATTAAACAAGTAAGACGCGTAAACGCGGGAAGCGAACGCAGCTAGTAAATGGCAATAACAACAATTAGAATAAATTACATACTTTTTTTAAGGTTTTCTTTTTAAAGTTTTTTGAAGTTAAGTGTTTTTAAAGTTTTTTTTTAAGTTAAGTTTTTTTGTGTTTTTTTAAGATTTTATTTTTAATTTAAGTTTTTTGAAGTTAAGTGTTTAAAAAAAAAATTAAGTTAAGTTTTTTCTTTTTCATTTTAAGTTAAGTTTTTTTTTAAGTTCTTTTTTTTTAAGTTAAGTTGTGTGTGTGTGTGTGTGTGTGTGCGTGTGTCTTGTGTGATACAGCTGCGCCCTCTGGTGGCGGGCGCGTGGTGTAACAGCGGGACAGACACACACACACACACACAGACATGATCTGCAGGGTCTCATAGTTAGTGCTCACTGCGTTCGCAATCAGCTATTGCTAATGTCTTGCCACTCACCCTCTAGGTAGGCAAAGCGTCCATACTCCTTGACGATGGAAGGCTGGGCAGGCAGACCCCCGTCCTCGCTTCGTACCCCTCCGCTCACATCAATGTCCTCTGGGAGCTCCGTCCACACCGTCCCTCCGTCCACCACAAAGTACAGCTCATTGAACAGGGCCGACTTATACCAGGAGGGGAGAGAGCTATACGGCACCAAAGAAAATTTACAAACAAGAAGGTGAAAAGAGCTACTAAAAGTACAGAGATAGATATCTCAACAATTTTGGAAATATTTGTAGAAACAATGGCAGTGGAAGTTAATTATTGTCGATGCCTTCCTCGTCGTCAGGAATTGGAAATTCACACTTTGAATGTCACGAACAACGGTGAGATGAATCAATAAAGATAAATACACAAATCACTCATGGTGTGGTTTAATGTTTGCAAGCATTCGAAAACACCTCGCAAGAGTGTCCAATTGTCCATCTGTACATATATATATATTAGAAAGTTACATTGTTTATAGACTGCTGTTATCTTGTCTTCATAAACACCTGGTTTTACCAGGTCCAGCATATACGAATGCCATATGCGGCTTACTATAAGAATCGTTACCTTGGCTGCACAGTAGCCTCAACAGAATGGAGTGCTCTGCCACTAACCACAAACAAGATAACTAAGAGAGAACCAACTACAGCAGACATGGCTTCTGTCTGCAAAGTCAACATAATGAGATAATTATGAACGAAAATAATAGAAACGCTCAGGGTGTTAACAAGGCATTTGGCTAGTTGGACTTTTAAGATGCCCGGTATGCTTTTAACCTTTTAGCAGTATACTTGACCACGAAATGCATGAAATGTCCTTATTTTAGTCCTTTTATATACTTATGCATTATTTTATTTTATTCTTCTTCTCTTGATGTAGCACTTTGAGATTTGTTTTAAATGTAAAGTGCGTTATAAATGAAATGATTGTTATTAATTTTCCATCATGGCATACCTGTCCTGTAGTATGGGCCTCTGCCACTCCTCGATGCTTCTCTCCCATTGGCTGTAATGTGTCAAGGCGTAGTGACTGAGTGAGGGAGACGCGTCCCCCTGGGTCCCAAAGTAACGGGTGTATCTCCTGTGAATAGAAGTGTGAGAAGCCCCCTCAGCAATAATGTAAATACTTTCGTTTCTTGGTTGTTTTTTTTGTTGTCTTTTTCTGCCCACTCTTTCTTCTTTTTCTCCTTCTGAAATGTACACAGAAGCACTGTTGCCCTGTTAAGTGTTGACTTGATGCCATATGTAGTCCATCTGAAGAAAGCGAGGACTATACAGAGACATTGGAGATGGAGCCACTTGGAGGGGGGATGGAAGAGGGGTGAAAAGAAAACCTGGGAATTGCACTTGTATCCTTGTATATATCTAAGAGAAATGCCGTCTATACTGTACTGCTTTTTCCAAATAAAATAAATATTATAAAAAAAAGGAAAAAAAAGTGTGAGAAGCAGAGGCTTCTCACACTTGACGCTTGCCATGATACTAGCGCAGTGTTTTTACACTCTGGTTGGTAGCTGGTATTAGATATTAACCACTCCAAGGAACAGCAATGTCCCTACAGTATGTCCGCCCCCTGTTTACCAACAGGGGGCACTGTTGCACCACTCACTTCAGACTGGTCTGATTTTGTGTAAAAGAAAGACGTATCCGTTAAACTATTATCACTGAACGGCTTTGTTCAGGTTGTTTGTTTGTGCATGCGTGCCGAGTGCTCTATGGTCATTAGGCAAGTGTCCAATTACATCACACCAACTTACACCAAATACATTCAGTCTTATTTGCCAAGTGCTCTTATTCGCAAAATGTCGGCGGTAGATGAGTTTGCAGGGCAATTAGTAATTGTTTTCCAACAAGTCGTGTCGCAACAATACACACATGTCCTAATTCATCTACATAAATGGTATCGCCTCCACATTTGTAGATAATTTAACTAAGTCAGCCTTGACGGTTTATCCAATATATTACGGTTAATGGTGGAAACTGAAAATGTCTAATTGTATTCTCTGCAGCTGTTTGGTCTTGTGGCTATAAGGACTCTGTTCTTGTTACCAGTCTAAGTGCCCTTATTTTATTATATTGTATTTATACATTTATGTACTGTATGTTTTTTTTTCTTTTTAAGTAATTGTCTTGTCTGATGTATTATGTATTGTCAGTTTGTACAAAAAAAGAAAAATGCAATAAATATATAACTTCTACTGAAGGCTATACCTGACGTGCACCCGTTCCCTGGAACCGAAGGTGATCTTGGGCATGTCCCAAGATAGGCTGAACTCCAGGGCATTGTGACCCTTAGCAGGTACCGAGCACGAGGCAGCCAGGGCCGCTGCCACCGTCTCTCCCTTAGGGGTGGGCGGGCTGGAGCCTGGGGGTTAGCAGAAACAGGAAGGTATTAGGGGTGCAACAGAACATATTCATTGATTATAAAATACAATCAATTTAACCCATTTTGACCTGAGATCAGATTCTAAAAAATGTCTTCTACATTCTGACAGTTTTCTGAAAAAGCTATGTTTCTATGTCAGTCATTCTTCGATTAAAAAAGAAATAGCAGACCTACAAGCTCGTAGCGCGCCACTCGGTGGCGCGCTATGAGCTTGTAGATCTGCTATTTTTCAATAGCTGAAGCATAACATAATGCTAACACCAAAAGGGGTTCCCGCACCAAAATGGGTTAAAATTAAATACGTTAGATTATATTACAGCTACACTGTGTTCAACTCCAACAAATAACGAAATAACCCTATTACGCTTAGTTGAACACAGGATTAGAATTAACTTCTGTTCACATATATCCATGTCCATTCTGTGCCTTCATGCAGCCTGTCGTTGAAAACACTGACCGGTAGGCGAGTCCAGCCGTCCATCTTTGATAAGGTCACTCCACAGGCTTCCACAGGTTCCCTTTGGACTGAATGCCGTCTGGTGACTGATCTCCCGGTCAGGCTGTTAGGACGCACGCACACGCACGCACACACGCACACACGCACACACGCACACACGCACACACACACACACACACACACACACACACACACACACACACACACACACACACACACAAACATCAGTAGTCGGCACAATACATTAATCGGCCTAATGCTTAATAATGAGCTCTAAGCTCTTTCGAAATATCTGAATCTATAGATTCTAAATCTCAAGGTAATTCCACAGCAAAGCTGCAATGTGATGGCATGTTGGCCAATGTCCAACTAGCCTGAAAGTCCCCGAGCTTTTCTTGGCATAGAGGAGTGGATCAAACTATAGTGCTAGAAACGGACGCCAGCATTGGTTCACAAACCCGCCTGCCCTCCCACCGCCTACAAACCCCCCTCCCCGGTGGAACACAGCGAAGAACACCAACCAACGTCACCAAATTTGGAGCGACACGCCTCTGCACTCTGACTGGTTAGGGAAATAAAATGTTCACTCCCACTCCTACGCCACATTTCCTGGATCGTTTCAAGGAAGCTCTGAGAAGGAAGTGAAGTGGTCACTTTCATGGGAGCCAAACTACCCGGAAGTTTGGCAGAATGCACTGGAGTCAATGAGAGCTCAGTGACCAGCTCATGAACAAACATTATTTATGAATGACTCAGACCTTTTGTAAAGTAATCACTTCTGGAAAATAACAGAAGACATGTAACACATTATTGTCTGCTGTGTTGCTTTTCGATGTGTACACTGTGTAATTTTAAGTACTTTTCTGAACGTACGTACCAAGTATCGCGAGATCAAGTATCGCACATCGAAAAGTAAGTGATTAGAAAACAACCTGTGATATGTCTTCTGTTATTTTCCAGAAGTGATTACTTTACAAAAGGTCTCAATTGTTCATGAATAATGTTTGTTATGAGCTGGTCCAGCCGGCTCCATTCACTGCCATGTATTCATTGCACTTCCGGTGTGAGTTTGTCTCCCATGAAAGTGTCCATGAAAGTGTCATGGCGCAGCCCAGTCACGTGACTACTTCCCTTCCTTCTCAGAGCTTCCTTGGTTCGTTTGCAAAGGCTTTTCTTTCCTTTTAACACATTTTGGGCAGGAACCCATTTTGGTGTTAGCATCATGTCGTGCTTTAGCTATTGAAAAATAGCAGATCTACAAGCTCATAGCGCACCACCGAGTGGCGCGCTACGAGCTTGTAGGTCTGCTATTTTTGAAAAATCGAAGAGCGACTGACATAGAAGACATTTTTTTTAATCTGATCTCAGGTCAGAATGAAAACTGTCAGGATGTAGAAGACATTTTTAGAATCTGATCTCAGGTCAGAATGGGTTAAAACATAAAGCTTGGGCCCGCGAAGGGCTAATGTCCAACCTGTTCTCGTGCTGCAACGCACAGAGTGTAAGGGTTCGCCGGAGGGCAGTGGTGCAGCAGGACCCCGGACACGGCCTCCCCCTCCTTCTCCAGGTGGAACGGTTCGTTCCAGTGGCCCCCTGCCTTGTCGTCCTTGTGGCCCGACCCGTTGACCACGGTGAACATGATGGACACGTCCAGGGCATAGTCGTTGGCGTTCTCTATGTCCCACACGAACACTGCCACTGGGAGGCTGGAGTCCTGAGGGAGGAAAGATAGACAGACAGAGAAAGAGTGAGAGAGAGACAGGCAGAGAGAGAGAGAGATATAAGCAAAGATACCAGAGAGAAGGAAAGATAGACAGACAGAGAAAGAGTGAGAGAGAGAGATAGGCAGAGAGAGATATAAGCAAAGATACCAGAGAGAAGGAAAGACAGACAGACAGAGAAAGAGTGAGAGACAGGCAGAGAGAGAGAGATATATATATATATATATATATATATATATATATATAAGCAAAGATACCAGAGAGAAGGAAAGATAGACAGACAGAGAAAGAGTGAGAGAGAGAGAGAGAGAGAGAGAGAGAGAGAGAGAGAGAGAGAGAGAGAGAGAGAGAGAGACAGGCAGAGAGAGAGAGATATATATATATAAGCAAAGATACCAGAGAGAAGGAAAGATAGACAGACAGGCAGAGAGAGAGAGATATATATATATAAGCAAAGATAACAGAGAGAAGGAAAGATAGACAGACATAGAAAGAGTGAGAGAGAGACAGGCAGAGAGAGAGATATATAAGCAAAGATACCAGAGAGAAGGAAAGATAGACAGACAGACAGAGAAAGAGTGAGAGAGAGAGATAGGCAGAGAGAGATATAAGCAAAGATACCAGAGAGAAGGAAAGACAGACAGACAGAGAAAGAGTGAGAGACAGGCAGAGATATATATATATATATATATATATATATATAAGCAAAGATACCAGAGAGTGAGAGAGAGAGACAGGCAGAGAGAGAGATATAAGCAAGAGAGAAAGTGTGAGATGATTTTCTTCTTCAATCTTTATATGCAGAATTTACAAAAGAAATAGTAAAACTGTAAAAATGTATAAGCCGTAAATTGTGCAGGGTGAGACAAACTACTATACACATGTGATTCTGTGAAGCTTTTTAGGATGGGTTTTGTACTATTTGTAGAAGACCAAAAGATGTTGGAAGTGTAAGGGAGGAAAAAGAAAAAGGAAAACAAATGCATGCTTTTTGGGAATGTCCTGAGGTTTGTAACTGTATACAGAAAGAGGTACTGAGGAAACTTTGAGAATGGTACATGGACAAAGATTAACAGAATTCTGGGAGATAGCACACTTTTGCCACAAGGAGTCACCATGTAATGCACACTGCAGACAGGCTGATATTGAAAATGACACCTGTGTGAGTGTTGCAACTCCGTGTGGGAGTCCCCGGTGGTTTCCCGGAAGTTCGCGCCCAGGGTGCCGGCCCGGTACCAGAATTTGCATCCTCACCTTGGTCTTCAATGTTTGTGTTACGCAATGTTTGTGTTTAGGCAATGTTTGTGTTTACACAAACACTCAAAATTGTCCATTCAAGTTTGTGTTTACACACACACACACACACACACACACACACCATAGGACATGGTGGCTGGACATAGGAGCACACCCAAAAATAAGATATTTTTTGGAGGGTGAACTACTCCTTAAAAGGCCAATGTTAGAATATTGTCACTATATGCAAGACAAGACAACATAACGGATTGAAAAGAACAGCCTTGCTAAACCCTCGAGCACAACAACAACCAAATGAAGAAAGGCAAAACAATCAATCCAGAATGGGGTCAGTGCAGTGGGACACGTTTTACTCGGCTTGGAATTTTCTTTCACGTGCCGTTACCTGATAGTCGTGCGGGATGACGGGGGACACCTGTCTGCAGGTCAGGGTGACGTTCTGCCCGGGCAGGTGGTACACGGTCCAGGCGCGGGGGTACAGGGCGTGGTAGAAGGCGTACTCGCCGCAGTAGCCCCAGTTCCAGCCCTGCAGCGCGGGCGGGCGCTCCACCGACAGCACCTGCTGGTAGACCGTCTGACCGCCGCGGCGCAGGCACACCGTGAACTATACAGGGAGAAATGGAGGGGGAGAAAAAAAGGAATGTCCTTAACCCATTCTGACCTGAGATCAGATTATAAAAAGATGTCTTCTACATACCGACAGTTTTCTGAAAAAGCTATGTTTCTATGTCAGTCGTTCTTTGATTTTTCAAAAATAGCAGACCTACAAGCTATGAGCTTGTAGATCTGCTATTTTTCAATAGCTAAAGCATAGCATGATGCTAACACCAAAAGGGGTTCACACTCTCAAACACAAATAATGGAAATGGCCGAGCTACGTGCTTACAACGCGTTTCATTGTGTTGCATCGTGATGTTGTTGCGAGCTTGTATAAGCAATTAATTAAGCAAATATTTTTCTTCTTCAATTATTTTTTTAACGCTAATGCAGTTAACACACATTTACATATTTCAATTTGCAACATACTGTGTAACTTTCTCAATTGAACAAGAGACATTTTTCATATAAGCTTTCACAACATCACTGATTCACTGGTATGCGTTTCACAATAACCATTCCTCATGAATGTGTTTTTGATAACTTCTCGTCTAGCAAACATATTAAGACCAGAAGGAAATGTTTGTCTTTAGAAGAAGGCAAATAGGAGTGATTTCCTCTCCATCTCCCACAGCAAATCAAACCCTGTGCGTTGGTTGGGTTATAGCCAACAGATGTGACATACGTATGGCTCTTTGTTATGTGTTTACACAACCAACCATACAAATAGACATATGTATAAATGTTTGCAGTTCGTACTGTATAGTCCCACTGGATTACAGGCTTGACAGTCAGCTTTCCCCACTCCCAGCCTTACAAATTGCACAAAATGTACACTTTACTGTGTACACGTTTTTCATTGTTTACAAGTGTGCATTGTCACTGCGGTTGTAAAGACATGACACACAGTAGCTTTGTCTATCTTGACTGAATGGGTGTCATTTTGTTTGTAGATTCAAATGAGGTCTGAAAAGCATCCCGGATCCCATGTAGCCAAACATCATAGGCTGTCCACACCAAGCCCTAACTGTAACTATATATACGTATAGTTTTCATTTTTTAAAGTCGTTCTGACTCAAATGGATGCCAGAGTCTACCACAACTATAACGAATAATGCAGATGGTGTATACAGTAACTCTTTGACCCTGCAAATAATTGGAGATCGGATATCGGTCATAATTTCATAATCGTGCACCCCTACCTCTGAACATAAAATTAACACTGCTAGTTTGACCACTTCAAATGCTCTAATCTTAAAATAATCTGAAATCTAATCCGAAAATGGCCCATCTACAAGCTCTCAATGCAAACATGCTATTTTTGCGGTGCAACATGCTTCCATAGAAGACTTGCATGGCTCGTATGAAATTTAAATGACTGAAATCAGTCATGTCGACTAAGAATGTTAATCCATTTGTATCGCTATAATTACAGTGCTTTGTGTTGACGGGCACAATATTTCTAGTGGGAATCAGAAGGTTCCGGCTCCTTCTGTCATTGAGCAAGACCCCTAACTGCTCCCAATGAGCAGATTGTAATGCACATTGTAAAGGAGAAAGGCGCAAAAATAAATGCATAATTTACTACATACCTGGTTAGCTATGACGGTTTTGTAGTGGTACATTCCTGGGTTCATTTGCCATCTGCAGAACTCCCCCCTCCAACCTCTGGTGATGGTGCCTCCCCCAATGCCTCCAAGGGGAGCACCTGCATTGTTGTACCGAAGAAAAAGTACAGGACTGAACAAATAATGGACTTTATGCATTCAAAGACTAGCAATGGCATCACATGTGATGTGTGATGCAAGTCTTGCCTAAAAACACCTACCGTATATCTGACGCAAAGGCAACGCACGGAACATATCAATGAAGGGAGCCTTCTTTTCCACTTGGGTCTTCTTGTACCACCATTTCAGATACCTGGCACAAAACAGACACAGTGACACACATGATCTGATTACTTTGGTCTTTGGGTAACTTCCTGTTATAACAAGTTACAAATGTTTGCTTGATACTTTTTTCCACTACATTGGAGAGGACCCAAACTGATGAGACACAATCACTGAACAAAACAAGGTTTAACACTTCACACAGAGACTGAATGACAGAGACTAGACACTCCTCGCAAACTAGTGTGCAGTGGTTCCCACACTTTTTAACTAGAGACCCCAAGAATACATTTGACGTCTCCCCAGGACCCTATAGTGAAAATAGCCAATCAGCTTGTAGATCGGCCATTTTCACTACTTTTTCCCTCTCTCATTCATCGTCTTCACCACGCCGAAGGCATGGGGAGAGAGTATGTTTTGCAGTCCGTCCGTTACCAGCTAATCCCCAGCACAGTTAAACCGGTCGATGCCAACGATGAACCTCTGTCCTAAATTTTCCAGAACGGCCTGTTATAGCGCCACCAGGAGGCCGACTTTTGGATATTACTCTTCCAGATTCTGTCCAAAAATCCCGCAAATCGTTACATACCATCTCTATAGTCATCTGTTCGATATTTCAGATTCCATCCCAATTGGCTAACATTGTCTTTCAAAGTTTGCAGGATTGGCCCGTTTTGAACAAAAAGCCTCAAATCATGAACGGAGCGTGCAATTTCCGTGAAATCTTTCACAGACTTTCCTACTAGGCTGAGGAATATATCCCACCCTTTTCACATTGGCGTGTTATAGCACCACATTGGCGTGTTCTTTTTTGAATAAATCTACAGTTGATTTAGTCGACTACATTTTATTTTGGCTGGCCTTGATGGTGTCGAAATGGCTGATTTTACACTTCGACGCGTTGTGTGCTTGTAGATCTGCTATTTCAGCATGCAAGCAAGTGTGAAATGTCTTACTTACAGTATACTGGAGTCTAGTTTTTATTTGTTGACCAAATTGTAAATATATTTAGTCTTACTTTTAGTCATCATAGCTTAGTTTTCATGTAGTTTCCATTTAGTTTCCTTATTGGAAAGTCGACGAAATAGACACTGGTCTGAACGCACCTTTAAAGGGGAAAGCTAGACATTTCCCAGGATGTATCTCCTCGTGAGAAGGAGATAAAAATGGTTAACGAGGTTTGAAGCTAATTGGTCATGTGCTGGTTACAATCAGGGATGCTCTTATTAGTTTTATGGGCTAACTGACATTGCAAATTAACACATAATGTGGCATCGCACAGATATATATGCGCTTTGAAAGCAAGCTCTCTTCTCTAACCTCTTCATCTGTCCATTCATACACTGGAAATGCAGCCACAGCTGTTTAGATGCATTCAGCACTCTGAACTGCCAGCAGCGACACACACACTCACACACGCACGCATGCACACACGCACGCAGGCACGCACACAGAAAGAGAGAGAGACAAGGGGGAATCTGTGGGACTGCTAGATAAAGGCAGGAATTGTTTCTCGTGCTGCTGCGTGGGGTCAAAGTGGCACATCCAGTGTAGTGAGTGGACGGACGGGTGCTTGTTTGTGTGCAGTGTGCACATGTCACAAAGACCACCACACTATGGTCTGTTTGTGTGCAGTGTGCACATGTCACAAAGACCACCACACTATGGTCTGTTTGTGTGCAGTGTGCACATGTCACAAAGACCACCACACTATGGTCTGTTTGTGTGCAGTGTGCACATGTCACAAAGACCACCACACTATGGTCTGTTTGTGTGCAGTGTGCACATGTCACAAAGACCACCACACTATGGTCTGTTTGTGTGCAGTGTGCACATGTCACAAAGACCACCACACTATGGTGCTTGTTTGTGTGCAGTGTGCACATGTCACAAAGACCACCACACTATGGTCTTCACTATGGTCTGTTTGTGTGCAGTGTGCACATGTCACAAAGACCACCACACTATGGTCTGTTTGTGTGCAGTGTGCACATGTCACAAAGACCACCACACTATGGTCTTCACGTGAACTAATGATCAGGGTGCGCTGCACTGCTATCGTGCCAAAACAATGCATCCTGTTCTTCTGGGTGAGGTCTGAACCTAAATGGGCTGCCTTATCTGGCCATTGGTGCCAAGATAGAAAGACAAATAAACTTTTATTGATCCCACAGGGGAAATTCAGTTGCCATATGGCAGTACAGTTCCTTTCTTTCCCTCCCGTATCTGCTCTGTGTTTTCTTACAGCAGTATCAGTACAGTTTCAGTACAGTAGATGTAGGGGAGACATACAGGATCATAATCGAAATGCCATGAAGAGGGACAGCAATGGGTTATTTTTGTATTTTTGATTGACTAATTCAAGTAGACAAACATACAGGCTGCAGTGCCAGTGCCAGTAATAACCTTTACAGTACAAGCGTTTAGCTGACGTACATAACCAGTCGAATGCGGGGAGCATATGACACACATCAACTGCAACACTGATACAGATAATGTAAGCGCATAAAGTGCAATTCGATTACAGTTTGGACACATGTTACATGTTACTTTCCTCTCTCTTGATTTCCTGTGTCTCTGACAATGTCATGTATATTTTAAACAAAGCAGAACGTTTCTGTAAAAGTAATATTTTTAAACAATAGTATCAAAAGAGAGCTGCGTTTATCTTTACGTTATACAGTAGCATGGGAAGGTTCGGTCACAGAGGCATACCACTGTGGCCAACCACTCCAGCTTTATTATAGGGGGATCAAGAGATGACTGGGATTGCTTTTGACCATGTGTTGTTTGAAGCTGTGCCAAGTAAAAACCATTGATAGTCTCTGGACAGAGGAGCCATTGCTCTCGTTTGAATCTTTGAATATCTTCTAGATATTTAAGATCAACTTGAAGATGTAATGTGCTTATTACATCGTAGTAGTCTCGTCTCACTGGCTGCGACCATGAATGCTACGGACATTGATTTGTACAGTACTTAGTCTGTCAGCTCAACAGGGTGTGGAATATGGAGGGTTTCCTCTAGAAATGTTTGTAGCTGTGGGAGTATAGTTCCAGTTCTTTCTCACTCAGTCCTGGTTTTAGGTCGGCTTCTCTCTCGCAACTCACTCTATCAACTGCACAAATTGTGGCGTGACTTACAATTTAAGTTACTAAATAAAGATATAAAAAAGGTATGTGGTATAACTAGTACTGAAATAAAATATATTAAAGCCTGGATGGCCCTACATTTTTTAAATATAAATGAAAGTAAAACTGAGGTAATAATGTTCGTACCAAGTGTCAATAACGCTCCTCCCTTAGACCTGGGCCCACTTCAACCCTTCTCCAATTTAGGAGTTCAAGTGGATAATGCTTTTAAACTTGATACACAAATAAATGCTGTGGTTAGATCTAGTTTTGATAATTTGAGGCTTTTATCACAAATCAAATCAGACCTAGAGCGAGTGATACACGCTTTTATTACAACTCTCCTTGATTATTGTAATGCCCTCTACGCCGGCATGACCCAAGCTTCACTCTCCTGCCTTCAACTTGTTCAGAATGCTGCCGCACGACTTTTAACAGGAACCCGGAAATATGAACACATCACTCCCGTTTTAGCTGCACTCCACTGGCTCCCAGTACGTTTTAGAATCCATTTTAAGATTTTATTGTTTGTTTTTAAATCTTTAAATGGATCAGCGCCGGTTTATGTTTCCGATCTCCTAAAACCCTATGTTCCATCTAGATCACTGAGGTCAGCCAATCAAATGCTCCTCGTCATCCCCAAGGCAAGGTGTGAGAGAAGAGGGAACCGAGCCTTTTCAGTCATTGCTCCTAAACTGTGGAACCAGCTTCCTAGCCGTGTCAGGCTGGCTAAAAAAAATAATTTCTATTCCCTGGCTTTTAAACCGTGAATAATGTGTACTCCTGATAGTTTGATTTTATTGTACATGTTTTTATTACTGTATTGTATTGTTTTATTACTGCTTTGCCTAATTGTACAGCACTTTGGTCAACTTTGTCGTTTTAAATGTGCTCTATAAATAAAATTGGATTGGAAATGTTACAGGCGCATACACAATTGCTTGTGGAATAATTTTGTGCAGTCACCTTAATGTGGGAGGATGTTTAGTTAGTTTAAAATAAAAAAAATGTGTATCATTCTGCAGACACAGTGACTCCTTTTCAACTCTTTCATGGTTCAAGGTCTCTTCTTTTTCATCCAAAAGTCTAAAGAGGCAAGTTGACAGTGAAAACTTAATATTCAAAGAAAGGAAATAGAACTATGCGTTCATTCTACTTGGTTTTCTCAATGCAAAGCCATTTCTGTCCATATCCTACTACAATTGTGGGACTGTCAGTCAGATATTGTAAGTTATTTACAAAATAATTAGCTGAGGGCTGCAACAATCGACTATTTTCTTAGCGATTATTCTAGCAATTACTTTTTATATTAATCGAATAATAGTGAAGCGCAGTTTTATCTTTTATTGTGAAAGAATTGTAATCGATTATGTAGTTCGATTAACCTTCGCGGTCCATTTATGCTACTGAATTTATGTAGAAAGTATTTTCTGTCCATGTATTAATTGTGTGTACACTACATATATAACTTCCATTTGGAGGTCATCTCTAGACATCAAGTCCTCAAGCCTAGAAATAATTACTAATAATTGGACACAATAGTGTTTAGTTTCCCCAGAAGGCCTTGATTGGAAAAAAAGCTTACATTTCCTATCACACACCATTCCATTATGCACTCCTTTAACTTTCGCCACACAACCCCTCGCCCCCAAAGGAAACATAATTCTATTTCCGTTTAATAAATCAATTCAATTCATTAGTTTGATTAAATGTTGCAGCTCTAGCGACGAAAATGATTTATCTAACTCCATCTTGTTATGATTTTTATAGTGATAGCATAGGCCCATCATGGCTCCATCGATGTAGCTGAGTCACTGGTTAAATCTTTAGGCCTCTGACTGGTAGTATAGGCCAACTACTGATGCATTGACAATGTCATTCACAATATCATTGCTGTAGGCTGTAGCAACACTAACTCAACTCCATCTACCATGACAATGATTAACAAGTATTGCCATGGTGATGACTGACTGACTGACTGTGGAATCTTTTGAGGTAATCCGTTGATGTTGATAGAGCCACACCTTTGAAGTTTGAACAAACATCACAGGGATAAGCTCTGAAGTCTGCCATGCATTAATATGTAATGAACCCTTAGGTACAGCCCAGGTGACAGTTCACAAAGCCATGCTGCTGAAAGGGCACACACCAAATTACACAACCACACACAGTGGATTTGTAGCCCCATATGTGCCCTCTCCCTACGCTCATTCTGTAGCTCCGAGATGAGGTCACACCCTGGGCCCCTCCCACCGCGGGTTCAGAAACGGCGCAAGTTTCCACAATACACGCTTCTTACCCTTTTCTGCACAATGAATCCAAAACGTGAAGGGGCAGAAAGGGTTTACACTACATCCCGTATTTTGTCAGTCGCTTCCATGTTTATCAAGGAAGTTGAAAAAGCTTTAGTGCCTCCCCGGCGCCTCCCCTGGTCGAAAATGTCCAACTGACTTCAGTTCACTCGACATGCACGCGCACGACTTCCTTGATAAACATGGAAGCGACTGACAAAAGACGGGGACGTAAAGGCTCGGTTCAAATCGCTTTGGATTTTCTTGGGCATTGCTAAGTTTGAATTAGTGTAAACCCTTTCTGCCCCTTCACGTTTTGGATTCATTGTGCAGAAAAGGGTAAGAAGCGTGTATTGTGGAAACTTGCGCCCTTTCTGAACCGCGGTGGGAGGGGCCCAGGGTGTGACCTCATCTCGGAGCTACAGAATGAGCGTAGGGAGAGGGCACATATGGGGTTAAGTGGATTTGTTGAGTTAATGTGAAACAATAATGAGAATAAATTAGAAAAACTAGTGTGCTCTTAATTGGGAGTAGATGTTTGTCAGATAACAATTAAATTAGCTTAGTTACATTTTTAACTATATCAAAAATAATATATGCATATTAATTCACCAGACCAATTGGAACTCTGGTACAGAGAGCATCCCATCCTGTGAAGGCCTAATCACTTATCGCTAGCGTTATGACCCAGGCTCCACAGCCAAACAGTACAAGTAGTCCTAAAGCAGCCACCTGCTATATTATTTTGTCTGACTGTTTCCATAAACATCATTTATATGCCGGCGTAGTATGACAGTGTGTATAAATTAAATACAGTTTCACTTTCAATAGAAACACAACTTGATACATTCTACTGTATGCCTCTGCCATCAAACTGCATTGTGAAGATGTTATGACAACTGATATAGAGAATGTTCATGTTGGCTGCATGCCAAAGCGAAATTCTAAGAGCCTATTCTAAGAGTACTTCCTGTATGGATTATTACTCATCCAAAATTCAAAAGAGTTGTATGGGTGTGGGTAGTAGCCTGTATTAGTTCAAACGTAAATAAAAGGTTTACAAACAGCAGTTGTGTTCCCTGACACATGTGTATAGCTAGTTCAAGTGTAAGGAAAGAAAAACAAGTTTTGGGGGCATATTGTGTCAGACTTGCATACAGTAGAGTAGAGGTAGGATTACATTCCACACCTGCTCTCAGGTGTGGGCTGAGACACATGACACTACTAGTGGCAAAAGCCCCAACTCACCAGCTCCTCTTCCATGGTAACATTGGCTATAGTAACCACTTAAACCCTATACTTGGTTTTTCAAGGCTCTACAACACTATAGTGCCTATTCTGTTTTCACACTACATCACATATATCTTTGCTGCAGTGCACAGGTTCGTTTCCCCCATCAGAATACAGATGCTAAGTGGTTAACAGTCAACACAGACAGCCCTAGTGTGAATGTCTGCCATTTACCTGAGTCCAAGGCCGATGTGCTCCAGGATGTTGGACAGGGAGACATCTTTTGCTTGAAAGGGCTTTCTCTTCTCTTTGAACTCGTGCGCCAAGCAGATTCTCCATCCCTCCTTCGGTACGTGATAGCCAGGTTCTTTGGACACATATGCGCTCATGAGGTCTGCGGTTGATTTCTCACCCCAATCCATGGTGTCTTCTTCAATAGGGCACCTGCTAAAGGAATGGTTCAAACTTCAAACCTACTGTTTTCTGTCACTGCAGGCAGCAAAGTCGCAACTACGGTAAGTGCCATCTGTATACGCCCTGTATGAGTAATGAGTTATTGTCTAAATTGCCCACTGGACTATTCCACTTTACTTGCCAAACAGCACTAGAAAAACTAGCTTTGAATACCTGTGGAGCAGGTGTGTGCAGCCAAAGTGTTCTTCCTTCAAGAAGGAGGCAATAAAACTAAAGCCTAAAGGCAATTGCCATACTAATAGATAAGGTCCACATAATCATTTAACGGGTAGAATTTATCATTTTGAATGTGTCTCCATGCTGAACGTTGGAGAACCCTGCTTATTGTAACTTTAAAGAAAACACAAACCCTTTGCAATAAGTCCTTTTTGCACAAATCCTTGGGTGACATATGGTCTGTCAGATCTGTAGAGATCTCGGTTGGTGTCAGCAGCAACAGGAGAAACAGAGTGAAGTCTCCAAGCATCTGCAGATCAAGACTGTCGGAACCAGAACCAGTAGCAGTCGGTGAGATGATCTCAGAACCTAGGCTGTTGCCGCGCCAACAGAACCGGGGCAACGGTCATGTAACATTAGCTACACCGAGCCCAGCCCAGTGCTAATGCTGCCGGGTCCGGGTGAGAAGAGCATCACGTCACGTCCCAGTGCGAGCAACATCAGTGGCAACTGGCAACAACAACGTCTACCCAGAGAACACGGTCAACTGTCGCTTAACTGTCATCAAAGTGTCATTCTGCACCATGCAGTAGATGTCACAGGTCCATTTGGAAGCTGCTAGCAGAACGTTCAATATGCAAACAGTTCCCCGTAAAAAACCAAACCAGAGCTTCTCTTGCTGCGAGGCCGAACCAACATGTACTGGAAACATGGGGGGGGGTCAGCCATATAGTCGCCGCTCAAATTTGACTTCGAATTGCAACGGTTCTGGGTGATATTATTGCTTGAAACACCTAGCACTGAAGTACAAAGTTTAGGCTGCGACAGGTGTACACAATGCATGTAATTAATGTGGTCTCTGTCAAATGTACCCGAGTGAGTGAGGATATTCCCCCATTTTACAGCTTTCATCGTAGAGTCCGTTACGTCACATTATGCCACGGGCGTGATTCAAGGAAACCAGAGCCAGAGTTGCGCCATTGAGGGGTCAGAAAACAGAGCTCGAGCGCTGTTCATGCAGCCCTGGAGTGTGACAAGCTGGAGTTTGAAATACATTGTTTTCAACGAGCGCAGCGCAAATATCAGCACATTTTAGGATGATGTGATGTGTGCAACATCATGACTACTGTTTTAATGTATTGCACAGTGACAACTAAAGTCTCTGTAACGTTTATGTTGTACTATTACAAAAACTCACACCCGTGTGAAGTGAGGGGCGCTCTAATCATCTTACAACATCAATTACAACATGTTTGTTTAAGCAACGGGTGCTAATGTTTGTTTTAGTCCTCAACACAAACATTACATTTCTCTGTATTGTCTATGGCGTTTTCTTAAACAAGCATCGTTGAAAAACAAACATCCTCAAAAAAACGATCTAAAATAAAAGGAATTTAAGATCATTAAAGCTGGGCTGTTGCCAGAGTCCAGTGCATTCTGCCAACTTACGGTCCCAGGACTTGTCACTCTTTGCCTAGCACAAGAGGCAAGAGCCGCCATTGGACTGGCCCCATGAAGTGAACGGAAATGTCGTAACTCTGTAAGCGAATCCAAAACCCAAAACTCAGTTTCTGTGACGCACGCGGAACTGCTTCGCCTTTAGCAAAGATTAAATCCCGACCGGAGCCGCTAGAGGCGAAATGGAACACAAATCTGGAGTTTGCTTCTCTCCCTTTTCCCCCTCACTGTATGTTTCTTTTCCCTTTTTGCTTCCTTTATGGTGAATTCCTGTTCTGTTCTTTGACTATATAGAAGTGTCTATTTGTAAGTCTCTAAATGTTTTGATGAATTGAACATGGTGGACCCTCTTGTAAACAAGTGTAATGCTTAATTGGGTCGTCCACTCACAGTTAACAGTCTTTGTATTGAGTTTGTGCTTGAAATGTACTGTAATTCTTCAAACTGTTAATAAATATTTCAATCAATCAATCAATCAATCAAAACAGATTTTAGTCTACTGCTTTTTGGCATTGTGGTAACTTGTGACATAGTAGCCACGGAAACCCAGACGTTTTTATAGTGACAGTCAATCAAACTTGTCTTTTATAGAAAAGCATTTTTTAGCTAGAAGGTCCTGGGTTCCATTCCCGCTGGGGACGCTGTGGGCACTGGCGGCGTGTTCCCTCCTCCGCGTCATCAGTGCCCATACCCGAGGCGGGGGTTGGCGATAGGGCCTTTCTGTGTGGAGTTTGCATGTTCTCCCCATGTCCCCTAGGGTAGATACCCTCACAAAAACATGCCGTAATCCTGGTCTCTAAAACGACCTCCCCCTGGCCAGCCGGGGCGCCTGATGGAGGGGAAAGGAACTGGTCGGAATAACGCGTCCCTTCCACGCGCTACGTCCGGCCGGGGAAATTCCCATCTGTCAGGTGAAAAGAAGCAGCTTGGACTCCTCATGCATAGAAGGAGGCATGAGGTCAGTCCGCTGCCCCCCCAGTTTGGCAGAGGAAGTGTAGCGCCCAGGATTACATTAGATAATTGGCACTGGGTGAAAAAGAAAACTGGGTTACAAAATGTCACGAGACCTGGGCACCATAGGGCTTTTCCCATGTATGGGGATTTTGATTGATACACTGACTGACTGACGGGAAATGCATGATTCCATAGTTAACTGTGACCTTTGCTGCAACCACAGTGGTTATCATGAGACTGTCACAATATGATCATAAATTGGCATTCCCATATATGGGCTTAATATTGATCACAGTCAAGGATCTGGGCCTAACAGGGATTGTATTAGGGTATCAGCTGGGAATGCCCATACGTATGGAACTTTTTTTCTTTTCTTTTTTTTGTTTGTTTGTTTGTTTCCGGGCAAGTTTTCTGGCATAAAATGTGTGCCAAGCGAGGCTTCGGGCCAATAAAATTTGATGAGGTCAGATCAACATATGGAATGTCAGAACAGGTCTAAGGGCAACAGGGGCAGTGTCTTGAGTGTACAGGGTTTGATGAGGGCCCAGGTATAGGCCTGTTGAGAACTCCACTAATAACTTTAGGGCAGGCCTGTCAAGAGTTTGAATGGACAAGTATCAGTCAAAAGAACAGGTCAGCTCCATATCTAAGGGTGTGAGGTCAGATGTAGAGTTGCTGCTGGCTCCATGCAGATCTAGGTGATGATCCAGTCTTCTCCATGTATGGCTATCCAGGGTTTGATGAGGTCGCAACTCATGCGCTTAGCACACTTGGTGGTGTCTCATCTCTTCGCTTGAGACGGTGCACCTCCATCGCAGTCTAAAACTGTTTATCGTCCGAAAAAAGTAGGCCTAGTCCGCGGATGTTGGAGAAATAGTGGCGGCAACGGCGGGATATGATCCCACCCAGGAAGTGTGGGTCGGGAGTCTAATGACTATATAGTCCATGAGCGAGAGCCACAAAATTGGAACATGTTTACCAAATGAGTGTGCAAAGCCATACCTTCATCATTTTCTATCTGGCAGCCTCCATTATGGACATAAGATACATGTCACTCCAATGAACTGCAGTGGCGAATGAGGTGTCTGCAGTGCTACCTTTCTATATCTATGGAGCAGGTCGGACGTCAACTTGACGTTGTCAATGACATAGCCGCAACACAACGCAACACCTGTGGGTGGAGCTTTGGTGTAATGAGCTGTGTGAGGCCTCCTAGCCTGCTGAGTCTCCAGGTCACACTGACCTACACCGGTATCACTGGCATCCATTTAGATGGCAACGAACATATTGTATCGGCATTGACTGGTTCTCAGGAATTTAGCAGTCTATTAGGCTATGAGTCACAGCACTGCCTCTAAGGGGGGTCAATGGCTTGAGCGAGGACTGCTAATGGAGGAGAAAGTGTTTATTTCACTGGCCCATTTCTTTGTATATGTGGTGTACTCAAAGCTCCTCTAAATCTGCTCTCAGCTGCACTCCCCCCCCCCCTTCTCCCTGTAGTGGTGCTGCTGGTGCAGACCCAAACACACAGCATTTATTCTGTGCAGCCCTCCCTTAGTCCTGCCTTTTCTTTGGCAGTAGATATTCAACCATAGACATAGAAAGGTAGACGCCTCATTCGCCGCTGCACTTCAGTGTTGCAACATGTATCCGCCACATTGAGGTCGCCATATTGGAGCTCGATATGGTGGAGGCACGGCACGATGCCACTCAAAGTGCCGGGTGATCATAAAGAACCAGTCCAAGGTTTAAGGGTCTTCTAATCTATACAGTAGGTGTGGTTTCTATCAACATAAAACAGTAAAAACACTTTGCATGGTATCTTCAGTCAGTGACCCCCAGGGGCCCAGCCAGTAAGCCACTAGTTTTATAGGTTAGGGTTAGGGTTAAACTTAGGTTTATTTAGGTATAGTTTTACTGAGGTTAGGGTTAAAGGTTTCATGACATTCATTTTCATTTATTTTTATTTTAGGTTTTATGACCTTTTACACCCCAAAAAACCTGAACTTTGAACATTCAGTGGATTTTCTGTGGTCTGGAGTTTTCTCTGGGGTTTGGAAGCCTTTTGAGCTGCAATGAAAATAGGCAAGACAGTGAAAACAGTGACATCTGCTGGCAAATCCCATTGACATATATGGGATTTGCAGGCTGTGACATCACAAACAGCAGGACAATCAGAGCACTTGTTTCAGCCAGAAAACCCCAGACCACAGAGAATCTACTGAATGTTAAAAGTTCATGTTTTTTTTGGATGCAATTGAGCTCAGAAATAAAAATGAACCATGTAAATACAACAAATTGAGCAGAGCACTGCAGGGAGTCGAACCCCATTCCGGTAAACCAGAAGTACCACAACCAGTGCCTTGGTTTTTGTTTTGTTTTACGAGGTCCATTCGTTGAAATGTAAATTTTGCATTTCAACTGTAAAGTTATTTCACAATTGACATTGTAGGCAATAATTAATAACGGTATGGCACCAGGCCAAAGCCATGGGGAGAGAGTATGTTTTGCACTCTGAGTGTGTGTGTGTGTGTGTCCGTCAGTTTGTTAACAGCTAATCTCCAGCACCATTAACCCGGTCGATGCCAAATTTTGCACACACACTCCCTGGATGCCAACGATGAACCTCTGTCCCAAATTTTCCAGAACGGCCTGTATAGCACCACACATTTTTGTATGCCCTCCGAGACTATGGACTATAGCCTTTCGCTTTTCCGCGATTTAACCTTTTTTCAAATCGTGAACAATGATGAAGAATCGCGCACTATAGCATGCCACTTAATGACCTTGGGGTCATCAAGGTCATTGATATTGATCAATAACCTTGAGCAGTATAAATGACCTTCAATAAGACTAGTAAATGACCTTGACCAGTATAAATGACCTTGACAAGTACAAATGACCTTGACCAGTATAAATGACCGTGACCAGTATATGACTGACCAGTATAAATGACCTTCATGAGACTAGTAAATGACCTTGACCAGTATAAATGACCTTTAGAAGACTAGTAAATGATCTTCACCAGTATAAATGACCTTTAGAAGACTAGTAAATGATCTTCACCAGTATAAATGACCTTGACCAGTATGCGGTCCGTGACCATGGACTATAGCCTTTTGCTTTTCCTTGATTTTCACCTTTAAAAAATCCTCAACAATGATGAAGAATCGCACACTATAGCGTGCCGCTCAATGACCTGAGACCATGGACCAATGAATGAAATACAACACATTGAGCAGGGCACTGCAGGGAGTTGAACCCCGTTCCGGTAAACCAGAAGTCCGACACCAGTGCCTTAGTTTTTGTGTTGTTGTTCATTTAAAGGTCCAGGTGTGCATACGCATGTGCCCCTGTGTGTGTAGGTGCATGTGTGCATGTGTGTGCACGCTTCAATGACCACTGTTGGACCCAATGGCGATCAAGGACCTCAGGGAGCCACCCATAATTCACAACGGTCACAGCGAACTCTGTTGCATCACAACTGGTGGCCTACAGTCGTAACCAACACCGCCACGACCCACAGGAGAATACCATCGCACAGTGGTATCAGACCAACCACAATCAGCCAGCCCTCAAACCAAACCCTTCGACCTAGAAGAACTCAAAACTGCAATGGGAAAGTTGAAACCCGGAAAAGCAGCAGGGATTGATGACATACTGGCAGAAATTATACAGCACCTGGAACCTAACGCAAAGACCTGGCTCGTGGGGATGCTGAACACATGCATGGCACAGAAAACCATCCCTTCTGTCTGGAGAAAAGCCAAAGTGGTTGCAATCCCCAAACCTGGCAAAGACCCATCATCCTCAAAGAGCTACCGACCCATTTCCCTCCTCTGCATCACCTACAAGAGAGGCTGCTACTCCAACGCCTCATACCACTCATAGACACCAAGCTGACTAAAGACCAAGCTGGTTTCCGTCCCGTCCTGTGCTGGACAGAGCTCAACCTCACCCAACACATTGAGGATGGGTTTGAGGGAAAACAAATAACTGGAGCAGCAACTGGAGGGCGAAGCAAGCACGCAGGCAGCTTGTGCCTGCCTGCGTGCCTGCCTGCCTTCCTCATGTGGAAGCTGCATAGTTGAGTTTGTGTGTGTGTTTCTTTTTCTGTCTTTCTTTCTTAGGACGAAGATCAAGGTAGACGCCGTTGGAAGGCTCAACACAAGCCGATGCCCCTAGAGATCCATCCCAAAGCTTCCCTCAGGGAGTCCAGCAAGCCAGCTAGCCAGCAAGCCCGCCCAGTCAGCCAACGCAGCCAGCCAGCTCCGCCAGTCAGCCAGTGTAGAAAGTCAGGCTGCCAAGCCAGCGCACATCAGCCCTTGCAGTCAACCATTGTAGCCATACCAGCCTTGCTCAGTCAGCTCAGCCAGGCCTCTCTCGAGGCCTGGCTCTCTGTCTGCCTGGCCCGGTCTGCCCCGCCCTGCCTTGCAGCAACAGAACCAGCCTTGCTGGCAAGCCAGCCAGCTCAGAATACGAGCTCAGCAAGCCAGCGCAGCTGGCAAGCACGCAGTTAGTCTAAACCAGTTTCAGACTGGCAGGCCAAGGCAGACAGACAGGAAGACCGAGGCGCCTAGGCAGGCAGACAGGCCAGGAAGGCAACAAAGTGCAGGCAGGGGGACTGTCCGGCCTAAGGCTGCGCTGCAAGGGTTGGAGCCTGGCCAGCTCCTGCTGGTCTAGACTGAGTGGCTGTGGCTGCACAGTAAGGCTGCGGTAACCTAGTCTGGGCTTGCTGCTGCACTGGCTTGCTCAGCTCGCATTCTGAGCTGGCTGGCTTTCCAGAAAGGCTGGTTCTGTTGCTGCAAGGCAGGGCAGGGCAGACCGGGCCAGGCAGACAGAGAGCCAGGCCTCAAGAGAGGCCTGGCTGAGCTGACTGAGCAAGGCTGGTATGGCTGCAATGGCTGACTGCAAGGGCTGATATGCTCTGGCTTGGCAGCCTGACTTTCTACACTGGCTGACTGGCGGAGCTGACTGGCTGCGTTGGCTGACTGGGCAGGCTTGCTGGCTAGCTGGCTTGCTGTGCTCCCTGAGGGAAGCTTTGGGATGGATCTCTAGGGGCATCGGCTAGTGTTGAGCCTTCCTATGGCGTCTACCTTGATCTCCGTCCTAAGAAAGAAAGACAGAAAAAGAAAGACACACAAACCCAACTATGCAGCTTCCACCTGAGGAACCGAGACGCGAGAAAAGAACTGAGCGTCACTTGGGATGGTCACAAACTCTCCAACCATACCCACCCCATGTATCTTGGAGTTACACTGGACAGGACACTCTTCTTCAAAAAAACACCTGGAGAACACAAAAGCCACGGTCAACACCCACAATAACATCCTGTGAAAACTAGTGAACTCCCAAGTGGGGCGCAGACCCACAAACAATCCGTGCAACTGCCATGGCCCTGTCTTTCTCTACAGCAGAGTATTCCTGCTCAAGCTGGAGCCGATCACGTCACACCAAATTGGTCGACACAGCCCTAAATGACACCTGTCGCATCATCACGGGATGGGTCAAGAAAACACCTGTCCCGTCCGTGCCTTTATGCGCTAGCCGGCACCTCCCCCCGCACATCAGACGACTGTGTAACGCTCAAGATGAATGGAAAACACAGGAGATAGACAGTGAAGTCTGGAATGAAATGATAGAGAACACCTCACACACACAGTTTCCTTTCGTGGCTGTTTACATTCGAGGGTCGCCGGTCCTCTCAAACGGAACAGTTTAACGTCATGCCCAGGACGAAAAGATATAGAGAACACCATAATGACAAATGACAAATAACAGCAGGAAGGCATGGGCCACAATCCACCGTCTTGGCAAAGACCACACCACCCATAATTCACAACGGTCACAGCAAATTCTGTTGCATCACAACTAGTGTAGGTATTGGATGGAGCCCGCACACCACAGGTATAAGAAAGACGTGATGCAGAGGAGGGAAATGGGTCGGTAGCTCTTCGGGGATAATGGGTCTTTGCCAGGTTTAGGGAATGCAACCACTTTGGCCTTTTTCCAGACAGAAGGGGTGGTTTTCTGTGCTGTGCATGTGTTCAGCATCCCCACAAGCCAGGGCCTTGAGTTAGGTCCCAGGTGCTGTATCATTTCTGCCAGTAGGTCATCAATCCCTGCTGCTTTTCCGGGTTTCAACTTTCCCATTGCAGTTTCAAGTTCTTCTAGGTCGAAGGGTTTTGTTTGAGTGATGGCTGATTATGGTTGGTCTGATACCACTGTGCGATGGTATTCTATGTGGGTCGGTGGCGGTGTTGGTTACAACTGTTGGCCACCAGTTGTGACCAAGACCGCCACCAACCCACAGGAGAATACCATCGCACAGTGGTATCAGACCAACCACAATCAGCCAGCCTTCAAACCAAACCCTTCGACCTAGAAGAACGTGAAACTGCAATGGGAAAGTTGAAACCCGGAAAAGCAGCAGGGATTGATGACCTACTAGCAGAAATGATACAGCACCTGGGACCTAACGGAAAGACCTGGCTTGTGGGGATGCTGAACACATGCATAGCACAGAAAACCATCCCTTCTGTCTGGAAAAAGGCCAAAGTGGTTGCAATCCCTAAACCTGGCAAAGACCCATCATCCTCAAAGAGCTACCGACCCATTTCCCTCCTCTGCATCACCTACAAGAGAGGCTGCTACTCCAACGCCTCATACCACTCATAGACACCAAGCTGACTAAAGACCAAGCTGGTTTCCGTCCCGTCCTGTGCTGGACAGAGCTCAACCTCACCCAACACATTGAGGATGGGTTTGAGGGAAAACAAATAACTGGAGCAGCAACTGGAGGGCGAAGCAAGCACGCAGGCAGCTTGTGCCTGCCTGCGTGCCTGCCTGCCTTCCTCATGTGGAAGCTGCATAGTTGAGTTTGTGTGTGTGTTTCTTTTTCTGTCTTTCTTTCTTAGGACGAAGATCAAGGTAGACGCCGTTGGAAGGCTCAACACAAGCCGATGCCCCTAGAGATCCATCCCAAAGCTTCCCTCAGGGAGTCCAGCAAGCCAGCTAGCCAGCAAGCCCGCCCAGTCAGCCAACGCAGCCAGCCAGCTCCGCCAGTCAGCCAGTGTAGAAAGTCAGGCTGCCAAGCCAGCGCACATCAGCCCTTGCAGTCAACCATTGTAGCCATACCAGCCTTGCTCAGTCAGCTCAGCCAGGCCTCTCTCGAGGCCTGGCTCTCTGTCTGCCTGGCCCGGTCTGCCCCGCCCTGCCTTGCAGCAACAGAACCAGCCTTGCTGGCAAGCCAGCCAGCTCAGAATACGAGCTCAGCAAGCCAGCGCAGCTGGCAAGCACGCAGTTAGTCTAAACCAGTTTCAGACTGGCAGGCCAAGGCAGACAGACAGGAAGACCGAGGCGCCTAGGCAGGCAGACAGGCCAGGAAGGCAACAAAGTGCAGGCAGGGGGACTGTCCGGCCTAAGGCTGCGCTGCAAGGGTTGGAGCCTGGCCAGCTCCTGCTGGTCTAGACTGAGTGGCTGTGGCTGCACAGTAAGGCTGCGGTAACCTAGTCTGGGCTTGCTGCTGCACTGGCTTGCTCAGCTCGCATTCTGAGCTGGCTGGCTTTCCAGAAAGGTTGGTTCTGTTGCTGCAAGGCAGGGCAGGGCAGACCGGGCCAGGCAGACAGAGAGCCAGGCCTCAAGAGAGGCCTGGCTGAGTTGACTGAGCAAGGCTGGTATGGCTGCAATGGCTGACTGCAAGGGCTGATATGCTCTGGCTTGGCAGCCTGACTTTCTACACTGGCTGACTGGCGGAGCTGACTGGCTGCATTGGCTGACTGGGCAGGCTTGCTGGCTAGCTGGCTTGCTGTGCTCCCTGAGGGAAGCTTTGGGATGGATCTCTAAGGGCATCGGCTAGTGTTGAGCCTTCCTATGGCGTCTACCTTGATCTCCGTCCTAAGAAAGAAAGACAGAAAAAGAAAGACACACAAACCCAACTATGCAGCTTCCACCTGAGGAACCGAGACGCGAGAAAAGAACTGAGCGTCACTTGGGATGGTCACAAACTCTCCAACCATACCCACCCCATGTATCTTGGAGTTACACTGGACAGGACACTCTTCTTCAAAAAAACACCTGTAGAACACAAAAGCCACGGTCAACACCCACAATAACATCCTGTGAAAACTAGTGAACTCCCAAGTGGGGCGCAGACCCACAAACAATCCGTGCAACTGCCATGGCCCTGTCTTTCTCTACAGCAGAGTATGCCTGCTCAAGCTGGAGCCGATCACGTCACACCAAATTGGTCGACACAGCCCTAAATGACACCTGTCGCATCATCACGGGATGGGTCAAGACAACACCTGTCCCGTCCGTGCCTTTATGCGCTAGCCGGCACCTCCCCCCGCACATCAGACGACTGTGTAACGCTCAAGATGAATGGAAAACACAGGAGATAGACAGTGAAGTCTGGAATGAAATGATAGAGAACACCTCACACACACAGTTTCCTTTCGTGGCCGTTTACATTCGAGGGTCGCCGGTCCTCTCGAACGGAACAGTTTAACGTCATGCCCAGGACGAAAAGATATAGAGAACACCATAATGACAAATAACAGCAGGAAGGCATGGGCCACAATCCACCGTCTTGGCAAAGACCACACCACCCATAATTCACAACGGTCACAGCAAACTCTGTTGCATCACAACTGGTGTAGGTATTGGATGGAGCCCGCACACCACAGGTATAAGAAAGACGTGATGCAGAGGAGGGAAATGGGTCGGTAGCTCTTCGGGGATAATGGGTCTTTGCCAGGTTTAGGGATTGCAACTACTCCAGCCTTTTTCCAAACAGAAGGGATGGTTTTCTGTGCTATGCATGTGTTCAGCATCCCCACAAGCCAGGTCCTTGCGATAGGTCCCAGGTGCTGTATCATTTCTGCCAGTATGCCATCAATCCCTGCTGCTTTTCCGGGTTTCAACTTTCCCATTGCAGTTTCACGTTCTTCTAAGTCGAAGGGTTTGGTTTGAGGGCTGGCTGATTGTGGTTGGTCTGATACCACTGTGCGATGGTATTCTATGTGGGTCGGTGGCGGTGTTGGTTACAACTGTTGGCCACCAGTTGTGACCAAGACCGCCACCGACCCACAGGAGAATACCATCGCACAGTGGTATCAGACCAACCACAATCAGCCAGCCCTCAAACCAAACCCTTCGACCTAGAAGAACTTGAAACTGCAATGGGAAAGTTGAAACCCGGAAAAGCAGCAGGGATTGATGACCTACTGGCAGAAATGTTACAGCACCTGGGACCCAACGCAAAGACCTGGCTTGTGGGGATGCTGAACACATGCATAGCACAGAAAACCATCCCTTCTGTCTGGGAAAAGGCCAACGTGGTTGCAATCCCTAAACCTGGCATAGACCCATTATCCACAAAGAGCTACCGACCCATTTCCCTCTGCATCACCTACAAGGCTATATGAGAAGCTGCTACTCCAACGCCTTGTTGCCACTCATAGATACCAAGCTGACTAAAGACCAAGCTGGTTTCCGTCCCAGCCGCTCCTGTGCTGGACAGAGCTCAACCTCACCCAACACATTGAGGATGGGTTTGAGGGGAAACAAATAACTGGAGCAGCATTCAGAGATCTCTCTGCTGCCTACGACACTGTCCAACACCGCACAATGGTCAGGAAAAGCCTCCTCAACAACAGGCGCTTCTATGTCCAGTTAAATGACCAGAGGAGTAAATGGAAAGCCCAAAAGAACGGCCTCCAACAAGGTAGCGTGCTCGCCCCCCTCCTTTTCAATATCTACACAAACGACCAGCCACTACCCAATGCCTAATGCCAGCGTTTCATCTACGCCGACAACCTCTGCATTACGACCCAACAAGCAGACTTCCAGAAGATTGAGTCTGTCCTTGAAAGTGCCCTCCAAGAAATGTCAAGCTACTACAATACAACCACCTGAAACCCAACCTATAGAGAACACCTCACACACACATAATTTCCTTTCGTGGCCGTTTACATTCGAGGGTCGCTGGTCCTCTCGAACGGAACAGTTTAACGTCATGCCCAGGACGAAAAGATATAGAGAACACCAACATGTCAAATAACAGCAGGAAGGCATGGGCCACAATCCACCGTCTTGGCAAAAACCACACCACCCATAATTCACAACGGTCACAGCAAACTCTGTTGCATCACAACTGGTGTAGGTATTGGATGGAGCCCGCACACCACAGGTATAAGAAAGACGTTCTTTGTTGAAATACTGACAGCGTTTCGATCCATTTGATCTTCATCAGGTCATGTGTACACAAAACATACACTTTTATACTAAGGGAGTGCCCCCATTAAACAATCAAAATACCACATTTTGGTGCCCCTCCCATCACTGCAGGTGTGACACGTCAACCCTGAGTGAGTAGGTGGGGACCCAGACATATTGATGTAAATATAGTCTGTTCAGAAATTGTAGTGCCTCTCATAGAGCTTGTAGGTGATGCAGAGGAGGGAAATGGGTCGGTAGCTCTTCGGGGATAATGGGTCTTTGCCAGGTTTAGGGATTGCAACTACTCCAGCCTTTTTCCAAACAGAAGGGATGGTTTTCTGTGCTATGCATGTGTTCAGCATCCCCACAAGCCAGGTCCTTGCGATAGGTCCCAGGTGCTGTATCATTTCTGCCAGTATGCCATCAATCCCTGCTGCTTTTCCGGGTTTCAACTTTCCCATTGCAGTTTCACGTTCTTCTAAGTCGAAGGGTTTGGTTTGAGGGCTGGCTGATTGTGGTTGGTCTGATACCACTGTGCGATGGTATTCTATGTGGGTCGGTGGCGGTGTTGGTTACAACTGTTGGCCACCAGTTGTGACCAAGACCGCCACCGACCCACAGGAGAATACCATCGCACAGTGGTATCAGACCAACCACAATCAGCCAGCCCTCAAACCAAACCCTTCGACCTAGAAGAACTTGAAACTGCAATGGGAAAGTTGAAACCCGGAAAAGCAGCAGGGATTGATGACCTACTGGCAGAAATGTTACAGCACCTGGGACCCAACGCAAAGACCTGGCTTGTGGGGATGCTGAACACATGCATAGCACAGAAAACCATCCCTTCTGTCTGGGAAAAGGCCAACGTGGTTGCAATCCCTAAACCTGGCATAGACCCATTATCCACAAAGAGCTACCGACCCATTTCCCTCTGCATCACCTACAAGGCTATATGAGAAGCTGCTACTCCAACGCCTTGTTGCCACTCATAGATACCAAGCTGACTAAAGACCAAGCTGGTTTCCGTCCCAGCCGCTCCTGTGCTGGACAGAGCTCAACCTCACCCAACACATTGAGGATGGGTTTGAGGGGAAACAAATAACTGGAGCAGCATTCAGAGATCTCTCTGCTGCCTACGACACTGTCCAACACCGCACAATGGTCAGGAAAAGCCTCCTCAACAACAGGCGCTTCTATGTCCAGTTAAATGACCAGAGGAGTAAATGGAAAGCCCAAAAGAACGGCCTCCAACAAGGTAGCGTGCTCGCCCCCCTCCTTTTCAATATCTACACAAACGACCAGCCACTACCCAATGCCTAATGCCAGCGTTTCATCTACGCCGACAACCTCTGCATTACGACCCAACAAGCAGACTTCCAGAAGATTGAGTCTGTCCTTGAAAGTGCCCTCCAAGAAATGTCAAGCTACTACAATACAACCACCTGAAACCCAACCTATAGAGAACACCTCACACACACATAATTTCCTTTCGTGGCCGTTTACATTCGAGGGTCGCTGGTCCTCTCGAACGGAACAGTTTAACGTCATGCCCAGGACGAAAAGATATAGAGAACACCAACATGTCAAATAACAGCAGGAAGGCATGGGCCACAATCCACCGTCTTGGCAAAAACCACACCACCCATAATTCACAACGGTCACAGCAAACTCTGTTGCATCACAACTGGTGTAGGTATTGGATGGAGCCCGCACACCACAGGTATAAGAAAGACGTTCTTTGTTGAAATACTGACAGCGTTTCGATCCATTTGATCTTCATCAGGTCATGTGTACACAAAACATACACTTTTATACTAAGGGAGTGCCCCCATTAAACAATCAAAATACCACATTTTGGTGCCCCTCCCATCACTGCAGGTGTGACACGTCAACCCTGAGTGAGTAGGTGGGGACCCAGACATATTGATGTAAATATAGTCTGTTCAGAAATTGTAGTGCCTCTCATAGAGCTTGTAGGTGATGCAGAGGAGGGAAATGGGTCGGTAGCTCTTCGGGGATAATGGGTCTTTGCCAGGTTTAGGGATTGCAACTACTCCAGCCTTTTTCCAAACAGAAGGGATGGTTTTCTGTGCTATGCATGTGTTCAGCATCCCCACAAGCCAGGTCCTTGCGATAGGTCCCAGGTGCTGTATCATTTCTGCCAGTATGCCATCAATCCCTGCTGCTTTTCCGGGTTTCAACTTTCCCATTGCAGTTTCACGTTCTTCTAAGTCGAAGGGTTTGGTTTGAGGGCTGGCTGATTGTGGTTGGTCTGATACCACTGTGCGATGGTATTCTATGTGGGTCGGTGGCGGTGTTGGTTACAACTGTTGGCCACCAGTTGTGACCAGACCGCCACCGACCCACAGGAGAATACCATCGCACAGTGGTATCAGACCAACCACAATCAGCCAGCCCTCAAACCAAACCCTTCGACCTAGAAGAACTTGAAACTGCAATGGGAAAGTTGAAACCCGGAAAAGCAGCAGGGATTGATGACCTACTGGCAGAAATGTTACAGCACCTGGGACCCAACGCAAAGACCTGGCTTGTGGGGATGCTGAACACATGCATAGCACAGAAAACCATCCCTTCTGTCTGGGAAAAGGCCAACGTGGTTGCAATCCCTAAACCTGGCATAGACCCATTATCCACAAAGAGCTACCGACCCATTTCCCTCTGCATCACCTACAAGGCTATATGAGAAGCTGCTACTCCAACGCCTTGTTGCCACTCATAGATACCAAGCTGACTAAAGACCAAGCTGGTTTCCGTCCCAGCCGCTCCTGTGCTGGACAGAGCTCAACCTCACCCAACACATTGAGGATGGGTTTGAGGGGAAACAAATAACTGGAGCAGCATTCAGAGATCTCTCTGCTGCCTACGACACTGTCCAACACCGCACAATGGTCAGGAAAAGCCTCCTCAACAACAGGCGCTTCTATGTTCAGTTAAATGACCAGAGGAGTAAATGGAAAGCCGAAAAGAACGGCCTCCCACAAGGTAGCGCGCTCACCCCCCTCCTTTTCAATATCTAAACAAACGACCAGCCACTTGAAACCCAACCCATCAAAAACCCAACTATGCAGCTTCCACCTGAGGAACCGAGACGCAAAAAAAGAACTGAGCATCACAAACTCTCAAACCATACCCACCCCATGTAACTTGGAGTTACACTGGACAGTTTAACGTCATGCCCAGGACGAAAAGTTATAGAGAACACCAACATGTCAAACCCTACACTTAAACCCTCTATATTTAATAAAAAACAATTCTGGACAGGAATCCTGTATTGCAGGGGTGCCCAAAAGGTACATCGTGATCTACCAGTAATCACAAAGGCTGTGCAGGTAGACCATATGGCATGCCCCTGTATATAATCTATCACTTGAATTAAGGTGACTTGACACCAGCTCAAATGTTGCACACAAACATCAGTAGCAAAAGTACAAAGTTATTGTGACAGTAATAATTGCTATAGTGTGTGTTCAGTAACAGGAATATTCCTGTCTCTCCAGCTCTTTAATAAATAGAAAAGGGTTTAATCAGGAGTTGTAGTAGCCACAGGATAATCAAAGCGGTGGATATTGCTCTTGTCTTCATGTCTTTATGTATGTAAATTGTCTTGTTTGTGTTATGTCAAATGCGTGTATACGTGTTCTGCATATACTTGGCTGCTGTGTTGCAGGATAATGGGAGTTACTGATACTATGGGACTGAATGGGAGTGAAAGGGAGGTACTGTTACTATGGGACTGATACTATGGGAGTGCATGGGAGTGGATGGGAGTGAATGGGAGGTATTGTTACTATGGGACTGATACTATGGGAGTGAATGGGACTGAATGGGATGTACTGTTACTATGTGACTGAATGGGAGTGAATAAAAGTGAATGGGAGTGAATGGGACTGAGTGGGAGTGAATGGGAGGTACTGTGACTATGGGACTGTGTTTAACAAAAAGCTGGAGAGACCGGGAGACCTCTGTTACTGAACAAACACTATAGCAATGATTACTGTCACAATATAGAGCTATTTAACACTGTTACTGAACACACACTATAGCAATGATTACTGTCACAATATCTATTTAACACTGTTACTGAACACACACTATAGCAATGATTTCTGTCACACTATAGAGCTATTTAACACTGTTACTGAACACACACTCTATAGCAATGATTACTGTCACAATACAGAGCAATTTAATTTAGGTAACCAAATTGACCCCAATAGTAGATCTTTACACTCTCAATAGTTCAATTGTTGTTAAGCATCTGCTTAATTTCCAAAAAACTACACAATTAGAGAATGTAGAAGATTGCTACTTTTGATCCTTTAATTATATAATGCTGATTGTAGCATAGTGGTTAGTGACTGAGCTTTGTTAACATGAGTGCCCGGGATCGTTTCCCACCAATTTCAAAGAATGTTTGTTGCTTCGCGCCAATTTTCACAGAATGTGTGTCCTTTACCTACAAAACAATACTCTTCTCACCTCTAGTCGATTATTTATTCAGCGTTTGAACCACGGACCAACATTTGACGCCATCTAGTCTCTCAGACCCATTTGAGCCACTGACCACCATTGTGAGAGTCTATTAATGTGAAATGGTGGTCCGTGGCTCAAACATGTTATCACTTTTTAAGTTACTTGTTGTGTTTAGAATCTGTGACCAGTGCCAGCAGAATATGCCTCAACTCGATTTTTACAGATTACAGTAAATTATTAAAGTACAGAATGTAAGCTTTCATATGATGTATCATTCAATGAAATTGGACAATAATTGAAGGAGATATGACCATCTAAAACTTGTTGAAACAGAAACCCCAAAGCAGAGAATAAGCCATGCAAAGAATCCTGAAATTTTAGCACCACTTGAATGGGTGTGACAATAGATACTTGTCCACAACCCTAATTTCTTGCATAATCACTCCCCCACCCACTAACCACTCCCCCACTAGGTTAAAGTAAAAGTAAGTAAAAGTAAAGAAATATAGGACTGAAGTTGTTTAGTGTATATTTTGTAATAATACAATCTAAAAAGTAACTAGTAGGCTAACAGAGTTTTCAATGGATATAGGCTATGTAGTTTTAGACCAATGCTTTAACATGTGTGCAATGAAACAAAGGGCAGAAGAATGAGATCTAACACCTTAGGTGCCCCAATAAACCCTTTTGAAAGTACAACAATTCAATTTAACTTATACACTACCTGGTTGTAAATAGCAGAATTTTATGCAGGTCTACTTTGAATAATGGACCTCGACTAGATGGAAAAACAATTGTGTTTGTTTTGGTAAGAAGGAAAAACACTCGGTCATCGACGGGCCGTTGTTTATAAACCTTCAACAGTAACCAACGGTTTCGTACAAACATCATATATAAACATCATAACAAGTAACTTCAAGTGATAGACGTTTGAACACAAAAACAACAACAGCGTTAAGTATTAAATAACATTTAATCACTTACTTGCTCCGAAGACGGACCCGGAAGATGGTGACGTGGCACGTTCCAAACAAACACTGACCAAGCCGACCTCCACGCGTCTCTTCCGTATTTGAGGACGGCGGCACTTCCTTCCGGTGTGAGGCCACGCCCGCGAGATTTAACCGCGAATCTATTGTAGTCATAATTTGTAGTCCTCCTACGTTACATCCGGGTCCCTTGGTCCCATCCGCTTCTAATGCAAAATAGCTACATAATTATGAACGCGTGAATCTTTTTTTTTTTTTTTACAATAACGTTATTTGTCAGAAAGGAAGCCATTGAGGGTTAAAATGGGTCTTAATGCTTCCAACTCATATAACTGTCACCAACAACACTTTTAATGATATTACATGAAGCAGACAGCCCTGTGATGAAACCTTTAGCATTACACTGTGGTTAATACGTTTTTATTCACAATGGAATGTTATTGTACTCTTAATATATCATGGTGTAGCACAGCACAGTAGATTCATATTTCAATCGATCTGGGATGTTAAAATTGTGCAAAACTCTGTTCAATGAATGGCCTCTTCTGCTACATTAAAAATTACTAAACATTAAACGTTACTTATACCTGTTATTGAGACTCCTATAGAGCATGTTGACATGGATAGCTTGGTTAGTAGTATCTCTGTTAGTTAATGCAGTTTGATTGATTAAATTAATAGCCTATTTTATTAGACAAAAATGTAGAACAGTAGTGTCATAGAGTGGAAAATGCCATTTGGTTTAATGTCACAGAATGCAGTGCCACGTAAAGCAGCATGATAAATGGTTAACTTTATAGTGTGTTCAAAAATGGCAGATCTGCAAGTTCAGTGTCTTGAATGAGATGTGCTGTGAGTTTGCATATCTGCTATAGTCCAGCATAGGACCGTTGCACAGTGAAGTATAAACAAGGCTTTAGGATTTATAAGTCGTTTTTAGAATAGGCCTATAATAGAATATTCACTCCAGTGAATAGCATTTATCCATTTAGATAACTTTTTGATGTTATTTAATTACTTATTTTTACACAGAAACATAATGTGTGTCTTTACAATAACTGTAATGTAATAATAATACTAATAATGTAATGTAATAATTATTAATTAAATAGCCTTATTTTATTCTGAAGGCAACCGGATGTCTTAAATTAGCTAGCTCTCAGACAGGAAGTTCTAAATTAGCTCAAAAGACGGAGCCCTGGCCCAGGCCGTAGCGTAACGGTCTGGGCACCGGACTGGTGATCCAGTCGCGGTGTGCCGCGGGTTCGACTCCCGGACCCGACACGGCCTTTACCGCATGTCATCCCCCTCTCTCTCTCCCGTTTCCTGTCAGCCTACTGTCTGTCCCTTAAAAAATCAATAAAAGGCGTAAGCCGCAAAAAAAAATATAAAAAAAAAAAAAAAAAGACGGAGCCCTAAATGTCACACTCACATGTCCATCCATTCATAAAATGAATTGACTATCTATCTATCTATCTATCTATCTATCTATCTATCTATCTATCTATCTATCTATCTATCTATCTATCTATCTATCTATCTATCTATCTATCTATCTATCTATCTATCTATCTATCTATCTGCATACCAAACTAATAGTCTATCAGTATAAAAACAAATTGATTATATAGATTATATAAAAAATATGATATCCAGATTAATATCAATATTGTGATATTTTCTGATAAGATATTGTGATATAATATTTTGTCATATTGCCTGCCCCTACCTCATATCACTTTATTAAAGAAAAGTCACACCTGTGTGAAGTGAGGGGCACTCTTAGTCTTATCATCATACATCATGATTTAATTTACGTCATATTTAGCAGAATTTTGACCTAATTTCGTTATCGCTTGGACACCCAGCAACATATCCATATCCACTTTTGTGCCCAACCCAACTTCCCAAGACCATCTGTAAACAATTCCCCACACTGAACATAATTTGCAGTTCATATATTCAGAACGGGTAAGGACTAGTAACATTAACTCAGCAACTTTAGACACACGCACACTGTAAAGACTGCACTGAATGTGCTACTGGGCAGCAGGTGAGACTAATAATGTCAATTGGCCCTGATTAGGTGGCCTGAACCATTAAAAGGTTCCCCCTCCATTACTTTCGGGCCAACGGCAAACCGGAAGACAAGAGTGGCCTAGAATTCCTCCTCTTCCTCGTCCCCCCAGCAGACACTGTCAGCGCCCACCTCTTCGTAATCCTTCTCCAGGGCAGCCATGTCCTCTCTGGCCTCAGAGAACTCCCCCTCCTCCATCCCCTCGCCGACATACCAATGGACGAAGGCCCTTTTGGCATACATGAGGTCAAACTTGTGGTCGAGGCGAGCCCAGGCCTCGGCGATGGCCGTGGTGTTGCTGAGCATGCACACGGCCCTCTGGACCTTCGCCAGGTCTCCTCCGGGAACCACCGTGGGAGGCTGGTAGTTGATGCCCACCTTGAAGCCCGTGGGGCACCAGTCCACGAACTGGATGCTGCGTCGGGTCTTGATCGCGGCGATAGCAGAGTTGACGTCTTTGGGCACCACGTCTCCGCGGTACAGCAGACAGCAGGCCATGTACTTACCGTGACGGGGATCGCACTTCACCATCTGATTGGCCGGCTCGAAGCACTCGTTGGTGACCTGGGAGACGGACCGCTGCTCGTGATACGCGATCTCGGAAGAGATGACCGGGGCGTAGGTGGTCAGAGGGAAGTGGATGCGGGGGTAAGGCACCAGGTTGGTCTGGAACTCCAGCAGGTCGACGTTCAGGGCCCCGTCGAAGCGAAGGGAACAGGTGATGGAAGACACGATTTGACCGACGAGCCGGTTGAGGTTGAGGTAGGACGGCCTCTCACAGTGCAGACTCCGGCAGATGTCAAAGACGGCCTCGTTGTCCACCATGATGGCACAGTCCGAGTGCTCCAGGGTGGTGTGGGTCGTCAGGACGGAGTTGTAGGGCTCCACGACAGCTGTGGACACCTGGGCAAGGTTATAATAGTTTTAGTTCGTTTTTAGAGTGAATTTTTGTGACAACGCTTAGTTTAGTTTTTATAAGTGTTAGTTTTACATTTTTTTGGCTTTTTGTCAGGTGCAGGATTGAAATGTAAAAGTATTGTGTCATACAAACTCAAGAAAAGATAGCATTAAAAAAAAAGAAATCAGTTACATATTAAGTTTATATAACTATTTAACTAAATTTACAAAAACTAAGGGCATTTTGTCTATCATTTCAGCTAGTTTTAGTTAGTGTTGTAATCACACAATACAGTTTCAGCTAGTTAACTAACTAACTAGTTTTTTGAGGGGCGCCAGGGGAATGGCCAGCTTTGAGTGTTTATACAAACACAAACATTGAAGACGAAGGTTATATAGGACGCAAATTCTGATTGGCCGGAATGAGATGATGGGAGATGTGAAATTGTGATTGGTCGGAATGAGACGATGTATGATGTGATTTTTTTAAGTTGTAGTTTTGTAGTTTTTTCGTTACCTGGGGAGCCGGGTATACGGCAAACTCGAGTTTGCACTTCTTCCCGTAATCGACGGACAGCCTCTCCATCAGCAGGGACGTAAAACCAGAGCCGGTGCCGCCGCCAAAGCTGTGGAAGATGAGAAAGCCTTGGAGGCCAGTGCACTGGTCAGCCTGAGAATAAAATAAAGTCCTTTAATCAGTTATAAAGATGCATTTAAGCAGTTTGCTAATGAATAAAACTCATTAAGGCCCCTCACAATCTTGCGAATTCTCCCCTCCACCAGGTCAATGACCTCCTTGCCGACGGTGTAGTGTCCGCGGGCGTAGTTATTGGCTGCGTCCTCCTGTCCTGTGATCATCGTTTCGGGGTTGAACAGCTGGCGGTACGTTCCTGTACGCACTTCATCTGTCAATTAAGTTAATTAGGTTTAAAGGAAATGGTTGACAATCATTTTTTAATAATAGTTTTTAATAAAAAGTTAATAAATACCGGTACATAAAAATCATATCATATCAATTACTCACCCCCAAGAGCCTTGAATTCATACAGATGATTTCATTTTTGTATCATTCCTAATCCTGAGCCAATAATTCAATATTGGTAAAAATCCAAAAGAACTCACTAATCACTGAGAGGCAGGCCTACTGATATAAAGCCAGGTTCAAGGAGAATGTTTTAACCCATAGGCCTGACGTCGAAATAAATAAAACGTTCGCTCTGAAAGAATATATATTCATAGATTTGTGCCTCATTTTTACGATTAAAAAAAAATAGCAGATCTACAAGCTTGTAGCGCGCCACTCGGTGGCGCGCTATGAGCTTGTAGATCTGCTATTTTTCAATAGCTAAAGTATAACATAATGCTTAGTTAAAACACCAAAAGGGGTTCCCGTCCAGAATGGGTTAAGACCTGAGGCTGATTCTACAACATGCCTTCCAAATCATTAGTTCTCACTTCTCACTAGAGTTTTCAAAAATAGTTTAAAAATAGCAGATTACAAGCCTGCAGCCGCGTACAAGCGTGGCACAAAGTTAGTGACACATTTTTAATAGGTTAAGATTGGTCTCTCACTCTCCAATTAAACTATTGGGATTTTCAGGTCAGGAATGCGATAAAAACAAAAGAATCTCTATGAATTCAAGGCTTCATGGGGTGAGCAATAATTGATAAGGGGAGAAAAAAAAAGCATTTTGTGAGTGAAGTAAAGTTGAAAGGATCCTGGCTAAATGGTTTAACTGACCGATGACAGTGGGCTCCAGGTCAACCAAGATGCCTCTGGGAGAATACTTTCCTGATCCATTCTCGTAGAAGAAGGTGTTGAAGGAGTCACCATCACCTACAATATCACTCTCACTGAGCATCTGTTGTCCGTCAGGCTGGATGCCGTGCTCTAGACAGTACAGCTCCCAGCAAGAGTTACCAATCTGCACTCCGGCTTGGCCAACATGGATCGAAATACATTCACGGCCCTGCATAGGAAATGGGGGGGTAATGTTAAATATACAGTAAGAGATTCTGAATTGGTGGCAAGACAAAATTAGAGAGAGAGTTGGGGTTTCGTGCTGTAGTTACATGCACATTATTTCTGGGGAAATGTTTTGGGGAAATGTAGACTGTCTGATAATCACAATTTAACAACCCAATTTGAAATACATCAACCACATACCACTTCAATGTTGTGTGTGTTCCATTTAGTGCAGAGCCTTCAATGAGCCAAATGAGCACGCACTGGACAGCCTGTGTATTGCCAATAGCTTGCATGCATGGTTCAAAATAGCCAAAATACAAGCTCGCAATGCGTTTTGTGACCTTAGATCAGCCATTTGTACAAATGTATTTTGTTACACATTATCCCAAAATGGGCACACTAGGGGTTTACCTCAACACAAACTACAGTAGGCTATTAACATACACGTATTTAGCTGTGTCAATATGGCAGCAATGTCCCCTATTCTGATGAAAACATCTTGCAGTTTGTTTTAAGGGTCTTGGTTTGGGGGTATGAAGATGTGGTCACGCATGCAAACCCCCCTATAACAGAATGTGCAGAATGGTTCTATTGGTTCACACAGGTAGACACAAGCCAGGTAGTCGTTGATCATCTATAATTATATAGTTGCATAGCCTACATGAATCATTAGTTTTAGACATCAACATTAAAAGACTCAGCAGCGACTTACTCACCATTTTTCGGGTTGTGTGTGTGTAACGAAAACCACAGCTTTCTCACGTGAATAGTTCAAATGTGAGTTCCTAATAGTGCCTTCCTCTTTTTTATAGGACACTGATTGGCTGTACGACACGCCTATATAGTAACTAAGAGTGACCGGGCTTTTGCCGCTGCACGAGCAGCATGTGGAACCCTGCCCTACAATGGCAATCAGAAAAGCCAATTCTCTTTCATCTTCTGAAACACTTCTGAAAACACATATGTTCAGTTAGTGTGAGCTATAGAAGCCCCCCCGCTGCACACACACACAAGGTCCAACGGCAGTTTGTCTGGCTCGGCTATACAGGCAGGATTAAAGACATGCACCTAGGGAGCTGGCACTGGCATGGGGAGTCCTTTGAAGCGTGAGCCTGACCTTTATTCTCCATTTCTTGTGCGTTTATAACACCTGTGGACTTTTGGGAGCCGGCAGGGCCAAATTAGCCATTGGGCCAGTGGGTGCCGTGGCCCAGGGGCCCTTGGCTCTTGGGCAGTACTGGGTTTGAGGCCCTGTCTAGGGCTCCTAGGACCCTTCATTGTGGGGGGGGGGGGGGGCAGCCCAGGGGCCCTCGTGGGGCTTCGTACACACATATCAGACGAACATGCTCTGTGCTGTCCATGTTTCATGGCCGCCTCAATGCTTTTCCAATGGAAGTCACGTGGTCTGACCAAACAGTTGTGTGTGATGGGAGGAGGGGGGGGGGCAATCAAACATAAGTATTTGGTGAAACCACGTGACGTGACTTCCATTGGAAAAGCATTGGGGCGTGGGCCATGAAACACAGGCAGAGCACAGCTGTTCTTTATGTGTGTGTACGAAGCCTGGGAGTTAATCCGTCCCCATGTGGGAGCGGGGCCTCTATCCGATTCTGATTGATCCACGAGGCACACTGAGACGTGGAGGACTCTTATTAAGACATGGCTCTGCAGGGCTCGGCTCCCCGCTGAAATCTAACAGCATCCCCTCCGAATCTTAACTCGCTGCGTCGCACGCCACCCATTACTGGCTTGTTAGCCCAAGTGGAGAACATCACACATTGCCTGCCTGTTGCCTGCATGGGGGGGACCGGTGTGTGTGCGTGTGTGTGCACGGGTGCGTGTGTGTGTGTGTGTGTGTGTGCGCGGGTGCGTGCGTGCTCACTTGCTATAGGTGACAAAGTCACAAGTTGACACTGAACCAGTATATTAACTAGAAAAAGTGCCCTTCTGGGCACAGGTCTCCACCAGGATGAGCAGATGTGAAGAATTCCAGGCAAAGGTTTTTCCTTGGCCTCTAGGGAGTTGGCATACAAAGTTATCCACAGATCCGTGCAGTTAGAGGTGAAAACACTTTTCGGCCAGTTATAGCGCCACCTTGAGGCTGAGTTGAAATTGTTCATGTGGCATTTCGTCCTCGGCCTAGTGGGAATGTGGGTGCACAATTTCACGGAAATCACGCGATGTGTTCATGATTTGCAGCATTTTGTTTGAAACTGAGCACTCCTGTGAACTTTGGAAGCCAATCTTAACCAATCAGGATGGAGTCTGAGAAATCTGAAAGACCGGTTTCGTTGAATGGCTCTAGAGAGACTGTGTACCAATTTGCGTGATGTTTGGACAAAATCTGTAGGTGTACCGTGCAAAAACTTGTTTTGCACAAAGCGGCCTCCTGGTGGCGCTATAACAGGCCGTTCTGGAAAGTTTGGGGCAGAGGTTCATCGTTGGCATCCAGTGCAAAATTTGGCATCGACCGGGTTAACGGTGGCCGAGATTAGCTGCTCACGGACACACACACACACACACACACACACACACACGGACGGACGGACGGACGGAGTGCAAAACATACTCTCCCCCCATGCCTTCGGCCTGGTGGAGACAACAACACAGTAGTATGGTGCTAGCAAAAATATGAATTAATTAATTGGGATCGATAGGAAAAGTAGGATTTTTCAAATGTTTACAATGTAATTTTTTTTATTGAAAATCGAAAATAAAGAAACACCTCACAATCTACAAAAGGTTAATATGGATGCAGTCACTGCAGTGCTGAACTGCAATACTGCTCCAGGGTCCTCTGTCGTTCAATCATTCGATAATTTAATATTAGTCATTAATAAATATAGTAATGTTAATGTTAGGTGAACACATTTCAGCCTCAGCTCGTCACTCCCCCTGCATATGTTTATGTTCCTTCTCCTTGGGATGCCACTCCAATGACCAAGCTAACATTAGGCCAAAGCCTCCACCTGCTCCCTGGACCCCATGCATGCTTAAAGCCTTTTTATAATTGAATTACCCTTAGACACTCTTAAACCTCTCCTCCAGCTGTCGCCGTTTCCTCCGCTGCAGGGGGGTGGTGGTGGAGACCCGCGTTCAGCGATGGAGCACGCGGTAGTATATCCACCAGCTTCTGTTCGCCCCCTTGAGAGAGGCGGATGAAAACCCAAATGGAGGAGGGTGCCATGCATGGCACCTGCCCACCCGTGGGGTTCCATCTGTGATGGAAACCTGAAATAATCATAGATTTATAAGATATATAGGATACATGCAAAGCACACACAGCACATGGCCCATTGACATTTCATCCCCACGTTGCTCAGTGTAGCAACAACCGGTAATGCACCAGGTTGCTGGCAGCTCCGCCCGTCAGCCAATTTCAATGACAATCAGCCCAATTTTCGAAATCCATCAGGACTCTGTCAGGATTATTCAGGTTGCCATGAAATATTACACACACACACACACACACACACACACACACACACACACACAAAATGATGGAGGTCCTCCGTCTTGCCGCTCATCGAGACCTTCCCAGGTAGAGGCCATGGATTTGTGGCAAACTGATAGAACGGCCTTGGGCAGGTCTTGAAGGTGCCGTCCATATAGATCTACTATACCCAACTGATAGAAATTAGACCTATATCCAGTGGTGTGATGCTCGTTGCGCGCGTACAAAAAAAATCACCCCTGTGTGAAGTGAGTGGTGCAACTCTGTGTGGGGGTCCCCGGGGGCAGGGGCGCGGCCAGGGTGCCAGCCCGGTTCCGGCGAGCCGCCCCGCGTCCGAAACGGTCGAGAAATGACAGAGTTACCATGTGGGGGTCTCCATGGGGTCCCTCTACTGTACTGTACTGTACTCTGTACTGTACTGTAACACCCCAAATCATGATATATGCAGTTAATATGTGTGTGTGTGTGTGTGTGTGTGTGTGTGTGTGTGTTAGCTGACTGCGCGACAGTGACACTTGGTTGTGAAAACCAACCAAACGCTATTTCCGTGCTCGGACAGACCCAGCCAGTCAGCCAGCCAGCCAGCCAGGGACCCTGCAGGCACCCAGAGAAACACATAGCCGTCTATAGGAGTCGGAGTGGTTGCACCACTCAAAAACCTTTGACGTGCAATGCATGCACAGGCACAGCACGGTGCACGTGCATGCATGCATGCATGCATGCTAGAACACGTCCCCCCCTTGATTCATGAGGCACCAAGTAGGCTTCCCAAATCCAGTGGTTACTTGAATAACAGGTTTACCGGGCGGGGAGGCGTCCACTGCTTCGACGACAATAGATTGGCTGCCCCGTTAGCACCTTTTACCAAGATACAAAAGCTGCTGAAGTACTGTAGTCTGTTAGGTATAGGGTGATCTAAAGGTCACAGGTCAAAAGTCAGAACACGAAAGTTGTTCGGCAAGAGGAGACGCATGTGTGTATCGAAGTCGTATTGCTGACGGTCAAACGATTCATGAGCTATGCCGGTTCAAAGTTGGCATTTTCAATTGAGTGCTATAGCACCACCCTTTGGCCAATGGTCGTGGGCCATAGACTTCTACCATATTGCCAAGTTTTGCGAAAACCTTGCACGGTTAAATCAGGTATAAGCGTTTTTCAAACTGCTCAAAATGGCGGAAAATCTGAGGGCGGAGCTTACTGGCCAAAGTCCCAGATGTGTTCCCCATGAGTCAATTGGCACATGCGGAAACAAGTGCCATGGCTTTTTGCTAAATAACAAGGCATGAGTTATGCCTGTTAAAAGGTTTCATTTTCAAATGAAACCCCCCTGGCAGACTGGGTGCTGCCTCTTCCGCCCAATTCCCAACCTGTAAGGCTTCCCTTTTTTCCCACTTTACCTTGGCCGAGGATGCCTTCTGGTGTACACTATGTCCAGGATATCCACTAGCACCTCAACATCCCTTTGTCCCTAAATATTGATGTCGTCTGCGTAGGCCGACACTATTCTCTTGGGCCTCTGTAGTAATCCTGGTAGTGAGTTGACTCCTTAGACTGCATATACCGGTATTAGCAATGGCTCCATGACCAGACTATACAGTTGCCCTGAGATGGGACACCCGACACCCCTGCTTAATTCCCCTCTGGATCTGTATGGTTACAGCTCAGACCACCATCCACTGTCAAAAGAGTACAAAAGCCTGATGGAGACAAAAAGTGCCCTAGGCCTGCTGATATTGGTCTCTGCTGGCACAGTGACACTTTTTTTGCTGTGATGTTGGAATCCGTTTGTAAGCACCCCAACATCTTCCACACTGAAGTTCCATAATAATATCTTATCTATTCTATACACAGTGATATTACTCTGGTCAGGCCAGGCTATTAGTAACTCTACCTACCATACAGATTGGTTGAAATTACATTTTCTGCACACACACAAAAATAATAATTACAGCCTTAACTCAACCATACTGACAGTCTCTAACCTTAGCTAAAATGTATCAATTAAACCACCAACCCATGTCTAAACTTAACTACAATTAATTAATTAGGAACATGCCAAGCCCATGTCTAAACTTATGGTTAACCAATTACCATCTCTAAAATAATACATCACATTTAACCATGTGTTAAATCCCCCCCCAGTGATGCTCCAGCTTCGATGGTTTCATAAACTAGACCTGTACGTGCACGTCGCAGTTGGCCACCGGCCTAGTTGGCAACCTAATGATATGCGTTATCATAGCACCCGTTTTAACTGTCAGCCGGTGTCCCACATGGAGATCTGTGTATGTGCCTGTGTGTGTGAAGACTGCAAACTGAAAAGTGTACTTGGCAATCAATTTGGCCCACTGGCAGAGCCTGATTGGTTGAGCCTCAATTGGCTGAGGCAGAGGCTGGAAATTGCACAGGTGAAAGGAGAAAATTAAAAGTGTTATTTATTTATACCTTTACACATTATCTTTAGTAATATCTTGGATTAATGTTAATTTGTATATTCAGACATTTTACGTTTAGTACAACTAAAGTTCTTATCACACTTTTGTGGCCCCTCTATAGTAACTGAGGACCCCCCCCCCCCCCTAGGGGCCAGGGGCCCCCTGTTGAATACCCATGAATCCAAAGGGTCTGTCGTCTGATTATCCATGAACCCCCCCCCCACACACACACACACACACACACCACCACCACCTTCCTTTGCTCTGAATGTCTCTGACTCACAGTTACCCCAGCGAAGCTCCACTGTAGCGTACCCGTGACTGACACCTTATTCTAACTCCTGCTGCGTCAAAAAAGAAAGGGGAACATATCTCGCTCCCGTCTCCCGTTTACGCTGCTGGTGCAGTTTTTCCGCAACATTAGGGAGCCTGGGGGGAATGTGGGGAAGGGCTGGTTAGGAAAAAGTGTAAACAAAGCTGTTTACAATTTACAATTTAGGCATTTAGCAGACGCTCTTGATCCAGAGCGACTTACATTAAGCAAAAAACAAAAAGCATGGCTTACATCAAATATATAAAAAGTAGTTGTTTGAGCTGTGAGTCAGCAGCAGTGTGCATGAGTGCCTGAGCATGTGTCAATCAGATCATTGTGCCCTAGGGCCTGCAGCAGAGAAATGGCGTTGGTTCATAAACCGATGGGGTCTTTGGAGATGCTTTTTTGTTAGTTCTGCTGTGCTTGCAGAAAACATCTGCCGACTCGGTTTTTGCTCGTCCACTGGCGTGTGTGTGCCTGTTGGCTTGCACTGTAGCGGGTCGTGTGGTGCAGCCCCCACTGCTTCCTCTAAGATAACAAGCAAAGATCTTGTCTGAGTCAGCTGAATCTACTTGTGCTAATAAAGCATCTAAATAAGAATGAATTCTACATGTGTTGTCCTCTGTACAGACTCTGAGCATATAGCCCTTAACCCATTTTGGACTGGGTTTGATTTAAAAAAAAGAAAAGGCTTCTAAATCCTAACATCTTTCTGAAAAACCTACAGTATGTTTCTGTCAGTGGTGCTCAACCTTTTTCATGTCAACCCCCCCCCCCCCCCCCCCCCATCTCAAAATATGTAGTTTCAGGGATCCCCCAGAAGCAAATATTTGAGTTAAAAATGTTCGCTCTGGCCTGGGCCATGGCTCAGTGGTCCAGGCACCTTGGCTGGTAATCCAGTCTGGCAGTGTGCCGCAGGTTCGACTCCCGATCCTGACGGCCTTTACTGCATGTCTTCCCCCCATCTCTCTCCCTATTTCCTGTCAGCCTACCGTATGTCCCTCCATAAAAATATATAAAATAAAGGCGAAAGCAACCAAAAAAACATATTAAAAAAAAAAGTTTGATCTGAAATATATATATATATACACCCGGTATTCAATGATTTGTGCCACATTTTAACGATTTTTCAAAAATAGCAGACCTACAAGCTCGTAGCGTGCCACTCGGTGGCGTGCTATGAGCTTGTAGATCTGCTATTTTTTCAAGTATAACATAATGCTTAAAACACCAACAAAATGGGTTAAATATTATCTTTTAAATTCTGCTCATGCCATGACCACCGCATAGCGTCTGGGTGCGCGTTAAGCACACATCGGCACCACTGTTCTAAATCTGTGGTTTCTACTGCTGCACCTTACGTAACTGCACTGTGACCTCAGGTAGGCCTACATACATACCCGTTACTGGTAGGGTGACCAGAAGTCCCCCTTTCCGTGGGACAGTCCCTCATTTTCAAGACTATTCAGGCATCCCACAAATGGAGACCCTGTCCCTGTTCAAATGCCCTAATAGTTAGTCCCCCCCCAATAGTTGGCTTTCTGTTGTAAAGCTCTCTTTTCCTCCAAGATGTGATTTTAAGCCTGTTAAAATCGAAGATTCAAAGATCGTCTGTCCTGATGAAGGCCTAATCAACCGAAACGTTGACCAATAAAGGGCAACATTTTTGGTAAGTTTCTCACAGTGTGCTTCTTTGTTTTTCAAAGATAACCTTTTTAAGCCTGTTAAAATAACATGAGAAATATCCCCTAGGGCCTCTAGGCCAGTGGTTCGCAGTGGGTCCGCAGGCCAATTAGTGTCAATTTGGGGGTTCTTGACATTAAAAAAAGTTGGGAACCACTGCTCTAGGCCATACCACCCATGACCAAAATTAGCATTTTAAAACAAAATGTGAGACAGCAGAGGGGTTTAATAACAAAATGATAGGCGTACGGTCAAATATGACATCAAGGCATTCAATAACAAATGAAGTAATAAGTTGAGAGAGAGCGAGTGCATTTTCCGGCAAAAGTTGCTAACCCTGTCCTGTGCCATCCCACTGTCATACTTGTCCCCCACACACACACACAAGCGATACTTCTGTTCCTCAAATGAACAGTTTGGATCTGGTCACCCTAGTTACTGATATTTTATCATTTACAGTGGTATCACGTACATTATCACATATCACAATGTACTGTGCAAGTTTTTCCTTTTTATAACTTCCTCATAGCATTTGCCATTATCATGACAATGATAATGTTGTGATACTGTATACAATGCTTGTATACAGTATGAACTAGAAAAAGACATAATAGCATCATGTCCACTGTCCAGGCCCAGGGGGTGTACTACTGTACATCAAGCTGCCTCATGCTACAGAAACGAAAAGGAGATAAGATAAAGGGTAAATAGTGCATTTATATAGCACTTATATAGCACCTTTATCCAAGGTGCTTTACATAGATTACATTACATTCACACACCGATGGCGGCGGAAACCAAGCAAGGCACCAACCTGCACATCGGGAGCAACTAGGGGTTCAGTGTCTTGCTCAAGGACACTTCGACACTAACTCTGGGAGACCCCGGAATCGAACTGGGAACCTTCCCATCTGGCTGTTCAGCCTGTTCTACCGGCCACTTTACCCGAGCCACTGCCGTCATTAGGCTCTTGCCCCTTTGCCCTGTTTTCTAATTTCCTTGGTCTTCTTAATTCCATTTAAAAATGTCTTCCCTTTCCTGAAAACTACAAATGGGAGCTTGTACGGAAATTAATTTCACCCACCTGTGATGAGACAAAGCTGTTTTTTGTTCCTTGCTTAACAGCCATGATTACTAACCTGTAACTTTTGTATCCAACTTAGACTGAAGATCAATTTAGCTTAACTTTAACATAAGTTGAAGTGGGTCCTAATGTTCTGTAATTCCAGCTAGTAATTTAGGGCTAATACTGCCGCTCAAGGAAAAATAGCTTTAATGGGTTTCTGATTTGCTTAGCACTGATTAGTTTACACTTTGTGAAAGATTGCTCTAGTAAGCCTTAAAACAAGAAACGCGTATCATGGACATATGTATGTATCGCACATCTTTCTTGTATACAGAGCCAACAGATCAGCACTGCATCGCTTTGAGAAATGCACAGCTTTTGCCCCGGTTTCCCTCTTGGTCTGTCAGGAAATTATTAGTCACCCACTCGCTCAATGACTCACACACTCCCTGGGGGGTCACCTTGTTTCAAACCCCCTGCATGGACAGTATAACTACACACAGATGGGCAGTGATGCTCAATTAACAAACATCTTGAGCGCCATAACCACTGCATAGCAGCGTTTTCTTGGGCTGAAATGGTGAAAAAAAAAGAAAGAAGAAACACAGATTGTCTTTTAGAATTCAGGAGGTTATGGAAGAAAAAAGCTATTTACAAGTTCTTGTATCAACTTTTTTTTAATTTGGCCATACCTTTCATTCATTCAAGTATCCATTCATTCATTTAATAATTAATATACAATATATTTACAGGAGCAAACCAAGGCGGTCCAAGTCCTTGTTTATCTGTATTGCAGTAGAGAGGTTGGCAGTGCATTCTTGGCGTCATGGTGGCTTCTACCTCTCACACACCTGGCATGTTGCAGGAACTTGCGGAGAGCCTATATGACTCGTAACAGTACTGAAATCCATCTTTCCAGTCCAGCCTCTGTTCTGCTCATCTGCGCCAATACTGAGGAGAGGGGTGAACGTTGGTTAATACAGCCCAAAGCCATAAAACATTTCTGTCAGATTTTTAACCTGTGACAGATGGAAAGTATGCATCTGTACTTCTTTGGCTTAAAATGTAAATATTGAAGTTGCTATGCTGCAAAAGTAGACCTCCGCCCAGCAAGAGGAAAACCCTTTGACATCAAGCACTTTTTTTTAATGATTTAAAAAGTTATTGGCCATTTTGCATATCAAACCAAGAAAACATTTTACAACAACAATACATACAAGAGTAAAAAATATGAAACTTTTAATACAGTTTAAACAACATTCGTTGGTATTCAAAGTCACATTCCCATGTCGATTAAATACACCTATGACATTGCATTATTATTGATCTTGGGAACTAAAAAGGTCCTGTGGAATATTGTCATGTGGACATTTTTCATTTCACAAGCTTATCCAACTGAGGGCAAAGCCGAATGCCAGTCAGAAATGTGTTCATCACATAGCCTTATTTATTAATAGTAGTACAACAACTACAACCGTCTACAATACCCTTCGGAGCGAATCTTCTCCAAAGCGGGATTTATTGTCTCTTTTCTGCACTAATATAAGTACGGTAACTAACTATAATATTGTACTCTCAGAGACAGAGCTGCTTTTTAGGTTGTGCGAACGGTGTGGCTGCACATGGGCCTCGTGCCTGCGAGTCTCTCTCTCTCTCTCTCCAAATAAATATAGGCTACTTTGATAGGAATGCGACGCAATTAAGAACACCTGCCTGGGTGCTGTGAGCAGTGAAGAATTATATTGTTTCTTACCTCGTGGCTCGTTCTGGTTTGAAGAAAGAAGAATTATAGGCCTAATCCAATAATTAGCTGCTCTGCGCTGCTAATTGACCTGACCTATATTTGCGCAACTGACTGGCATGAGGTAGCCTAGTAATTATACTATTTGGCAGCACCTGCAATTCAGTAACCTATACACATTTCAAAAGGCTTTCCCATGCCATTAATATTTTTTCTAATAAGGTTTGTCCTTATAGATAGAAATGTGATGATTTTTGTATAGTTTTGGATATGAATTACTTAATTATTAAAGCACAGGGCCTCGCATTTCTCCCAGGCAGCTCTGATTGCGCCGATAGTCTATTGCTCGTTTCATTCCTCAAAAAGCGTCCGCTTTTGGTCTGCGAGCCATGCGTGCGCCTCGCAGCAAGCACTCGTCTCGCTGCTGTCATAAAGCCTCGATTAAATGACGCTTGATTTCAGTTCAATTTACGGCAAGAGAAGCAAAATGCCGTTCCTTTTACACTTGCGTGTGCCGTTTCCACGAAGCCTCCGGGTTTATTTCAGTTATAAATGCAAAATGCCGTTCGTCGTGTGCTGTGCTGCTTTGGATTATATATTTCTATTTGAAGGAGAGGTAATGCCTGTGTCAGGCGCTGTTGAATTGCTGATTTGTTAGTTAGTTTTTTCGTTTTGTAACAGTATGGGTGTCAGGTCACAGATTCATAGAAAAAAAAGAAGAAAAAAATAGTACCAGTGACTGAGGTAAACAAACGTACTGTATGAATCACAGAGATCTTGGGGCAGACATAATGAAAAGACTAATGTCATTGTGCAAAGCATGCCCCTTCAAGATAAAACAAAAACAAAAACCATTTCTCCCCTTCAAGTCCCAATTTAGTATCGCCAATTCCCAATTCCCCAGCCTCTCTACAAGTACTCCATCTCTTTAAAGCTGGCTGCTTTTTTTCCATTTTGGTGTTATGCTTTAGCTATTGAAAAATAGCAGATCTACAAGCTCATAGCTATTAAAAAAATCGAAGAACGACTGACAATTTTAGAATCTGATCTCAGGTCAGAATGGGATAATCAGACCAGTGTGTGTCCAGTGGAAACCTCGTATGAATCTGATCTCAGGTCAGAATGGGTTAAAAACAACTCCTGTCTGCAGACACTCACCTGGGCAAACTTGTGGATCTGCTCGACGACGGCAGCGAACAGAGCGCCCACGCTCTCATCGATCAGACTCTGCATGTAGTGCACCGCCTCCTCGTCCGACAGGTCCAGACGAAACTTGTCCAGCACCTAGAGGGCGACAAATATTTATACTTACACACTAATACACAGAGAGCATTAATAGGTGGCTGGAAAAATCCAACCCCGGCTGGCCAACTCGGAAGGCAAGCAGGCAGGACGTTGTTTGAACCGGGGTGCATACTTAGTTTAGACTAGTCATTGGTTAGACATGGGTTAAGGTTAGGTGTGCTTCCCCGTGGGAGGTTAGGTTTAGGGTGAGGGTTTGAGATAGGTTGTAGTTGTAGGACTAATGACTGGTCTAACCAATGACAAGTCTAAACCAAAAACTGTCTAAACTAAGTACTGCACCCGTTTGAACCAAAACGTGTGCTCCCCCAATATTCTGGCTTGGGAATTCGCTCCCTCTTACAAACAAGCGCAGCTTGAAGGCTATAGCGACAATAACAACAAAGGTGCATGGGGCTTTTGCTAAGGGCTATTTCAGTGGCAGCTGGGAAATGGTAACCTACCTTCTTAACAGTCTTGTCAGGCTCAAGGGCGATGTCAGGAATATTGGCATCCACCATGAGAGAGAACAGATTCAGGATCAAGTTGGAGTACCTGCAGAGGAGAGTTGTTGTTTTTATCACTGCTGATAGCGTTATAGTCTCGTGTAGCCAGACAACTATTCCACAATCTCCAAATGCTAGATATAGTCTGGAACTACACCTCCCGAAATCTGAGTAAGGAAGCTGCCATTTCCGTTCATATAGGATAAATTATATTAGGATAAATGTGCGCAATGTTCCTTTCCGTTGCTCCAGACTGTATGACGGAAGCATTTGAAAACTGCGAGAGGCAACAGTCTGGCAACGCGAGAATAATGGCATTAGGAATAGAAAGTGTGCAGATGTGCAAGAGTTAATCCAACATAATTTAAATGATTATTCATAATTATTTACATATTTAAATACAGTAACAAAAAATACATATATAATTGCTAATAAAATAGTTGCAACTATTGTGTGTGGCCATTCTCTGTGTGTGTGTTTGTGTGTGTGTGTGTGTGTGTGTGTGTGTGTGTGTGTGTGTGCGCGCTTGTGTGTGTGTGTACACAACAATGTGCAAAGACAGCAGCAAGATTCGTGAACTGCTGTGATAGAAGGATATCAAATGGAACACAACCTTCCTGCACTATCTGCATCGAGTGATCTCGGTACATAGAAATTGATTTAATGGGAGATTCTGACTTTCAATTGTACATACATTTTGTTTTGATTGTATTGTTCCACTTTTAAACGGCATGTTTTCTCATGCCCAATAAAGCCCTTTGAATTGAAACATTGAATTGTACTGTGTACCTCCGGAGGTGCAGGAAGGCAGTATAGCATTGCTTCCTGAACTCCTGGTACTGTTCACTCTGCATGCCTCCCATTCCCTCCACCATCTCCTTGCTCAGCTTCATGGGCGGGGGGAGGGGCTTGGGGTCGCGGCCCAGGATGTAGCCAAAGTCGATGTGGAACAGCTTCCCTGAGAAGGGGGTGGGTTCATAATGTAGGTAGTTATTACATGGCTTGGTTGAACGCTTGATTCCGATTGGTCAGTCGCTGAATTCAGCGGTGTGTCATTTCTTGATAACAGACCGCTCCGCTCCATAACGGGCCCTGCTGATTTACTGCCGTTTCCAACATGACAGCCATGTAAACACACACACACACACACACACACACACACACACACACACACACACACACACACACACACACACAGCTAAACATTGCTCTCAAAAATGATTTCCGACAGTCTCCATTTTCTCCCTGCTCGGCGCGATTAAACATCATAGTAAAACATTAAGAGCAGGGGGATAGATATACAATAAAAAAACCCTGGGGAGCATAAATAACAGAGCCCACCGGTGGTGCTGGGGTGGTGGTGGGAGCAAACATCACATAACAACCAAGGAAGCTCTGAGAAGGAAGTGAAGTGGTCACGTGACTGGGCTGCGCCATGACACTTTCATGGGAGCCAAACTACCCGGAAGTTTGGCAGAATGCACTGGAGTCAATGAGAGCTCAGTGACCAGCTCATGAACAAACATTATTTATGAACAATTGAGACCTTTTGTAAAGTAATCACTTCTAGAAAATAACAGAAGACATGTAACACATTATTATCTGCTGTGTTTATTCGATGTGTACACTGTGTCATTTTTATAGAGGTATGGTATCTAAAGAGCACAAAGTACCTTTCTGAACATCAGCAAATGATGTGTGGGACTTGGACACGCTTATACAGTACACCCACATAGTAATGCAGCATGTTAACCCCTTGAGTATAGTATGCGCCTTTGAGCACGGCATGAACCCCCTCGAGTATGTCTGCCTGAACTAACTCCGCAGGCTACGCATCATACATGTTTTCAAAAGTCTTACTGAACGTGTTAAGAAGGGTGGAAAATGTCTTAAATGACTCACCAGTCTTAGTGAGTAGTAGATTGTCCAAGTGTCTATCTCCAACTCCCAGGATGTATGTGATGACACAGTAACCAGCTGTAGACCAAGAGAAGGGATTATCAACCTGCTTGGACTAACTGGTCCTGCTTGGACTGACCTAGGGTTGTCACCATCATGACATGATTCCATCTGACAATTAACTTCACCCACTTTTTTCCCCCACAATTCAACATTATTTTTGCAACGTACTATAATTGCTTTAATTGCTGGGGGCTAGTGTCATTTATGCTAACGGCTAGTGGCAGAGAAATTATTAATGATTTAAATGTGTTTTTAGCATTACATTTCTGTTCACATTTGCTTTATAATAAACAAACATTGCACAGGGCAAATGAGACAAATAACTTACAAGACCAAGATAGGCAATGTTAAAACTGTATACTTTCAAAATAAATACAAAATAAATGCAAAAAGCAGATCTACAAGCTTGAGCGGACAAGGGCAGCTACTATTGAAAATGGCACATACGATTGACAGTCATGCAATATACCGTAATTACAATAGGGCGATTATGTAATAATTGTGACAGGCCTACTGAGACCCGAATGCAGGGAGACTCACCACAACTCTTGACGTATGTATCCATCACCTCAGAACTGATGCCGTAGGGACCTTTGTCACTGGGCGCGTGTTTCCTGAAGAAGCTCTGTCACAGCAAGGAACACAACAAAGTTAGTCTGAAAGTAGTCTGAAAACCCACCTTTTCACACTCCATCATGGCCCATAGCACTTACCCTACCCCCTTAGATAGCATTTCTGTAGACTTAGATAGCATTTGATATTACAGACTTATAGCATGTTATGTAGACAGCACTATAATTGCATTGCATGTAGTCATAGCACGTCATAGTACATACTGTATGTATATTCCACTGTTACGTTCTTAGCTTACGCATGTTTCATGATAAATGCTTTTTATGTGATGTATTCCAATGCTTTTTTTGTTCTTGCTTAATGTAAGTCGCTCTGGATTAAGAGCGTCTGCTAAATGCCTGAATTGTAAATTGTAAAGTTATGTTGCCGTTTCCTCCCCCAACGTGTCTGTTTCCATTACTTAGGGACTAGTCCCCCGTAGCTATTACACAATCTCCAAATGCTATAGATAGATAGTTTGGGATTACACCTACTCCGAGGCAGGAAGCCGTCATCCGGATTTCCCTTCCATTATCTTTGAATATCCATTTCGGCTAAGCAGTGTAATGTAAATGACAATACTACACTGTTTTTGGTGTTAGCATTATGCTATGCTTTAGCTATTGAAAAATAGCAGACATACAAGCTCGTAGAACGCCACTCGGTGGCGCGCTATGAGCTTGGAGATAAAAAAAATCGAAGGACGACTGACACAGAAACATAGCTTTTTCAGAAAACTGTCAGGATGTAGAAGACATTTTTAGAATCTGATCTCAGGTCAAAATGGGTTAAACAAGTAGTATATTGGGAAGCCAGGCTTCCTTCCACCTGTTGGGTGCCTGTCAGATGAACTAGATCCTTGTTTAGTTGACTATGTCAACTAAACCACACCTCCAGTGTAATTATGGTCTCTTGTTGTTATAAAAGGGACACTTGTATGGAGCTCAGGAGGCTTGCATTTGTGCTATAAATGTTATAATTGTTTTGATTCTTTTTATTTATACAAGATACATTTACACGACTGTAAAGACTATACGGATGCGGGAAGGAGGCTTAACATCCACTTTATATGAGACTTGTGAGGTGCGCGGTTTGAGTGAGTCGCCAGGCGAACAGCAGTGCATTTAAGGCAATTACAGTGACTGAGGTGTGTAGGTTTTTTATTTTATTTTTAGAACAGTTGTTTTGGGAAAAGCTTACAAACGTCACCGTACACCCGTCTAAGTCTTCTTTCACCGCACTGGGAAGCAAACTACAATTCAAACAATACAATACAACGTTTGATGGAATGCATTTTGACATGGGAGTGCCATTTTCCTTTTCATCTTTTGAAACCTGCCTACACGTGCTTGGCCGGTTTGCTTGCCTGTGTGAGGTCAGTGTGATGGTAGGATAAGGGGTTTATAAATAATAATACCACTAAATAAACGCTACAGTATTCAGTACCTGAATATTGCCCTCCGTTGCCAGAACCTCGGCTACAGGAACAGACTGGACAAACTGCATAAATCCTGCAAGAGACACACACACACACACACACACACACACACACACACACACACACAATGCAAGGTCAAGTTAATGCTGAAACACATGAAAACATGTTCCATATCTAAGATCGTCCCTCATTGTTATGTAATTATTATTATTATTATTATAATACCTGTAATTTAATCTGTTGACTTGAAGCTGTTTTGGTCTAGGCTTGTTGGAATGTTCAATTTGTCTTAACCCATTTTGGGGCGGGAACCCCTTTTGGTGTTAGCATTATGTTATGCTTTAGCTATTGAAAAATAGCAGATCTACAAGCTCATAGCGCGCCACTAGGAGCTTGTAGGTCTGCTATTTTTGAAAAATCGAAGAACGACTGACACAGAAACATGGCTTTTTCAGAAAACTGTCAGGATGTAGAAGACATTTCTTCTTCAGAGTGGCACACAGGCTACATAACATGCAGCAATCCTACTCAAATGTCTGTATGTATGTGTAACATGAGAACGTAGCGTAATAATAAGCTAGCAGTAGCTCTTACCATGCTTGGTGCTGGTGGCTAGGACTTTGTACGGCGTTAGCTTCAGGTCAAGGTTCTCTTTCCTCAGCAGCTATATTGAAAGAAAATTCGAACAAAGGCCTCATTTAGACTGTCCAGCCATCCAGTCAAGTATGATTCAAATCTAATTGCGACCAAAGGTCCTCGGTTAACTATGGAATCGTGCATTTCCCATCAGTGTGTGTGTGTTGGTTGGGCATGTGACATCATCAGGGATGGAGCATGTGATATAGTATAGTATGTATAGTTGACATAGATACTCCACTGTTACGTTCTTAGTTTATACATGATTCATGATTACTACTTTTTACTACTTTTTATATATGTGATGTATGCCATGCTTTTGTTTTTGCTTAATGTAAGTCGCTCTGGATCAAGAGGGTCTGCCAAATGCCTAAATTGTAAATTGTAATGTGACATTATCAGGGATGGAGATCCCCGATGTCATCAATATTGGCCAGCAAACTCTACATCTGACCTCAAAAGATCTCCATATATGGAGCTGACCTGTTCTGACATTTCATATGTTGATCCTTCCCCATCCATCCTTCCTCTTCGATGTCTCCCTTTTGACTGATACCCGTCCATTTAAACTCTAGGCGGGCCTGCCCCAAAGTTATTAGGTGCAGCCGCAACTGGTAGCTTACCCCCCATGCCAAAGCACCAGCGCTCGCCCAGCAGTCGGCTGTCACCCAGGCGGATGTGTTGATCTGACCCCCCCATGCCAAAGCACCAGCGCTCGCCCAGCAGTCGGCTGTCACCCGGGCGGATGCGTGCACGCGCCCTTTAGGGCGAGGTCGCTTCTCGCCCTCTGGCGTCTTTACTGGTTTATTTCTCAAATCTGATCTTTTGGCCCGACCATTCACACTGCATTTGCAAGTGACCAGATCGGATCTGTCACAGATGTGCGTGTTAAAACTGGCAGCCAAATCTAGCAAAATTGGAATGCGATTTGTTTAAATAAGCCTAAACGCAAACAAGTCACATGGAATCTGATTTAGATCATGTTGTTGCAGAGCTCCTCAAATAAGATGTGGTTAAGCCACATCTGCTAATACCTAACCCCACATAGAATAATATGACCCTGCCAGAGTATGCACTATGCAGACCTTATCCATGAGGGAGATGATCTGGAGAATGAGCTGGTCCTGTCTAAGGTCATCTCCATGTTTAAAGATGACTGGATACATCGCTCCGTCCTCTGCCTTGAAGATCAGCTTAGCTGGCATCAGAGCACTCTGACAGATGTACACATACGGAAGAGATCAAACGGTGAATTTCATGTCAAATGCAATTACATGCAATTTCATGTGCCGTTCCAATGCTTTTAAAAACATTTAACTTTTAACTTAAGTCTACATGGGAGCCATGCCGTTTAGTTCCCACGAAAATATTCCCAAAGCCACAGAAAACCCTTATCTTCACATTCTAACCTTTTTTTTTTCTTTATGTAAAATAACGCCCTACTTGGTCATAGTACAGGGTCACCCAAATAGCATAGCATAAAAGGATATTCTAGAGACAATATTATAAATTATATTCTCTTCTTTTCCGCTTCCTTCCTTCCTTTTTTTTTGTTTGAATTTTTGAAAATGTTTGAGTTACTTGCAGAGCTTTTCAAAAAAGCAACATCTAAACAGTTGCCAGATGGAGAGGGGTGAAGATTATGTTTTTGTTGCCGTACCTTGAAAAGGGTGGCCGTTTCTGGGACGATGCCTCTGATCCGGACCTGTGGTTCCAGAGGCAGAGGGATGGGCTCGATCTCAGACAGATTCACCTTCTCATTGTCCGCTAGCAACGCCTGGAGGCGCTCAGTCTGACACAGAACAGGACACTACTGTTAACCGTCTGTGCACAAACATAAAACTAATGCATTCCCTAAGTTAACAGTCAAAATATAATACTGATACATTCTGCATGTTAACACATCATTTGCCCTTTCATTCTTTCAAAATAGCGACGTGGGGTGCCCACATTTTGACCTTTTTCTTTTTACCAAGACGTCCACAGACGTCCTAGGAACTACGTGCGGTAGTTCCTAGGATGTCTGTGGACGTCTTGGGCATATATTGTGTTAACAGTCTGTACGCATGCATACATTATGCACACATGCAACAGGAAACAACCAGATTTCTCTTTCCAAACAGAATGGTCTTTTCTCAAGCTCTAGCTCTGGTTGGTTCATGTGCACTTTTAAATATCATAAAATTGGATTTAATGGATTTTTAGATGAGCGCATATGTGCAATAACAAAGGATTATTATTCCTAGTGACATTTTTTATCCTTTTCATGCTTATTCATACGTTTTTTTTATATTAGTCTTTCCTCAGCTTTAACCTGTACCTGCTAACCTTGCTGCATGCGCTATGGGATATCTGAATTTAATAAAGTATCCATCTCTCTATCCCATTTTGGGCGGGAACCCCTTTTGGTGTTAGCATTACGTTATGCTTTAGCTATTGAAAAATAGCAGATCTACAAGCTCATAGCGCGCCACCGAGTGGCGCGCTACGAGCTTGTAGGTCTGCTATTTTTGAAAATCGAAGAACGACTGACATAGAAACATAGCTTTTTCAGAAAACTGTCAGGATGTATAGAAGACATTTTTAGAATCTGATCCCAGGTCAGAATGGGCTATTCAAGCACAAGAAGGTATACATTCACATACTCTGGGTAATGTCGGTGCGGTTCGTTACCTTCTTCTTGCGGTTGCCACTCTCTCTCTGCACGGCCTTCATCAGCTGCACCAGTCTGTCCACAAAGGTCTGCTGGGAGGCCAGCAGAGAACGCATCACCCTCACACACTTATCACCCTGGAGGTTGGGCCAGAGACAGAGGGGGAGACGTTTTGAATTTGAAGTCACATTTGTATCTCAGTGCATTTTTTTAAAACCCATGTTGCTATAATCAGTGGTGCTTAAACTTGTTAACCCATTTAGGCCTGACGTCGAAATGTTTCTATGTCAGTGGTTCTCAATATTTCATGTCAAGGACCCCAATAATTATATGTAATTGGCCGCCGACCCCCATCTGAAAATATGTTGTTCCAGGGAGCCAGAAGCAAAGATTTGAGTTAAAAATGTTCGCTCTGAAAGAATATATTCAAAGATTTGCGCCACATTTTCACGACTTTTCAAAAATAGCAGACCTACAAGCTCGTAGAGTGCCACTCGGTGGCGCACTATGAGCTTGTAGATCTGCTATTTTTCAATAGCTAAAGTATAACATAATGCTTTAAAACACCAAAAGGTGTTCCCGCCCAAAATGTTGCTATAATCAGTGGTGCTCAAATTTGTTCATTTGAAGGACCTCCCAAAATGATATGTAATTTGGCCGAAAAACTGCAGAAGCAGTTGTAGGGTCTGACCTTCAGCAGCGCCTGGCTGAATCTTCTCATGACGTTGATGTACATGTCGTGGGTCTTTGGGTCTCTCTGCTTCGTGTCCTGGTCCTCGCACTCCACTATTACATACCTGAGCAAGACACGTCGCAATACACAGCATGAGCAGCAGATGGGCATGCACGCTTTCTCTCCACAACACACACAAACATTTTCAGTGAATTTTACTCACCAATACAGGTAGTTGGCTAGAGTGGAGTTCTTGCAAGCACGAGAGATAAGGAAGGTGCATAGGTCTTGCTAATAAAGAAACAAAAAGAATATACAGAACCAGTCACACAGGCTACTTACAGCCAATTACTGATGCTACCTACATGGTTGGCAAACAAATCTTTTACTTCTTAACATTTTGCAGCCATACAAAATACATGCAACCTTCGCATCACCAGGCTTTCTACTTCGGAGGAAAGCCTCTAAATCGCTGTGTGATCCGGTCAGACTCGGGAGTGGATGATATCCAACGTCATAGGAAACCACAACCGGAATAAGAACTACCCAAAATCATCATAATTTTAGGGCCTACATAATAAAATATAATTTGCCCCTTGGGATAACAAAGGTATAACATAGGCTAAATAGTCTCTGTAAAGTACACTCACATTTATATTAATTTTGTATTTTCAAAATCGGCGAAACTATGCCACATCAAGGATTAGATTTGGTAGGCCCTACAATTATGACTGTGGGGAATTATTTTGGATAGTTCTTATTCCGAATGTGGTTTCCTGCCTGATGACTACACATCAGTGACTACAACATGACGTAAGTTACCATCCGCTCTCGAGTCTCGACCGGAACTTAAACCCAAAAAGGAATGCTTCCCAGGCTACTTGATATCCAGTGAATACTGTTTTCACTTGACCAAGTGTAGTTAGAGAAATAGCATTACATGTTCAGCGTAATTCAAGGAATAGCATCACTTGTCCATGTGTAGTTAACAGAATAACAATGACAACATAACAGCCATCATCACTTTCCTTTTTTGTTTAATTTACCTCTTGGTTTTCACCATCTGATGCTTCTTTGCCTTTCTGGGAAGCAGGGGAGGACACAGGTGGCCCTGACAGGATCTGGGAGCTATACAGCATGCAAACAGCAGACAAACACAATTGTAACACTGTACATCTGAGTAAATGCAATTTTAATGCCGATTTGTTCATTAACATCTCCTATTGATCTACGATCTTTGATTAAAGAAAATACAATGTCAGTTAGTAAGCAGATTTCTGGCCAATACTGGTTCAATTCTGAATGCCAAATTTAGATCAAGTAAATAAGACACTGCATCGCTGATGGTTTGAAAAACTTTCACGGCTTGCTGAAACATTATAAACATCATGACCAGTTTAACCATTTTGGTGTTAGCATTACGTTATGCTTTAGCTATTGAAAAATAGCAGATCTACAAGCTCATAGCGCGCCACGAGCTTGTAGGTCTGCTATTTTTGAAAAATCGAAGAACGACTGACATAGAAACATAGCTTTGTCAGAAAACTGTCAGGATGCAGAAGACATTTTTAGAATCTGATCTCAGGTCAGAATGGGTTAAGGTTACATGCGCCCAGAGTCCTCAGAGAACTGCCAGGGCTTGATGACAGTAACGTCCTACCCTGGTACTACTGACCTGTCCAGGTCCCCCAGTGTGGAGCTCTCTCCGAGGCCTTGGCTGTCTCTCTTACTGCCTGGCTCCAGGCCCCCCTGGATGTCACTGAAGTTCTCATATTTAAGGGCCTGCACCAGCTGCAGAAGGTACATCAGTAGGTCCTAGGAGGACAGTAGCAAGGCATATCGTTATCAGAATGATAGAATGAGGATGGCAGCCTCCCACTTAAGCCAATTATATATTATAGCTTATAAATCTGCTATTTTCAGACTGTGACGCTGTCTCTTTATTTATTTTTATTTCGTTTTTGCTTTTTACCCATTTTTTCTCCCAATTGTATTTATCCCGCTGTGTGTGTGTGTCTCTCTCTCCTACTGGCTCGCCTGCCAGTAAGGAGCCTCCACTGAGAGTACGTAGAGCCAATCTACAAGCTCACAAAGCGTTGCAATGCAATGTGTTTAGATGAGATACCACAAGAGCTTGTAGATCAGCTATAGTCGCTACTTAAGTAACTTTGAAAGAACAAAAAGCGAAACATATCATTTTTGTAAATTCAATTATCCATTTTTTTAACGGTCGCACCCCTACACAGCAGTGTCCAGGTCTCCTACCTCGTCGTCGGCCTGCTCCAGGCGTGCCACGGCGTAGCGTCTGACGGTGGTGTTGGTGAACTGAGAGGAGAGCAGTTCCAGGGAGTCCTCCACGTCCATGGGTCTCCACTTCCCCAGCAGCTCCAAGGCCTGCTTGGCCTCCTGGGGCATGCCCCAGTTCACACACTTCAAGAACTTTGTCAGGGCCTGGTGGACGTGAGGAGAGGAGAACATACAGTAGAACCAGTGGGTTTCCAACATTTTCATGTCAGGGACCCTTAAAGACTTTGTGCCAGGGACCCCCCAGAAGAGAAATACATATCCAAGATCCAGATAAAATATGCTTAAAGTTGTTAAAATGTTTGTGATGCTAATGCTTTTAAGAGTAAAAGGTGCTAAAGGGACACCATCACAATATATCACTATGACTGCTGAAGACTGAACAGTCTTTGTTGTGTCTCAGAAACGCTGCTGAAGTTGTGCTGTGAAAACCTTACAGCGGCACATTCAGAGATTTTACGCATGAATGTGTTTATGTCAAAATATCAACAATGTGATCGAATTTATTAGAAACGTGATGGTAAGTACGTAGAGAAATGAACAGCACAGACCCACCTTCTCCTGTGTAGTGAGGTAATATCTGAACTTCCACACCAGGTCCTGTTCCTCAGAGCTCAGCTGCTTGGTTGGAGGATAATTCACGATGGTCTGTAAGGCACCAGGTACAATGTGTTTACACAAAACACTGAAACCTCAACTAAAACTTTTAACATTCTCTAGCAAGAATTTCAACCTGGTTGGCAAAATATTTTGTTTCAGTTTGCAAACGAAAAATAATCATTTTAAATCTGTTGAATGTTTAGAGTCCCTGTTCCTGGTGGAAGCTACTGCATGGCACCATGGATAAACAAATATAAAAGGGTAACCAAAACAGACACATACTTTTTTAATCTGTATTTTGGGTATAAGCAAATAATATTCCAAATAGCAAATCCTCAATCTTCAAATGAAACTATTTCAGAATGTATGTCAATATAACCTAAATATAATATTGGGCATTTAACAAACCAAATCCCTAGACTGAGTACGTTTAAAAAAAAATTAAACCTTGAAATGATAGAGAAAGGTACAACTCAATATTACAAGCGGGTGCTGCCTTAGTCCAGGAGTCTTCAACGTTTTTTAGGCCAACCATACTCGATACTTAAACTTAACCTCTGGCTCTGTACTTTTCCCCTCTACACCAAATCTCTCCGAAACCACTAAAAGTTGTAGATAGACTATTTTCAGGAAATATTTCCCCTCAATAGCGATGCTAGTTTGATAGCACATCAGCATCTTGCAATGGGTCTGGTCCACAAGATTCGATGCACAACCAAGATACCCATGTACCTGTCTAAATACTTCCTTAATGTCAACGAAGTCCATACCCACAACACCAGAGGGAGTTCAACTAACCATGTGCAACCCAGATTTGGCACAAACAAGGGACTAAATTATGTTCGCTCCTATGCCACCAAAATGTGGAACACCCTACCAACAGTCATTAAGACATGTGAATCCCTTGACTCCTTCAAAACCACTCTCAAAGGGCACCTACGGACGGCTGCAATAAGAAAATGGCCCCCGTAAAATCTGAATCCCCCCCCACCCCTTTTTCCCCTTCACTGTATGGTTTTTTTCCCTTTTTACCTCCTCTGATGATGATTTCCTGTTTTTTGGCTATATAGAAGTGTATATTTGTACGTCTCTAAATGTTATGAATTGAACATAGTGGACCCTATTGTAAACAAGTGTAATGCTTTATGGTGTCGTCCACAGTTAACAGTTTTGTATTGAGTTTGAAATGTGCTGTAATTCTCCAAACTGTTGGCCCAGGGGGTGGCGTAACCGTCTGGGCACCCGACCTTAGAGTATATATATGAATAGAGAAGACACCCGAGTTCTCCTTCCATCCACTTGCATTAAGTTGCTCAAAAGCGCATGAGGCGATTTCACTCCTCCTTCCTGGTAGGAACAGAGTGCATTCTGGGACGGATTGCAATGGTGAGTGGCCCCAAACACATGAACGCGCTGCCGTTGAACGCGCACGAGCGTCGTCCGTCGTGAACGTGTACAATGATAGTCAACGGACAGCGCGTTCATGTGTTTGGGGCCAGGCTGCAATACCTTCATTCGGCCACTATGTCCATTTCGCCTCAGGGTTTCCTCTGGGTGCCTTCTCTATTCATATATATACTCTAAGCACCCGACTGGTAATCCAGTCGCAGTGTGCCGCGGGTTTGACTCCCGAGCCCGACACGGCCTTTACTGCATGTCATCCCCCCCATCTCTCTCCCGTTTCCTGTCAGCCTACTGTCTGTCCCTTCAAAAAACCAATAAAAGGCGTAAGCCGCAAAAAAAAAAATCATACAAAAAAATAATAATCTCCAAACTGTTAATAAATACTTCAATCAATCAATGTTAAAAGGAAAAAGTTCCTATCACACAAAGATTTGGCAGTTCCCCTGAAGTAACTCCCCTGGCCTAGAGGTCCCCGGACCCTGTTGAAGAGCCGTCTTTTGGTCCATTCAGTGACACTGTGCAGTAACTCACATTGAGCTGGTCTCGAGTGGCGGCGTTGGGCTTCAGGTCGTGGTCTGAGGGGCCACTACGTAGGCTACGGGCCAGCTTGTGATGCTTACTCTCCACAAGGTTCTCCTGCATTAGGGCAAAAGGGAACTCAGCTTTTATCATCTGCAAACTGATATGTTCATTTGGATGTTTTGAAGAAGTGTGTCAGTAAATGCATACCTTCAATTGTGTTCATGTTTAAATTAACTGAACCATATAAAAATCTAATTAAGTGAGAGGCGCTCTTATCATCATACATCACATTCCGTGCTCAGCCAATCAAATCATCACAAAAGTCAATTCCGGCAAATCACTTTTGGCGTCTTTACTTTTCTGCCCTCACTTTTATCTTCAATTTGTACTTTGTGCTCAGCCAATCAATCGCTATGGGGAGATAAGCTCAATCACAAGGCAATGTTTGTGTTTACACAAACCCGGAAAGCTGGGCATAGGAGGGGCTAAAAAAAAGAAAGAAAATTAATTTCAAGATTTTGTCCACTCACCACATATCTCTCATCACACATCTGTGGGTCAGGGACTTTGACGATGTCACAGCTGGTCAGAACTGGTGACGTTGTTTCATCTCCATCCTGAGTGGGAGGGGTGACAATCATCAATACATCATCACCACCATCGTACATCTGCATAGCAAAGGGCATGTGTGTATGAAAATGCACATACCTTTTCATAATAGACAATACTGTATTCCTTGTCGTTCTTTTTGACACGCGAAAACTCCACCATGAGGTACATGAAGTTGGAGCTCCGCTTCTCACTCTGGGGAGACATCAAATCAATATCACAATGTTCCTCATAACAAAAAATATAGTAGCGTTATGGAAAAGATATTGTATCGGGCGCAGTTTATTATTTATTTCCTTTCTTTAAAGCCAGCTGATTATGTTCACAGATAGCTTCGTTCTGGAAGGACGGTCTAAACAAGACTAATTTATACTCGGTAGTATGACAGTGTTGCTTGCTGGAGAGAACAGATTTTCAAGCTAACGTGTGTCACGTGTCACATATAGGCCTAAGTCATACCATGCGGTGTCAGCTGACTGCGAGCACATCATTCCCATCAAATCACTCTACACACTGACTGGCGGTCTATCTAAAGGCCTTTACGCTCACACTGCACTCTCTATGCTGACATGATAATGATAATTAACTTTATTTATATAGCACCTTTCAAAACAGGGTTCCAAAACTCTGCACAGAGCAAGGTTATAAACAGAAGATAAGACAAGAAACGACAATCAAAAACAATATGAACATTAGTGTGTATATACAAACGGCTATAGAATGGTTAAAAACACTGTATAAAAGGTGGGTTTCCAAACGTGATCCAACGTGTGTCACCGTCTACCCGTTTCACCCAAGCTAGTCTGCTTTAGTTCCGCTCTATATGCAAAACATCCGGACTGTGACTGTATGTATACTGCATGTACTGTATTAAAGAAATCCATATGTGCCCATTCCCAAATGCTTAATAGAAAATGTACAACTGACCTCATTAATCATTTCAATCTCTCTGAAGGTCAGACGGTCGAGCCAGTCCACCTTCACCATGTGTCCCTGGCGATGGGCCTTTGTCAGCTGGGTGGAGACAGAGAGGCCATAAGGGTTAGCGGGAGACAAACAGGCCAAAAGACAGGAAATGGAGGGTAGGACAACAGAAAGATGGAGAGAAAGGCGAATTCAGGGAATTAGTACATGAATGAAAAGCATGGCGCACACAGTGTGCAGACTAGTGACTACTACATCTTGCGTGGCATGATAAACACAGCTCCAGTCACGTGTAGCGGCAAGTGATGCATTAAAAAGAAATACAACACCAAAGATACAAGATCAAATACATTATGATGAGTAACGTGAGGCAAGCAGGCAAACACTATAGGCAAGGATAGGCTTACTGCAATTCCACAAGCTCCCAATTATTACAACTATTTGCTTAGACTATGAACGAAGCCAGGTCTCGTGGATAACTCTTGACGCTTACATGCAATTCTAGCATAGAGGCATTAAAATGGTCAACAATAAAAGATCTAAGTCAACATCAATTGACGGCCTGTGTCTCTTTGGGCTAATTGACTAGACACACACATACACTAACATCTACTCACGCAATGAAGAACAGAAGGTCACTATAAGAACCTAGTATGTGTGATGCTTTCACAAACACCGGCAAACATATTATAGCGTATGCTGAAAGTTTCATTGTACAGATATTCAACCGTTTAGACGGATGTTAGGTTCTTAGCTTGCTTAAGATCCTTGATGACTATTTCTATGTATTTGATGTGTTGCCATGTGTTGTTCTTGCTTACTGTAAAATTGCTCTGGCTAAATGCCTAATTTGTTGAAAAGGCCACTCCAATCCTACTTACAGTAGCTGCCAGATGGCTCGATTTCTCCACACGGGGAAATACATTTAATTGTCAGAAGTAAAATATAAAAAATCTAAATCAATGTAGTACACTACTATACGACAAAAGTACAGTATATCGAGATTGTCACGATGCTGTAAACCCAAACCACCTGGAAATCCACACACCTTCAAATAATTTAAATGGACGATTTGCAACTACTATTCCACTCGGCTCTAGTTCACACGCATTCCGCATTCCAATCGTCCACTCCATCTTTTGTACTCACATCACCGAGTAACTCCAGGTCAGGTTCCTGGAACAGACCATGGTTTAGACAGGCCACTCTCACTCTCTCTCTCATAGGATCAGTCACACGTATACTGTAGTTAGGGCTGGGCAATATAGCCATATTATATCCATACCGCGATTCGTGATATGAGACTAGATATCATTTGGAATTCTGGATGGCATATTGTGATACGAGACTAGACATCATCTGGAATTCATAATGTGATTACAAGTAATATGCGTGAATGCGGGAAGTGAACGAAGCTGTTGTGGCAGTCTGACACACACACACACACACACACACACACACACACACACACACACACACACACACACACACACACACACACACACACACACACACACACAGACCTCTGTCGGTTCAATTTCAGTTCCTATTGGTTCTCAGTATCGTTCCAATTTCAGTTCGTAAGCCCTCTGGTGGCGGGAGGGTGGTGTTACAGCGTGACACACAGACAAGCTAGGCCGGCTTCTATAGTAATCACTTCGTTCGCAATGATATTGATATGGGATATGAAAATAAAATAAATATCAATCATATGACATAAGTGTGGCAGTTTCGAAAATATCCGATCTACAAGTTCACAATGGGTAATTTTGCTCTTACCTGCAACATTTCACATTTTCTTTTTAGAGAAAATGGATATCGTCACAATTTTGATATTGAGGCATCTAATTCTATGGCCTAGCCCTAGTGTAACTATAGTGCTGTATCTTCGTCTCCTTTACAGAAACGCATGCCACTCTCCCCTCCTCTCTCACCTCTCCTCCTACAAACATACTCCCTGTCCTCCATCTAAAAAAAAAGGGTACACATCCTACTGTACCTTGGCCAGTCTGCCCATCTGGTCCTCTGACAGGCTGCTGCTGGTGCGTCCTGGTGTGGTGGTGGGTTCACCTCCGTCCCCCTCCACTCCTGGCCACACTTTCAGGTCATGCATTCCTTGACGGAACATTCTGCAGTGCCACGCAGAGACAGGAAAGAGTTTTCAAGCAGCGTTTCAACCCAACGGCAGGTTATGATGATCCGCCATTTTGGAAAACATGAAGGCTATTTTTAGAAATGGACTGAATAGGAAAACATTTTATCGGCCACAAATTATGGTCACGTTTTAACCGCTTTAACCCGATATACTTCAGTTGAGCAGGGTACCGCTATAGCCTGGGAGGCATACCACTCAGAGCACTCTCAGTCTTACATACACAGGACATAAACAAACATCTATAGTGCAAGAAAAAGACAAAAAAACAGGGGGGAAAAGTGCAAGTGAAGTGACAAAACAGTTCAAGGTCAGCTGTTCAGCAGCCTGACTGCCTAGGGTGGTAGAAACTGTTACTGAGACAGGTAGTGCGAGATTTGATGCTCTGGTAGTGTTTTTTTGGAAGGGAGTGGTTTGAACAGGGTATTTGCGTGATGGCTGGTGTCTTCCATGATATTGTGGGCTTTTTTCAAACAACGAGTGGTGTAGATAGATGTTATGGAGACTGGGTAATTCTGTGCTGCCGATGGTTTTAGCTGCTGCTCTAAGTTTAGGTCCCAGGAAGACATCATCATTTTCATGTCCACGCTGCCAGTAGTAAAATATGTTTTCAGTTTGTTTGTTTTCTCTCACATTTTACACGTAAAAAACAAAAGAATTCAGGTCGGCTTCGGCTGAAAGCTTGCCCAAATATGGAGATGACTGGTGTCATAGTAGTGATGTCACACAATACATGAGTGATGTCATAGACTGGTCACATGGAAGTCACAGCGTCTGGTTTAGTTGACTCAATGTTTTCTGTACCTTGTTGGCAGTAAGCACACTGTTGGTTGTCATGGCTACCAGTTCCCACCTGATGTTGTGTGGGAGTTCTGATTGGTCCAGACAGTACTGAATAACTGCTAGTTTACATAAAGTCTTAAGAGAAGGACTAAAGTCTAAGATATACAGCTCATCAGAAGTATCCCTTGTATCCTGTCAATCCTCCAAAGAGGATGATACGATCTCCCACCATGCAACAGCTCATACTGTTCATTGGACCTGGACCTTTCCCCTTCGGCTTAACCTTCTTCCAGGAGAAGGTCTTTGGACTGAATTTCCACACATCATTTAAGGTCGGGTTACCGTTCCAGCCACCAAAGCCACCAAAACTGTTGGTATATTCCAGTTTAAAACCCTTTTCATTCACACTTGTGATTTGGGCTTCATAATCCGGTTTGGGGCGGATGATAACTTGCGCCATGTTGTTAGTCTCGTTTGTAGTCATCAGGCCGGAACCCCGACACCGCAATCAGAATTACCCAAAATAATTCCCTGGATCATCATTTTAGGGCCTACCCAATAAAAGCCTTGATGTGGCGTATGAATTTGACAAGTTTCTTGGAATAGTTTGTTTGGTATATCCACATTTTATTACAACTTGTAACGTCTGGCAAGACTAAAAACAAACAGGGGGACCATAACTCAATAGAGGGGACCAAAACAAAGCGATGGTGAGTTTTTATTTAAAAAAATTCGGTCTAAACCACGCCTAGACGTTCCTCCGAGGTGGAACGTCTGGTGATGTGAGGTTAAGGTACCTCAGGGGTCTATACAGTACATGCCCCCCTCCTATTGTCCCCCTACACCAAAACTCTTCACCTTGACCTATGATGTCATGCCCAGAATTGGGACACTAGAGTTACTGGAATGGCATTAACATTTTATTTACTAAACTGTCCCATGTCTCATAGTCATGTTGCATGATAAATACACTGTATTGCTGGTTACTATGCTGGGAGTGGGACAGACTCACTCACCCGTATTTTCCAAAGAGCGTGACGGTAGTCCCTCCGACGGGGACCGCTCGTCCTGGTCCATAGACGTCCCATACGGTGAGGGCAACCTGGGTGCTCTGAGGCAGGTCTGGGTACTTCACTGGCAACCTCAGCCACTCGTTCCAGCTGCACATAGGAGAGGGACACAGTGAGGAGAAGATGAATAAGGATTAAAAAAATTATAATAATCATAATAATGACCCATTATATCCCACGCAGGAAACTTTTTTTTTTCTCTTTTTTACGTTTTTTGTGTGCTTCTCAAGTGAGCGTGTGGGGGGAGGGATAAGGGGTCAAGTGTCTTGCTCAGGGACACCTCGACACATTGCCGGGTCCAAGAATCGAACCTGGGACCTAATTCTTTGATTTCCAGACGGCCTCTAAAATCATTCCGCTATGGCCCTAAACAAATTCCACCCAGCCCGGGAATCGAACTGGGGACTGGCTGTTAAGAGATGCGGCCACAGCTTGCCTCTTGTTGCAAGAAAGATGTATTTGGTGCTGCTCTGCGGCGACATGGGCATAAGGGCCATGCGTGCATGCGGGTCCTTTGTCTAATACAAATTTCTTCCTCGGGAGACAAATATAGCTTGAACTTATTTTATACCTTTTAAGTGGTATAATGAAAAATGAATCAAATTTAAGTTGAAAAAAGAAGTCAATCAGATACAGTATATATAGCATAATATCGTTTTGCATCTTTGTGACAGGCCTAAACATTCTCCCCTTCCCCTCCCACAGACACACACACACAGGAACAGTTTTGACATAATAATAATTTGGGAAATATTCAAATTCTCCCCTTACGCACAAGAATGGTATCGGCCGAAGAACTATTGGTGATCGGGACCACAATACCTGATCGGAGCACCTCTTCTCGCTGTCAGGCATCATCGGAGCCTACAGTATGTGGTACACTCTTTAACCACGCGGCTATCGGCGCCGCCGAAGGTGAAAGTGTCGGAAGTCACTGTGTTTAATGCCCTCCAAATACATTTATGTCAAGTTTTAAAACAACAAAGACAGTTGCCATCTGTTCATTGTTAAAGGTGGAAAAGAAGGCATACAGCATTTGGTGAGAGCAGAGGTGAAGTGAGAGAGCTTTAATGGTGTAATTGTACAGTAGAGAAAGCAGCATTAGATATCAGAGAATGGAACATTTTTCGATACAGTACAGTACTTTGTGAAATGTTTAAGGCTTAAGCGCTTTACTTGGACATAAAAAAGTGCAGACCTAGTACTTACAGAAATGTATTGTCCAAGCCACTTAACTATTAGGATACGCAAAGAATGAACCTTTTAGCTTGGCGGTTCTCAGAGTGGGGTCTAGGGACCCTCAGTGCTCACTGGAGGGGTTCCAAAAGGACCCTTACAGGTCTGAAACTCGTGTACAAATGAAATACACACTCAAAGGTTATGGGGGTCCTTTAAATTAAAGAAAGTTGATTCGGGCTACCAATAGAGATAGGGACTCACTTCCAACGTGTGCTGAAGGCCTTGTAGGAGGTGCGTACGGGCAGCGCGAGGGGCTTGCCCTCGGCAAACACCTGACAGGTAACGTAAAGGTCTGAGCAGTTCTCCTGGTAGAGGCCCGAGAACCGTAGCATCGGGTCGTCAAGCAGCGCCTTGTAGCTCTTTTGCTCTCTCTTGCCCTCTAGACTGCCACTAGAAAACAGCAGAAGAGAGACAGAGTGAGGCAAAAAGAGGTTTGAACTATCATTCATTCACTCAAAATAGGATGCAGAAACTGTAATTACATTCAAGTGTGTGTCATACAAGAGATTTGTAAGAGAAAAAACATTTCTCCCATGTTATCATAATGTATATATTATTGTTCACGCTGTCCTGGTGTGCGTTTAGAAGAATAAAAACTTTTGGAACAGCCTGCCATTACAATAGTCTGGTACTAACTAGTGTGTGCTCACCTGATTACAGACACAATATTACAGATTATATTATGATAGTAAGTATGATAGTCACTGAGTGTTTGTTCAGGTTCTCCCTGTCTCTCCAGCTCTTCAGTATACAGAAGACACATCTTCAGGTTGGGATACGAATTGTATATACAGCTTTGAGTACAATGAAGTGTACTTGGGTGGGAACTTAAGTATCAAGGCCAATGTGAGTCATGGCCAGTGGGGACCAGGCAATCGGATTCGGGAACAGTTTGAATCAAACGGACTCAGTGTGAATCTTATCTGCCCTTAGGGTAGACGACAGCAACTTGCAATGGGCCTGGTCTACTCTACAAGATATGCTAAGGCTACACCACAAAGACACGACACCCATGTACCTCAAACTACTACTTCCTAAACGTCAACACCGTCCAGTCACGATCACAACACTAGAGGACTGAAGGAGCACCACCAATTACGTTCAACCCAGATTTGGCTCAAACAAGGGGCTAAATAAACTCTATAAACATATGGATTGCTCTACCAACAAAACGTCAAGGAATGTGAATCCCTACTATCCTTCAAAAAACGCTCTCAATGGCTGCAATTTGAAAGTGGCCCCAGTAAAAAGCCAAAGTCCCCCCTCCCCCTTTTTGATTTCTAACCATTTATATGATGCACTGTATATTTATATGCCATTAAATGTTCTGATGAATTGAATATGAAGGACCTCAATGGAAACAAGCCATAGGCTTTCTTGGGCTTTAAATCCTCTTAGCAGACCTTGTATTGAACTGTACTTTCCTGTGCTTTTTTCTGCAAACTGTTAATAAGTATTCAAATCAATCAATCAGAACTCATACAGGACACATAATGGTAAGCAAGTGAAATTGTAAGAGGAACATTTCTAACAGAAACAGATAGTCCAGCTGTCCAGGATACAGGTCCAAAGACATTGAATATTTATATGATGATAAAATAATAATTATGCTTTCAACTGTGAGCATTCGTTTGAATTTTGTGGTCCCTATCATGATCTTACAATAATAGTAATATTCATTGTACAAATGTATAGTAGAGCGGGCCTATCATACTGTTCAATACAACGTAAAATATCAAAGTATGGTATAGTAAAATGCGCAATGTATATAAGATGCTAGAGTGAACGGCAGCAAATTAATTTAGGTGTTGTGGATGAATAAATAAATACTTTTTGTACGAGTACTGTATATGTACCACTGCTGCACCTCTAGCAATGATTATTCTCACAATAGTGTTTTAACAACACTTGCAAAAATAGCAGGCATACGGTAAAAACGGATCTGGATCATTTATGAGCTTGTTAGCAGGCTCGGGACAGGAGACTGGGTGCAGTGGGTGAGCTGTTCACATGATAACACCAACAACAGGACAACTGTGTGTAAATTAAGGCCCTCACAGCATGTAATGAGATCTGTAGTGTACTCTGTAGCTGAAGTCATGAGCAGGGTTTTAGGTAGTAAAGACTTCACTACATAATCAGATTACAGGAAATAACTAACTGCATAATCAGCCCGGATTTTATCTGGAAAATAAGAAGGACGCTTTTTTTAAATTAATATATAATTGCCATGGAGAGCTGCAGATGGTCTGGCTCCCCACTGTCCCAGTAGTCGATCCACACCTCACCTTCTGACCCCCTGGCCAGAAACCTTCCCAAATCCGATTGATTGATTCGATAGGCTGGGAGGTGGGTTCGATGGAGGTGTTGATGGGTTGTTGATTATGGGGGGAGGCATACTGGTCTGGTCAGTCAATGGTCACTAGTGGTCAGTGGTCAGTGATTGTGAAAGGAGATAGATATGGGGCACATATATTTTAATTTCCTATCGTTTATCTGTGCATGATGGGTGTGATTGTTTTTAGATTATTAAAAAGTGGAACAGGATATATTCGCAAATATATCTATATATTTTTGGTATTAAAAAAAAAGTTGGAAGTTTGATTTCGCAGTAATGTTTTTTGTAATCCAAGAAAGGTCTACTCGTGACCTTGTTGTTGCCACACATTGTAATGTAATAGCCAACAAACAATCATATTAACAAACTTGTATGCACATGCAGTAATGAATAATATAATACCATTATACCACGCTTTAGGTCCGAATTAAAGTATACATACACTGCCCGACACACGCACAGACAGACAGACAGACAGACAGACACACACACACATAATCATGTCAAGTCACAAGACATGGTTACACGGAATAAGTACTGTGGTTGTACTTGTATTGTTAAGGCACTTACACAGACGATACAAAACTCACATTTTCAGTTGAACATTAATGTCCAGGTCACAACTGTAGACATAGTTGAACTTGTCCGTGTCCATCTTCAGACGGTAAACAACACTGACTCTAAACAAGAAAACATGAAATCGCCGACGGACACTCAGCGAGTGGTGGCTGGCTGGGGACTGCTGCGACAAGGCCTCGGATCAGTGCACGAAGATTAAACTATATGTCACGCACGGTTTGACGAACACACGTCCAAGTCTAACAAGAGCAGACCTAAATGTCCCCTGTGTTCACGGTAAAGACAAGATAATTACAGCCACACCAACACGCATGATTTGATGTTATATGTATATGATATATATATCTGCTGCTGTGTGCACAAAACAATACACAGGATGGAACGCCGAATGCCCCTAACCAGGCAAAACTAGTAGCTGGCCGATGCACCGCGAACGCAAAGCCCAAAGGCCAATCCGGGTCGATCACGCCGCTCGTGCATCGATCTGTCGAGTCTGAAACGTCAAGGAAGGAAGCGAGACCGGGGCGGAGTTTCAAGTATTTTAACTTTAAAGGGACAGCGTGTTCTGGTTCTGACAGAATTTTATGAAAATAGATCTACAAAAGCTCAGACACAACCACCAGTGGATTCATTCCGAGCATGTCAATCTGTTATATTATTTTTTACTCAAATATATAAATAGGAATAGAAAAGAAGAAGCGCTACATGGGTCCTTTGTAGAGAAATCTAAAATATAAATAGGAATGAATAGAAAATAATAAATAACTAAATAGAAATATAAACTCAGTCCATCTCGCCCCAAGTACATTTGTATTGTTTTTGATTGACACAGGTAAAAAGCAATAGTCAAAAGGATGAACACAAGAAAGCCTGAAGGCTTCTTTCCATTGATTGTGTAATTTGTGGTTCTTTCAAGACATGAATAATATGTTAGTTTACATGAATGTTTCTATGACCACAATAGCTCTGGTCCATAGCTCGAATGCGTTGCGAGCTATGGACCAGAGCTAGACTACAATCAACATCTCCTAACAGTAGAATAATATCCAAATAAAATCTATTAATTCTTTCCTTTACTGCATAGAGTAGAGATAACAGTGAAACTGATCAAAATACCCATGTATTTACTTGTACGTGTAATAATGGTGAATAGATTACCTATTAGTGGTGGGCAAAGTACAAAAGTATCGGCATAAAATATACTTCGTTTTTCAAATGTATAAAAATCTTTCAAAAATAGCAGATCAGCCCAGGCCGTAGCGTAACGGTCTGGGCACCGGACTGGTGATCCAGTCGCGGTGTGCCGCGGGTTCGACTCCCGGACCCGACACGGCCTTTACCGCATGTCATCCCCCCATCTCTCTCCCGTTTCCTGTCAGCCTACTTTCTATCCCTTAAAAAATCAATAAAGGCGTAAGCCGCAAAAAAATATCTTAAAAAAAAAAAAATAGCAGATCTACAAACTCACAATGCGTTGCATTGTCCGTGAAGATGGACACGGACAAGTTCAACTATGTCTACAGTTGTGACCTGGACATCGCGACACATTGTGGGCTTGTAGATTGAATATTTTCAAATGGCCGAACACTGTATGTTTGTTTTTGAAATCTTCAATGTAAAGTTCCACAGGGAAAGTCAAAGTCTGCATTGAGGAACACAGGTCCACATGAGGGGAGAGAAAACAGTCCTAAAACAGTCATACACTCATCATATTGTTGCTTTTGTTTAAACCTTTTTTGTCCAAAACCGTTACTTTTCATGAGATGTTAAAAAATATATAGAAATAAATAAACTGTATTCCAATGGATTCAATGCAGGTCTATTATTTTAGTCTCAAGATCTTGTCTTATTTTTGGTATAAATATTTCAGAATATTTCAAAAATACCCCAAACAGTGGAGCACTCTCACACTAATAATAGCACACCTTCTAAGTTTGTAGATTTTCAATACTTTTGCATGACACCGTCATACAACAAAGCATTAGGGGGGAAAAACGAAGTTTTCTGCCTGACAGTGTTCAAAGTGATCCATTCATTATTAAAGCGCTATTTCCTTGCCTGGCATTGTTTTGCATATCAGCACAGGTGATACTGTCTGTAAGTTGGTAATAATTCAAGGTATGGTATAGTTTGCTCCACATTCATTCAGCACAGGTTGTCCTTAACCCAGAACATGGTTCCTGCTAGGAACCATGTTCTGGGCATCTCATATTAGGTGAAAATTTGGCAAAAACCAGATGAATCTTGAAAGCGGTTAGCAACAGCACTTATTTCTGCACCCAGGGTGTAGGACCTATAGGTCCTTTACTGTTCACTATAATTAAGCCCACAATTGAGGATACTCTAAATAAAATTATATAAATGAATGCTAGAAGTTATTATTACCAATTATCTCTGATGGTCACATTTGGAGGAAAGTATACTTTTCAAAAACAATAAGGTCAGTTAAAAAGCATCCAGGATACCAGACATTTCCCAGCCACTCGCTTATCAAAGTGTAATGTAATGTAAGATTCCGTGATGACAGTGCACCGAATGTCCACGCAAAAGGTCCTTTCCCCAATTAAAATCCACATGTCACCAATGAACTGCATGTCCATGAAGGACAATAGGCGTGTTACAGGAAAATCCTCATCTTTTGTTTTAAAAAGCACCTCCCTGACCATCATCTCATCATACTGTCTGGAATTGTATGGGACCCATAGGCTCTGAAGAGGTTGTGACCATCCAAGCAGAACACATGGAAGAACATCGTCATCAAAATTACTCTCATGTCCTCCTGTAAAGTGTGTGTGTGTGTGTGTGTGTGTGTGTGTGTGTGTGTGTGTGTGTGTGTGTGTGTGTGTGTGTTTTCGTCTTATCCACATAGAGCCATAGAATACCCATACTGGCCATGTCCAAATAGGCTATCATTCAGCAAAAATAGGAGACCTACAAGCTCACAACGTATCATATTGTAGACTCAGGCAAAGAAACTTGATGTAGAGGGTCCTAGTATAGTCAGTTGAGTATTCACTGTAAGTGGTTAAATACATTATATAGGAATATATAGGATACCATCATACTGCTTAGCAAACAAAATAGTTATAGGAAGTAATGCAGCTGGTGTCCCTACTTTACAACTAGGCGCCTTTGTGACAAGGGTCCTCAAGTTGCAATGGGTTTCATGGAAACATGGTCCGGCCAGAGAGGGGTAAGTGTGAGTCACTCGGATCCAGAATGAGCGTGGTAGCACCCCTGGCCGATTGAAGAGGACCTATCAACACTCTCTCCAACTACTGTGGGGGTACCAGAGAACAAGTGCGTAAAGCAGAATTTTGTGAGGCCCCAGGGCCCCTTCCGAGTGGCTTGAGAACATTTTTCCTATGATCTTGCACCCCAGGCTTCAGATAGCAGAAGGATATGAGCTAATGTTTCGGGGAAATGTTACTGTTCAACCTCCAAGCCAGTCTGGTCCAATCAAAATTTTCTTGATACTTCGCTATCCTTTGCGATGGGGATAAGGGACAACGGATGGATGTCAACTCTCGCTTACCTCCAGAGAAGGTAAGCGACAGGTGCTCTCATGTACAACGCGCACACACACACAATTACCGTACAGTGAATTTCAAGCACAACTCAATACAAAAAACTGTCTAGGAGCAAAATGAGTCCCTTGTTTGTGCCAAATCTGGGTTGCACATGGTTTATTGAGCTACCTCTGGTGTTACATTAAGGAAGTATTTAGACAGGTACATGGGTATCTTGGTGGTGTATAGAAACATCAGGCATCGATGCAGATTCGTCATACTAAACTTGGAAGCCTAGGCCTAACATTAGCTGGCATGACAAAGAGCAAAGCCAAATAACTTGCCAAATACTGCCCTGTTTCGGCTGTTATTTTTATTTATTTAACCTTTATTTTAACCAGTAAAAACACATTGAGACTGCATCTCTTTTACAAGTGGGTCAAGAGGCAGAAACAAAACTACATTTCAATACTATATCATAAATGTTACATTTTGGAGCAGCAAATAAAACATCCATAATACACCTCAAAGAACTTCTGTTATAGGTAGTTTGTCTGTGTGGAGAAGGTGCCATACATCCTGTGTGGATTAGGTGTCCATGAATTCTCAACCCTGTTATATTTGTTTCCCTGTAACATGAATTGAATTTTGCTGATTCAAATAAAGGACTATAGTGTGTGTGTGTGTGTGTGTGTGTGTGTGTGTGTGTGTGTGAATGAATAAAACTTTATTTACAAAAGAAAATACTACTAATAGATGTCCAAAAAGGAGTAGGAAGAAGTACTGTACAAACGTATCTAATCCCTTCTCCATTATTCAACTCAACCAAAACAATGTCATATCTTTCCCCAAAAAGATATGAGCATGATAAATCCCTTCATGTAGATCACCGATTCTCAACCTTTTTTCAAGGACCCCCAGTCTGATAGGATTACTAGAGGGTATGCGCGTGACATCATCATCATACCCATCCAAACAGAAAAGTCCTATTTGAGTGCATTAAATGAGTTTAAACAACAATTAATTCACTTTGTCACTCGATCTGCCATTCACTTTATGCACTGTAAAATACTTTTCTCCATTTGTACAGTCTCAGTGTTACAGACCTGTAGAGGTTCCTCGACCCCACGTTGACAATACCGATATAGATAATGGTTAAATCGCATTGCAGTTATGTTAAGTATGTATATGAGTCACATGGTCAACTGCTGGACAGCAGGCCTCCAAAACCAGGAGATGGGAGCCAGCAGAGGTCCAATGAATCATGTCAAGACAATTCCGTCTCCCTTCATTCTCCGCAACCTCCCCTCCTCGGAACTCACCTCCCTCTCACCTCCCTCCCTCCTACCCACCACGGCCTCTTAGTCACTGCGCGGATGTGTCACTGTTTCTATCAGTTTAGAGGTTCATGCCCACTGAAGCGCAGCGAGGGAGGTGATCTCCGGAGTGCCAAGACTCAAGTCCTCCGCCCCCTCCTTTACCCCCTTAAACCCCAACACCCCTCCATTCCCAATGGCACCCGACCACCACCACCACCACCCCGGCCCCCGCCCTGGTCGTGTGATGGGGCTAATGACCCCGCCTCCGCACCATCGGCCACGCAGCTTCCAGGGGTATAAATGGAAGGTGCAACGGGGAGAGAGGAAGGAAGGAGAAACGGGGTGATCGTCGAATCAAAAAGAAAGATGGACTCGTCTGTGATGAACTGGGCACTCACCGTCCTGACGGGCACTCTGCTGTGGAGCACCGGTTGCTCAGCGGCACCCATGGAGTGCAACTTCAACGCCAGAGGTAAGATGGCTGCATCTGGACCTCTTTCATCAGGACCTGTGGGGATGACTCTTCATTTTCCATGGGGTTTATTTAGCCAGGGCTGCAACTATCGATTATTCTCTTTTATCAAATATTATCATCAATTGTTATCAATTATTGCAGATCTCAAGTTCACAACGCGTTGGAATATGATTGCGTTGCGAGCTTGTAGATCACAATGCGTCCCCCCTCAAAAATCTCTTGTTTGACTTAAAACACACATTTTGGGGATAATGAAGTTGTTTAGTTTAATTAACCGTTATACCACTAGGGTCCATCTGTCTTTTCTTCCCATTAATCATTCCATCAAGCCTGGGTTGTAAATGTGTTGCTTGGATGTGTATCTCACTCGATATTTCGTTGAAATCAATCTAATTTTGTCAACTTGTCTTTGACTTGAACTCACAAAAACTGTGCGGATAACCTTAAGTCAATGCTTGACATTGTCCCATGCAGCGGTGTGCGTGCACGAGGGGAGACACTACACCCTGGGGGAGAGCTGGATGGAAGACGGCTGTCTGCAGTGCACCTGCCTGCACCCTGTCGGCGTGGGCTGCTGTGAGACGTGAGTACACAAACAAACACAATGCACATGTTTGGTCTCTTCACCCTGGTTCACACTGCAGTGCTGCCAGCTTCAGGCAACACTTTTTTATCAACTTGATCACAAAGACATTCTGGTAACACTTGCTACAGTATATGCATCCCATGTCTATAATGCAATTATAACCATAAATAATGCACTATAATCTACTAAAGACTGGATAATTATATGAGAAAAAGAGGTTGCACATCAGCAATGGTTTTCAGTGGAGTGCCAAATCCAAATCCAGTATTGGCACACACCAAAAAGGAAAAGCGTTCCTTTTTGGTGTGTGCCAATAAAGAAATGGAAATGTGAGTACTTTGTCCACCGCTTGTTTAATTTTCGGATGTGCTACCTTTTTGGATTTTTTTTAATTCCAATTTTTTGATGTATACTGGATAATTATAGTTGCTTGCTATGCTTTATAACAGTAATCATAACACATACGGGGCAGGCATTTTATAATGACTTAGGTCACGTATAACTAAGCAATGTAATCCGTTTATAACACAATTACAGGTAAGCACTCATGATGCAACTACCATTATACAGCCTCACCATTATAAAGAGGTCAAGTATCATAATACTTCATAACTACAGGTCACTCAGATATTTTCTTATCTATATAATATGATCTACAAATGTGGAATGCCAGGGCTAACGTTATCAAAGACGACTCTTTGCCTTCCAGACATGTTGTACCTAGGTGGATAGTGATTATCATCATGTAGCCTACATTTGAAAAAAAATCTTATTAGGATTAGTTTTTTGTTGATTAATTTAGATAAGCGTGCATCTAGTCAGTTTCCGGTACACCACCCCAGATTTGTAACTTGAGCCAACCCCAATTGCGCGGCGCCCCACCTAAAAATGCTGCTCAGATTGTGTAATCTCACCTCCTGAATCTCCAATTGAACAACAGACCCTTTTGTGCAGTAGTTGTAGATTGGCTGTCAGAAAGGTGATCTCTCTCTCTCTCTCTCTCTCGCTCAGTGTCCATCGGCCAGTGGATTTCCCCCCGTGGTGCGAGGTGAGCGTGGACGCGGTCACCTGTAAGGTGTCCCTGGTGCAGGCGTCCGACCGCCGTCTGCCCTGTACCCCGGGAGAGGAGAACCAGGACCCTAGCCATGGATCACTGAAGCTATACAGCAGCAGCTCCATGGATAGCCAGTCAGTCACTCAGACGATCAGTGATTAATGGACACCATCTGTTCCGTCGTCCTACACACAACAGGCTCAACTACACTATCGTTGCATTAACTCTGTATGCATTAAGCATTTTTACATAACATGTTATGTGCACAACATTAACCGCATGGAGCGTTCTTGGACTGCTCACAATGTTAACTTGTACAGTACATCAGCTGTTTTTGCTATTTTTTTAAAAATGTCTGAACTTCTTGACAATGGCAACATATATTCCCAAAATAGGGATGCCAGGTTGACAGTGGTTAAGCAATTGAGGGAAATGTCTCTTTTTGTGTTCAATATCACAAATTATAAGTATACCGGTAGTAGTATTTATCATTGTCTGGACAACCAACTGCATTTTAGTGCAATGTGTTTTAAAGAAGTATACTGCATATTATTTCTATAAAGGTTCATAGCAGAGATACCCAGCACTCTTTGAGAAAAATGTACTCTCTTATTTAAAGGCTTATCCAATATCACCCAATGCACTATTGTAAATATCAGCTCATAAAACAATATAGTAATATATTTGTTATGTATGGAAGCCTGTTTAATATCCAAATAAAATTATGATATTGGAAAGAAATGACTCCTGTATTCCTGTATTTCAAATCACACTTTAAGTTAATGAATAACATCTCGGTGCGGATTTCTTACACTGGAAAAGAGACAGTTATAAACCATTTTACATAATAATAAAGAGCAGAATGCATGTGGGCTGTTGAATACATGGTTCCAGAATTAAATAAATACAGAAATGCAAAATGACAATGGATATAGTTGCACTTTACAAAAGGTGATATATCTCCCTAAAAAGGAAGAACGTATTAAAAGTTAGACTGCACTGCCAAATGCATGTTAAAATACATACAAGCAAAAAGGCAAAAAATAAAATAAAAAATAAACTACTACATACTTTACATACTGGTATGGAGTAAATTTTAAATTCTGAATATACAAATGGAAATGTTCTCCTTTTTCCAAAAATACTCTCCTCTTCCCTTATCCAACAGTACAGTTTTGAGAAGACAAAAAGAAAACCACAAATCACACACACACACACACACACACACACACACACACAACGCCGTTGGTCCCTGTAAACTCACATGCACACTCTCCCTCTCTCAGATGTTGATGCTGTTGCTCCCTGAAAACTGGGACATGTAGGACGCCAAGTTTGGATTGGTGGGCAGGACTTTGATGGGCAGATTCCAGCTGAATGTATCCACATCCACGTGCTCCGCCCCCGTCCAAACCGTGACTTCCGATTGGTTCTGCTGTACGGTGGGCGGCTCCATGGGCTCCCGGGCGGTAACAAACTCAAAGTGAAGACGCCACCTCAGAGTCACTGTAAAAGGACAGAGTGTATATCCGACATTCATGTTAGTGGTCAGTTATTATCAATTTACACCAGTACACAACACCACAATAGGAATGAAGCTTGTCAATTAAAATGTCATGAGAACATTCCAGGTGACTGTGGGGGAATAAAGGAAATGTTCCTTTCATCAGTTTACAGCTGGGTTTCCAAGGGTGCCGGCGCTTGTCATTGCAGTGCGTTGCAAGTGATTCAATTCAAAGGAGCTTTATTGGCATGAGAAAACATTAACATTGTCAAAGCAACTGTCAAAGAATATAATAAATAATACAATAAAAATAGCTATGTCACATTGGGTCGTTTATGGTAGCTAATACAGGGTATAAAGCTCTCGGAAACAAATTTGTATAGTATAGTATAGCAGCACTCCTTTGCAGCCACTTTGGGACAAATAGCAGCATTTCTTTCCTCAAAACTATATACCAAATATATATCAAATAGTATACCAAAAAAAGCCTTAGATTTAAATGAAAAGGGTAGCAGTTCTGTTTATGTGCAAGAATGGCAAGCATAAACGTGTGGGATTGGGATGTTGACCGCTCGCACTGCACACAGATGTGTCACTTTACATCAAGTCGCAAAAAGACCTGTTGCCGCGTAAACTCTACGGTTTACGTTACTTTGCAAAAAACGTTGCTGTGGAAACAGATATTCTTTGCAGCTCTGTGCTTGTGTGTGGTATCATGGTATGACCAGTTAGTTCAGGGGGGGGGGGGGGGAACTTTGATGATGGAGAGGGCCACTATATTTCCTCACTCACTCCAGAGGGGCCACATTGCAGATTACTGTTCTCGCAAAAATAGCAGATCTACAAGCTCAAAACACGTCTCAGTGTGACGCGTTTTGAGCATGTAGATCAGCTATTTTTGCTATTTGAATTGAAATCCTGAAAAGTAACATTATTTAATTTCAAATGCCTTTAATTATACTTATGTAATGTTAACTTTGAGGGCCACATTAAGCCGCCAGTTGCCCATGTATGAGTTAGTTGCATACCAAATCATTGGTGTGGGTTTGGGCTTCACAGTAGAACAGAACCTACCTTCTACCATAACAAGAGCATATTGAAAAGGGCTGTGCACTCAACAGAATGACAAGTAGCCTTTAGAGTCTTTCATAATACAGAGGAAAAATATCTCACATTTAAAAGAAAAGAAAAACATGATAACTAAGTACACAGGTCATACTGACCTATGTCTGTGCTGAACCCTGGCGTGACGTTGAGGGGGACGTGGAGGGAGAAGTGGCTGGAGGCCGTGTGGAGGCAGGACTCCACGTGGCGGCCGTGGCTCGTCACGCTGAGCGCCTGGCCGGGTCGCCGCTGGTACTGCTGCTGGATCTCCTCCTCGCTCTGGAGGCTCACCGAGTACTGGGACACACAGAGTACGATTAACTTCATACTGTGTTCAATATGTACACCTCATAGCCATTTTATGTTCATATATTCGTTGAAGAAAAGAAAATACCAGCACTCATTATATGTCCTTTTTATATGAATTTATTCACCTCTGACGTTGATAACGAACGTGTTTTGGCCTGTGTGGCCTTCGTCAGTGTTATGACAAGATGAAAGGAAGTGAGGTCTATGTGAGATACAATCAACAATAATTAAAGACAGGTGTCACCTGTTGTCATCTTACACAGTATCAAAGACTAATTATGCTACCAATGCTGGCATTTTCTTTTTTTCAACGTATATATTCAAGCCTTGCACCGTAAGGACTATATTCTAACCTGGAGTGCTGGGCGTTCTCTGCTACGTCAGTACTTTCTTACTCATGTTCATACTGTATATTGCAAAGAAACATTGTAAAGCCTGACGTATACTTACTTCATTGCACGAGAGCTTCACGCCTAAAGAATAGCCATTATACTGTTGCCATTTCTGTACAACATACACACCTGTAAGCAGGGGATTTCGCCTTCCGAGAAGTTAAATGTGCCGACGATGTCTTCCCCTAGTCTGTAGATGGTTTTGAAGATGCAGAACTTTGCTACTTTCCCACGCACGTTGGTGATGTTGAACATGTCTGTGGGGGGAGGAACAAAGGTTCACAGTTCAAATACTGTACCTGCACATTCAACTGTTGAATCATTTAAGAAAAGGAGACTTTTGACAACACACAGGGTTCTGGCACATTTTTACCAATAATATGTTGTAACTTTTTCAAGTATTTTACCACGGTGGAACTTGTCGTTAGCTCTTCTAAGCCTTTATTTGACAGGTAGAAGCGGAAAGAGGCCGGAAATAAAAGAAGAGTAGGGGAGTGATATACAGCAAATTGTCTGGCCAGCTGGGAATCGAACCGGGGACTCGCTGTCTGGCATTAGAGCCCATGTGGTACATGCGCTAAAAATTTGACTAGTGGGTCGCCCTCCGCACAATCACTCAATCAACTGCTTTTTCCATTTGTCTTCCATATTTGTCTTATATGCTTTTGAATGTGAACTTGTGGAAGGTCCCAATGTGATAATAAGTCAAAGTGAAAATATGCAAGAGACGGTCTTGAACTCACGGGCGCAGCGTCTTGAAGTGGTGATCATGAGCATGTCCAGGGCTCTCTCCAGGTGCCTGACGTCCCTCCGGCTCCCCTCCTCCTCCTCCAGGAAGGGGTTGGAGGGGAAAACTTCCTCGTCCTGTGGAAATGGCGGCTCTGGCATGCCTATATGATAGCCATTTTACACACATCACATACATGGGTAAAACGATAGATATATATATATATACGGTATATATTCTCGTGTGATCACATTTCACGGAAGTGTGAGTTCACATTTCCCTGGTGTTTTCTATGGCTTCAGAACACAAACAACATTCCCCATCAATAGTGAAGCATGAAGTTACACCAAGCTGAGGTGAGCTCGGGTTCAACACCTTACGCTTTGCCAGTGTTGCATTGGTCATAATTGCATGCGGCACCACGCCGTACGCAGCCTTCCCCCAAATATTTGTCAGGAGCATGCGCGCACAACATTAACCCATTTGGACTGGCTGCCGTGGGCACGTTACTTTACCCTTAAGACCAGTTTGCCACGGCAGTTTTGTAATCTTTTTCTGTACGTTTCCGGATTCAATTAAGTTTCTCAGAAAGACTTCAGGTTTTAGGGCGTCTTTCAAAAAACTTCCCTATAGGAACGCGCAGCAATGGGTATAAAACATAACAGGTGAATGAAATCAAGTTTCATTTTTATTGATGCGAGGCTCGACACGTCATCATGCATCACTTTTTCGTTCAAAGGAAGTAATTAAAATAGGCTTTTTATGGAATTTTGAAATAAAAATGCCAATTGTTTTGGCATCTATCGTTAGGTATGCCCATATGATGACCACGGATATGCTCTAAAAGTGTGAACAACGTATTTTTCATTTCCCTACATCTTTAATATTGTGGACAAAAACGGTACTCTATAAATTAGGAGGTTTGCTCACCCTGCAAGACCAGCACTCTGAAGGGAACTCTGAGTAGCTTGATGGGAGAGTTGACCCTCTGGCAGCCGATGGTCAGCTTGTAAACGTACTTCACTGCCTGACCACGGAAACTAGGGGGACCATCGTTGGGCACGACCTCACTGTATGAATCTGAGGGAGAGAATGTGTGTGAGGGAGGCTTAACCACTTACTGTCTACTTCATTGTACGCCAAAATATCATCATTGCACTCTGTGATATATTATGAGCTTGCTATCTTTAAAAAATAAATCAAACATTTGCCTATAATTATTACATGGCCAAAATAGGGACGCCAGGCTTGAAATGGTTTTTCCGCCGGGAGAAACTAGGCGCAGCTGCTGGACATGAGACTAATTCATTAGAGCGACAGAGAGAGAGAAGTGTGTGCGTGGACGCATGTGTACGTCAATGTAACAAAGGTGCAGACGATCAGAAATCAGCACAGAGTGAGCGGCGTTTGCGCAACTGTATGCCGAATTGAAGTGAACTCGGCCCCAGACTTTTTTTTTTCTCCCTGGAAATAGAAATGTCTGGGTTTCCGAGGCTATGTGGAAGCAGACGAAGAGTGACTTACAGGTTTTGCTCTCGCCAGGGTCCAGGCGTAGGTCACAGAAGAGGATCTTGGGCGGTGTGTCCAGCATGCACTGGCCTCGTTCTCCTGGGAAACACAAGAACCGGAGGTTAAAACCACTTTCAACCTGGTGGGCCCCATTTTAGGCACGTCATTAAATATTTTCAAAAATATTCAAAATTGTCCATTCTAAAATAGCCAAAAATATCGGATGTACAAGCTCGGAGTAGTTTGCCATTTTCACTATTTTTGCATAACACTTTTGTAGAGTGTTTTGAAATACAACAATGTCATTCTCATATTAATGAATACATTATAAATGGTAAATGGTGCATTTATATAGCGCCTTTATTCAAGGCACCACACCCACACCCCCACACACCCACACACCCACACACCCACACACACACACACACACAGAGATGCTAGAGGAAACTATGCGAGGCACCAACCTGCATCGGAAGCAATTAGGGGTTCAGAGTCTTGCTCAAGGAGTACTTCGACACCAACTCTGGGGGAGCCCGTGTTCGAACCGGGAAACTTGTGGTTCCCATCCGGTCACTCTACCCCTGAGCCACTGCTGCCCCATTATATGTAGTACAATACCATTTCTATTTAGACCTGAGGCCGATTCTAAAAACCTAACCTAATAATAGGTTTTCTGAAAACCTTAAAATTCGTATTCAAAAAAGGAAAAAATAATATATGTTGCTATATGTGACACAGAGGGCACATCCTGCATTTAAGGTAAAACACCACATAGGTTACACGTCTAAATGGGTTAAATAGTAGATTGCATACGTAGATTACAAAAGAAAAACACTTCAGCTCCTCAACATAAGATTAATAGCAAAATAAATAGTCCCCAAGATCAGTGGCCAGTGACCAGATTATACACTGACCAACGTGACCTAAAAATAAGCCCAAACAGATTCTTCTGATAATTGTCACTGGGGTCAGTGCACAGTGAACAGAAGGACAATTCATTAAATATAAGGTTAATGATTCCAAACTCCATCTCACTTCAAACCATGCATCTTCCTGCAACACTACCATTCTCGCCATCTGTCTCCCCTTTCCTCCCACACTCCATCCATCAGTAGTGGATTCATCCACATCACTGACCTCTGCTTGGAATAAGCACTGTGTCGCTCTCTGCCTGGACATCCTGCTTGTTGCCCTGCATCGGCAGAGCCACTCTGCCCTCACTGGCATGAAACTGACAGTGGATCTGGGCACTGGCCCATGCCAGCATCTCACTGTGATACAAGGCAGGAAGACAAGGGAGCGGCATGGTTATTTCTCTAGAGACACATCTCAAATCTACAGAAAATTGGTTACGACAAGTGCACAATTTAACGTGGACATCCTTGAGAAACAATAATCCTAACAATGGCCTTACCTGCTGGCAGAGGTAGAGAGGTGGGACATGGGGTTGGTGAAGGTTATGAGGCACTCCATAAGCTCCCCGGCCAGGAAGACTGGACCTCGGGCCATGGAGGCCACGACCTCAATCATCTGGATAATGTGAGACAGACAAAAGTTCAGCTGAGAGGCGAGCTCATCTACAGTAGCCATAAAAGAATATTAAAGGAAGCGCAGAAAATAATCACCATCCATCCAGGTCATTTACTAAAACCAATTATGCACATTTAGATGTTTATGAACTGAAAGGACAGTGCTGTTACTTGTCAAGTTGTCTACTCAGCAATAAATCAACTTGTTTGTGGAGCTTGCCTGATTGATTGATTGATTGAAATATTTATTTAAGTTTGCAGAATTACAGTACATTTCAAGCACAAACTCAATACAAAGACTGTTAACTGTGAGTGGACGACCCAATTAAGCATTACACTCGTTTACAAGAGGGTCCACCATGTTCAATTCATCAAAAGTGTTCACTGTTAACTTAGCTAAAGTCGGTAGTGGGTACAAGGTTACTCGATTTCCTGGACTGTTGTACAAACCTTGGTCTTGAATCGGACTGCAGCAGCCTTTATACGCACACAATCCTAAAACAACCTCTGTTCTTCTACTGGAGACATACAGGACAAATATAATGTGAGGCTTTCTCCTACCTACAGGCATCAAAACACAGCTAGCATAGACACGCTATAAACAATAACAATAATGGAGAATGCCAGATCCGCTGCTGCACTACCAAACACTATCCGCGGGGTGGAACACGTAAAAACGCAAAAACTCAAAACGCAAAAACCACGCAAAAACTAGGAAACACACTTTGCATGCTAGATGTAATGCAACAAGAAAACACTGAAGCATAGTCAATGCTAGTCAATGCTATTCTGAACACGAATTAAAATAAACATGATGGAATAAAGTAATAAACCCATCGCAATGTTTTGGTTGGACTGACTGGACACAGAGAGAAAGCTCCGTGGCATAATGTGACGTAACGGACTCTACGATGAAAGCTGTAAAATGGGGGAATATCCTCACTCACTCAGATACATTTGACAGAGACCACATTAATTACATGCATTGTGTACATCTGTCGCAGCCTAAACTTTGTACTTCAGTGCTATGTGTTTCAAGTGTTTCAAACCGTTGCAATTTATTCCAAGTCAAATTTGAGCAGCGACTATGGCTGGCTGTACCTCCCCTATGTTTCCAGTGCATGTTGGTTCGGCCTCGCAGCAGGAGAGGCTCGCGTTTTATTTTGATATATTATTGACGAGTTAAAAAAAAGCGCCCCCTAAAACTTCGTCACTTATACACATACCTACAGATAGTCCGGGCACAATAGTTGCGCACAGGACAGCAGTTGAATCATGTCTGTTTATTTCTCTGGACTTTAATCATGTGTGACACACACGAGTAGTTTTAAAGACTATTCCTGCTTTCGCCACAAGAGGGCGCTTGTAGTTAGTTTTATAAAGGTCAAGCAATCATCCCTTGCAATACAGAATTGTCCCTTATTTAGAAACGAAATGACCCTTATTCAGATTATCTGAATCGCACAAGTAAAATCTCAATTTCTTTGCAACGGGCCATTGCACTGCCAGTGGCAGTGTTTACCTATACTTGTGAGGACCTCTGCTTAGTGGCGTAGGGAGGTCATGGTGGGCCCCGGTGCGAGAATATTTTGTAGGCCCCCCACCACCGCCATAAACAAGTGTGCGTGCGCGCGCCCATGCACACACACACACACACACACACACACACACACACACACACACACACACACACACACACACACACACACACACACACACACACACACACACACACACACACACACTAGGTATAGACTAACATTACAGGTGAGGTGACCGGCCACACAATTAAATTATTCAATTAAATTCAAAGGGCCTTTATTGGCATGAGAACATATGGTACAGCATTGAGTAAACTCGTCCACTCACAGTTAACAGTCTTTGTATTGAGTTTGTGCTTGAAATGTACTGTAATTCTGCAAACAAAAAAATATTTCAATCACTCATTAAAACCAGCCTTTCAGCACCACATGCAGACAGCACCAGCTTCCAAGCTCAGTGTCCATATATTCATCAATAAACAACCTGCCCTGACTTGGGCACAAAAACAAAACTACCACAGCCTGATGTCTCCAAACTATCAAACATAAATAAATAAAAACACAGCTCATTATATGCAGTGTTGGGCATCGTTACTTTCTAAAGTAACGTCGTTAGGTTACTCTTACTGGATTACTGCCCATAAAAATAATCCCTTGCCGTTACAGATTACCTTCTGAGAAAAGTAACAAGTTAGATTATTTTCCGTTATTTTCCGTTACCAGACAATTAAAACCATTTTTTTTTTAACGAGAATGATACACACCATGAACTGACCATAGACAATATATCCCCTTTACAGCTCTCTTTATTAACGAATATAAGTCGCCACAATCGCCAGCCTATACACGTAGGACTGGACAGAAAGAGCTAAGTGCAGAGATAGGCCCAATCCCAATCCACTCCCTTGCCGACTCAATGAGCCCTCACTGACTTAGCTGCGCGTTCATGTGAAGTCTGCGAGGGCTTGAGGGATGTCCCATTTGAAATCGGTAAGTCAGTGAGGGCTCAGCCCCGCCCCTTTATGTGCCCTTTGCCAAAGTCAGCGTCGATGCTGACTTTGGGCTGACTTTAGCAAATAAATTACCCACAGTTCATAGCGTTACCAGTGGAATGAGGGGGATCCTCCGAACGTCAATCATTTAATTATGCAAATTAGTTATGTATCGCGGTTAGAATGTCAACAAACACAATAGTGCTTTCTCACTGTTCTCAAAAGGAGATGGAATGGAAGGATATAGGCTATATATTTAATAACAATAATAATAATAAGGGAAACATGATGAGAAATGACAAAAGTAGCAAAGTAAAATAATATGGAAATGAAATGTATAATGAATATTATTATATATTAATATTACAACTCATATCACACAAGAAAGTGTATTTATTAAACTAATAATAAAACGATCAGCTTAAATACTAAAATAGACATAATAGACATGTATAAATAGGCAAAGCATGTAGGTAGGCACTGGCTGTGAATAAGGACAGTCTTTATAAAGTGATGCAAAGTGTCATGAATGGCGGACTCATCTTCAAAGTGCTGTCCCATTTCTTTCCCAACAATTTGGAGCCCTTGCAGCCTCTCACCCTCAAGCACTTACAGCTGACGTCATTAAAGTCAATGAGGGTCCAGGGCTCAGGGCTTGAGGGAGGCAATTGGGATTGGGCCATAGTACAGACATTCAGACAATGCGCTGCGCTGCGCTCTGCTGCCCTCTCCACACCGCGCACCGTTGCGCATGAACAACAACAACAACAACTCCACGTGTACCCACGACGACCCACGTATGAATTAGATAGTTTATAAGAAATGGCACGGCGGTCATCCTTGCAGGCAGTGAGTAACATAATGAGAATCCTGTAGGCTGTGTAACCAGTTCATTTTGGGGGGCATCAACAACAGCCTGTTGATGATGAATGATACTATGAAACTTAACAATTCATTTACTAGTACTCACCTAATGAGGATAGGATAAGGATATACCATGTTTAACGTAATTCCAAAGTGTTTAGCCTACATTGTTTAAGTCATAGACGCATGCGGTTTTGGCTAAAAGCATGTTGTTTGTATTATTCCACTACCACCCCGGCACTACCACTGTCATGGTAGCTGGCTACAACCGAAACAACTTCCTCTTCCTCTTCAAAATAAAAGCTACTTGTATCAATACTTTTATTTCTTAAGTGAACTACAGGATGTAGTAGACGCAGGATGTATATTACATGGTATAGTGGGCTTGGAAGGATACATCACACAGAAGTTTAACCCCTTACCGACCGGCCACAGCCCACAGCTATTTCATTCACAAAACAGCGGCCCGTCAGCTGTTTCTTTTCTTTTTTCCCCTTCCCCTCATGGGCCCCTAGGGGGCGCTGGGCCCCAGTGCACTGCACTGGCTGCACCCCCTTATGCTACGCCAGTGGCTTGGATTCATGGTGAGTGGGGCACCGACGATCTGCAAGCTCACAACGCGCTGCATGTGTACGAATATATTGGGCTTCCGTGTATGTCCACGGATAGCCCGTGTATATCTACGGCTTGCCAATATAGTTTCAATGTATTGATTTATAAACAGTAGGCCTATGCAGAATGAGTACATTTAATTCAAACAAAGGTACAACTCAATACAAAAACTGTGATGAAGCATTACACTTGTTTACAATAAGGCCCACCAGTTTCAATTCATCAGAACATTTAGAGACTTATAATTATATAAAATCAGGAATGATTGAATGTAATATATCAGGTATATCAAGTTAGTTTCAGCCTTCTAGTGGAATCTGATATTTCCTCTTGTACTGTGTCTTATGGGTTAATAATTAATTGCATAATTATGTACCATAATATGACATAAGATTCAGGAATACCCCAAAGATGTATAAGTTTGTAGTATAAGGATATAATGTAACCTTAAGAGGCAGCAGGCATTTCTCTGGCAGAGGATGGGGGTTGACACACATTTACGAAGTGAACTTATAGATGTGACATGTAAATGGTTCAATTGAATAACATTGATTTATAAACAGTATAACTGATAAGGGATAATCTTGTTCCTTACTTTGGGGAATTAACCATTGTTTAAGTTTAACAGTTTCAGTTTAAACTGATCATATACACTCAGGTTGAACAGATCCAACAGGACCTGCCAGGCACCTGCAGGTGTCCACTGTAGGTCACTGTTGCGCCAACAGAGGTGAGGGGGTCAGTTATGTCCTCAGACTCAGAGACGGTCAGAGTCAGACCGCACCCACTCCAGGGACACACAGAACGTTCAAGTCCGGCCACTGCGGCCAGTCTGATGAAACTACAAAGCCCAGGAGTCCAGTTTCCCACTGGGGTTCCTTTTGAACCCAAGAAAGTGGGGCTCTGACTCCCAGGCTAACAGGATCTTGAGTCTCCTCAAATCAAGGAGCAGGGAACATCTTCCCAACATCCCGGTCATTCAGCATGCTCAATAGATGGGACATTCACATGCCATGTATCGTGAACGTGAACTCAGACAAGATGATGTTTAATTTGTTCTTTCCATTCTCCTGCAATGTTGAACTTATGCCCGAGACAAGAGTAATGCTCATGAATGGAGAACACCCATATGCGTTTTGTGGCTATAATGTTCTTTACATTGCGTTTTGGGGTGGTACCACCAATTTCCTCCGCTCCTTCTCTCATACAGCAAGGCACATTTTATGTCCTTATCTTCTAGGCCTGACAACCACTCAAGAAATAAATCTATCCTGGCGAGCATGTTTTGAATTACTCTCTCTTCCCTGGAAGCCAATGGACATGATCACCTGCATAGCCCTGTTAGGGATAATCACACCATGGGGAGGAGAAACAGACATAATCACTTTAACCACTGGTTGATGGCAATTATGAAATTCACTGCACTCCACTCCAGTCTTAATGCCTGTCTAAGTGGTTGAGTCAGCCGTTTCCCACAGATTACCTGGATGGAGGACTTACTGTAAATGTCTTTCAGGTCAATATACACTTGAGGTAGTTTTATTTCCTCAAGTCACCTGATCATAACATCATGACAAATGCATCTCTAAAATCAGGCAGAACACATGCTCATTCATACCTTGCCTGTTAATAATATATGCTTTTTGCTTGTGGGACAAAATATCAGCATCTACTAACCACGGAATGATTCATTCTAGCCAGCATGCATTTCATAAAACCTTATATGTTGTTGGGAGGAGGAATATGTCTCTCCATGTACGTAGATGAATCTTCAGGAATATTGTCTTTCGTGGGAATATGATGGATAAGTGCTCCTTTCCAGGCCTCGTGATCTCGCACTCCTATTCTCCAGACAGAGATTCAAAATTGTTAGTCTGAAATGACTGCATGGTTTTCAGTCTCACACACACACACACACACACGTTTATGAAAATTATTTACAGGCTATATCTTAAATTAATTTGCCATTTTTTAATCGAGTGGCAAAGTGAGTGACAAAGTGAATTGAATGTTGTTTAAAGTAATTTAATGCAATCAAATAGGACTTTTCTGTTTGGATGTATGTGGTGTCAAGGCCAGAAAGTAGTCACTTTTTGCCACTCAGTAGTCAGTAGGCGTTCCCGCATAACTTCCTGGTTGATGATGATGTCACGTGCATACCCTCTATTGGGGTCTCAGAGATAGGCATGCCATTAGGCATGCCATTAAATGGGAGCCTGTAGCCTGTTGCATATGAAGCTGGGGGGGTCCTTGAAATGAAAATAGTTGAAAATCACTGCTAGAGCTGTACAAATCTTCTCTTATGGGGGTCGCTCATGGCATATGTTTTCTAATGGGGGGTCCGTGGGATAATGAGTGTCATTTTGTGGGTCCTTGACATGAAAACGTTTGGGAACCACTGATTTAGGAGACCTAAATCAGAGATGAATCAATTCGTTTTTGCATAAATACCCCACATGAAATAGACATGACAGTTACATTTCAAGGCAAATGAAGGAATGCAGAATTAAGGGGAAAAAGAGAGAAACATTCCAGGATCACTGCATTCTATATCTTTTTATTCAATGTCTTCTTTTTAAATAAGTGCTTTTAACAGGCAACCAGGATGCCGTACAACAAAAATAACTCAGTCATAAGAACAGTGTATGGCACACACTCTCAACCACCTGCTCATCTTTTCTCCACATGCATTCACAAAGCACAACTTCTTGTGCACAAAGACACACACACACACACACACACACACACACCATTGTGATTTGAACTCACACAATATCGCTCACAAATACGCTGTGATTCCCTGACTTGTAGAACACACCACAAGTGCACCATACACCTCTTGATAATCAAAGACGAAGCAAAAACTGCCCACTCATTCAAAACAGCATCAAACATCGTAATCATCGCAACAGTAATACTAGGCATGACATTCCTCATCGTAGCATCATTATCATCATCAGTCAAAAAGCATTTACAGTAGGAAACATACGCCGTCCAGCCATCTAGACCAGGCAGGAATAAAAGTGTTTTCATGCCAAAAAGAATTATTGTCATCGTGTCATCTGTCACAGACCTCAGTGAGATCTATACATGTCCATTTACAGCAGAAATGACATCCAAGTTGTAACAACCCCAGCCCAGCAGAGGGCGTCAGGAGTCCACGTTACCGGGCGAGCCACTGGCTAGTGGTCAAAAAGGTCCATTATCCTTTAATGCAGTTACAGGCTCAAGCAGAACAAAAAGCATAGGAGTGTTAAGGGGAGTCATCTGATCCTAGATCAGTCAATGGGGGGAGGGGGGTCTGCTTCCTCTAGACACGTCCAATATTTATTACCATGTCATCTGCAGCAAATTACATGTTTGGAAAAAAAGTGGGGGTATTGCTGAGTTGAAACCTGTGCAAACTAGTAAGACCCACTGATTTCCAGGACGGGGCAGATGATGCGAGGAGGCATCGGGGAGCGGATCAGCACCGCTACACGTCAGAAGGACCAGCGCAGACCTGAGCGGACCCGACTGGTACTCCTCGACGCTCGCAGAATGTGGAGGGAACAATCGGCTGGCCTTTTGCCGTGGCAGAGCAAGAGTTTGGCATCCAGCTTTGGTGACCAGCATGAAATGAAGTGGCCGTGGAGAAGGAGCCGAATCCTACCACTCACAGTTCTACTATTTCCTGCGGGAACTAACCAGGGAACGCGACGCTGGCTCAGTGGGGGCCAGAAGAAAAGAAACCATCACCTGCTGAGGACACACCCAAAGATAACAAGAAGCTTATAGAGGACAGTTCTGCAACCTACAAAACAAGGTGAACAGCAGAATAGCCACGGCTAGCTAGTGAACCCACTCCTTTTTTCCCCCTGGTTCCCGGGTTGGTTCCTGGTACATTTTGGTGTCGAGCGGTGAGACTCATGTCCGAGTCCCTGGCAGGGACAGTCCTGGCTCTGGGTTGGTGCCGGTCGTGTTCGTCGTCGTGGGGTTCAGGCCTTTGGTCCCCGCGTGGAGCAGCCCGCGGGAGGAGGCCGTGTGGTCCCCGTTCAGGTTCTTGTAGGGGTTCCTCCGCGGCGGCGTGGCACGCAAACACATGGAGGGGAAGCGGAGGCCTGCCAGGCAGCAGCCGGGGCAGGAGACGACCTCCTCCTGTTCCACGGAGTGACCGCTGCCGGAGCCGAACGGAGGAGACGGGCCGGCGGGGTCGCTGCTGAGGGTGGAGTGGTAGCCGTTGGAGGTGGCCCAGCTGAGCGGGCTGCTGCTGATGACCACGTTGTTGTTGTCCAGGTTGGATAGCGGGGGGAGGCACGGCGGGCCGTTGGAATTGGCGCTGCCCCATCCGTTGGAGAGAGGAGGCGTGGAGGCCTGGGAGGGTCTGGAGTAAGGGGACGAGGAGGTGTCCAGCGTGTCCGGGGAGCTGGTGCAGTCCATGGGCTCCCCGAGGTCTCCGTACAGAGACAGAGGCTCGAGGGACTCGTCGGCCGGGTCGTCCTCCCGCGGTTCCTCCTCTACGAGCAGCGACGTCTCGTTGTTCCCTTCCTCCCGCTCGCTCAGCTCCGACGTATCGGTGTCCACGGTGGACAGAGGTCCCCTGTCCTCTTCCGCGAGGACGGCGAAAGGGCTCGACATGAGGTTCGGAGGAGGGGTGCATGGCAGCGAGTTGCACCGCCGGTGCCTCCTGGGACGGACCGGGATTTCCGACAAAGGGGCGCCGTCGTCGTTTCTGGGGGAGGGAGGGGGGGGGAGGGTGAAGGTCAGGGAGATGACCGACTTGCTGGGCGTGTCGAACAGCTTGATCTTGCCGCCCTTGAGGTCCTCGCGCAGAGAGAAGGGGTTCACCCGGGTCGGAGGGGTGGACTGCGGCATGGCCAGCGGCGGGGGGAGCACGTCCGACTTGCTGCGGCAGAGCCGGGCGTCGACGGGGATGGACAGGGAGTGTCTGCGCAGGGGGTCCACTTCTGGATTCGTTACTGAACATGACAGGAAAACAAGAGACAGAGACGATGATGATGATGATTTCATCATGATGACTACAGCCACTTTAAGCTGCACACACACACACACACACAACCAGTGTTCCTAATTATAACTACAATACATTATATTTACGGTGCAAAGAAATCCTGGACTTTGGACCAGTAAAATGAACACTGATTTTATAGTACGCACATAAAAGGCCCAAAAAATATTCACAGCTCAAACAGCTTCATGGGAAAGAAAACATTGTGCCTCCCTAAGAAAAAACATTAGCCCCAAACACAGGGCTCAAACACTAAGGAACAGGTGTATACTGTACAAACATCTTCATATATTCATAGCCGTAGGCCACCCTGGGAGTCCTGACTGGCCTCCAATAAGTTAATAACAAGCATCTGGACCTCAGTCTTGCACGACTATGTCTGAGCACCACAGCACTCCGGTGATAACATAGATATGAGCTGGCAGTGCACCCCACAGACTGCTCTAAGACCCCCCTGGCTTCTATCTAGGACCCCCAGAGAGACACATGGAACACACACACACACACACACACACACACACACAGATGACTCACTCGTAGTCGCTGGCTCATCCTTTGGCGTTCTCTCGGCCTCTCTCCTTTCCAGCTCTGCAACAATCTGAGAGAAGGACGGGCGGATCTTTGCATTCATCTGGTGGGGGTGTGTGTGGGGGGGGGGGGTGACAGAGACAGGACAGCAATAGAGTGAGTATATCGTTGCCGTCGGTTGGAAACCTTGTATGTCAAAAACAAAGGGTTGCAATTGCTGCCTCCTGTGCAGCTTTGTGTTTTTAAATAGTGGCCATGACATCCGACTTACATTGCAGCAGGTGACGGCCAGCTCCAGGAAGTGAGAGGGACAGTCCCCGACCATGTGTTGGAAGGCCTCCACATCCAGGCCAAAGTCCTACAGAGACACACAATTCACCGTTTAGCATTCTAATGAGAGCATCGTCGGTGGCAGGTGAAAACCTGACCTCGGTAGGCGTCGTGCGATTGCTGCAACATCCACTCTGCCGATCTCATAGCTAGGCTTAACCTCTTCTTGTTCTGCATTAGATTGTATAGCGTATATGTGTCTGTATATACACTTTACTGACTGTCTTTTTGTTCTGCACCAGGCAAAATGTCCGTATAGGGGTAGGGGTGTCATACTGGTGATCCGTAGGCAATTTGCAGCCCGCGGAGACGACCAATGCGGCCCACGACATGATTTAAAGAAAAAGTTAATTAACACTACCTCTAACAGACATAATCTATCTATCTATGTATCCATCTATTCTTGTATGTTGAAAAAAACGTTCATTTTCAGGGAATGGAAACAAGAACCTGTGTTCCAATAGATCCAATCTCGAATCAGAGTCACAGCATTTTAGACTTGACCACTTTAATTAAAAAATAATAATGTTTGCCACTTCTGTGCCACACTCTTGTACAACAAAGGGAATTCATTATTTAATTCATACAAACAACCATCAAAAGTTTGAATATGGAGATTCCAAGTTTCTGCCTGACAGCAATGTTGCGTGTGAGTGAGAGTGCATGTTGTGATGTGATGTGGTGTGATGTTGGCAGGAAACCAGCTTGCTATTGGGTATTCTTATGCCAGTGAAACATAGCGGGCAGTGGGGAAAAAAATCAATACAAAGTCTAGAAGCAGCCACAGATGAAACGTTTGTTTTCTAAGATGTCAATATTCGGCCGCCCAGAGGGCCCTCAAAACACCCTCATGGCCGTTTACAGACAAACATCAATGTGTAGTCCTTCCACACGTCCCAGTCCCGGCAGAGTAGTTCCGGAGCAACGGATTGTGTGGCCCTGGTCTTTCCCTAATGGGACTGATCCAGGGTAGCTACTGGGACGTGAGTCGGGACTTGATCACCCCGGCTGGGTCACCTGAGTGAGGGCTATGGTGTTGCGAGACCCGAAACCCCGTTGACCTTGGGATACATCACTGAGGATACGTCCCAGGTACATCCATGTAATGGTTTTTTTCTCGTTCTGTCTACTTTCTAAATAATTATTTAATTATTATAGTTATAATGCACATTTTAAATGCACCTTCTTGGGGTCTAAGCAATTACATTATAGCAAAACAACATTAACAGTTTCTAACACTTTTGGAGAGATAATCACTTTAGTTTAAAATTCCTCAAACAAAACAGTCATCTCAATTCATCTTCATCTAAAACGGGCAAACATGCTAAAAAAGCATCCAGAACCATGAGGCTGAAAAGGGTGCAGTGCAGTTGAATCACCACTAGGTGGAGGCATATTCATCAGCAGCACCATATTGTTGCCCATTCCCAGGGGGCATGGATGTAATAATTAATCTGACGGGCCCCTAGTGAGCCCCATGGGACACATGTCCACCACAAATTCAATAAGATGCTTTACAAGTCCACCGTCTGCCTATAACCATTAGTTGAGTTTCTTTAAAAGAGATTCATTTGGAAAATGTGACACCCACTGATAAAATGATCACAGACATCAACGTTAAAGTTGACTGTTTTTAAGGTTATCAGAGGCCATGAGATACCATTTTGAGTCGGTGTCAGGAAAATCGATCTATTTTAGTGTATGCAATAAATCTGTTTTACGGTAGCATTATTTTAAAATGTATATTGTTTAAGCACTTAAAACCCTATATACTGACTGGGGTCACACAGGGGTCTATACTTGGTCCGTTCCCTTTGTCTGTTTAAACCAAATCTCTTTGCCAGAAATATCAGATCTCAAATACTGTAGCTCACGAGTTGCGACAAAGAACTTCTATAGATCTGCTGTTTTTTTTGTTTGCCAATTATGACATGCCCAGAATGGTCAACGCTATGCTTCATGGTATCAGAAAAATGTAGCATTTGTAGCATGGGTTAAGTGTAGCACTTTATCAGTAAGTTGTCTCCAAATAAAGCACAAAACTATGATACTGCTAACAACTATGCATCATATATTAAATGCAATATCGCTCTTGATGAAAACCTTGACAAAGCATGAAGAGTGACTGCCGATTATATTAAAACAGGTGAATGGTAGGAGCGATGTGATGAAAGACTCGTCAGCGGTACCTCTGTGCGTGGCAGGATGTCAGGGTCAGCCTGTATCCTGGCAATAATCTCACACAGAATGATCCCATATGCAAACACATCCACCTGAGGAGAAACAAAGATAGGCCTGTGAACATCCCTCATCCCCAAAACCTTCTCATCAACACTTATTCATAACACACATGTAGATTTGTTACCTACATACATGTTTTCAGATCAATTGTTCGCCCCGTGTTTTGTTGCCGTTGAATTCCTTGACAGTGAATGAAGACAACGAAAAAAAACTAAGAAAATACTTGGTGAATTGAAGAAAATAGGGTAGAAGCGAAACTATATAAGATGTATGTAAAATAAATCTCACAACTCTGACAGTATAATGCAAGTGTCTTGTATCTAACCAGTGTCCACATTACTTACATAAAAAAAAATTTTGCTCCACTTGTCTATTTAAAACACTTCTGGGACAGACAGTCTCATGCGAGAACGAGAAGCCTGTGAACTCTGCTTGCGTTGAACCCCACAGGCATGCCAGACGCTCGCCTCCTTATTCTGGCAAGAGACCGTTTACACCGGAAGTGTTTAAACAGTAAAAGTAGAGCAAAAATGAATGCATTTTGGGCGTATTTGAGGATAAGGACTATACTGTGAGAGTTGTGTTGAGAGTTCAGAAAACAGATTTTTGATATAGTTTTGTTGTTAATCTTCAATTCTTCCAAGTGTTTTGGGATTCTTCATTCACTGTAATTCACTGTAATGAAGATAAAAACCACCATGGATTCAAGGCTTCACAGGGCAAGCAATTGATAGAAAGGTCATTTTCGGGGAGAAGTATTCCTTTAACCGCATCTAAACAATGTTTTTATCCTGTCATGACGTTAACCAGCAGAAACTGGTCGACATACTAATACACATATATACATACTGCTATCAGACAATGCGAGTGATTAGCGCCACTTAGCTGTACCCTTTAAATACTAGTGTGGTTGCAACTACTACAGCCACAAAGCATTCCTCCCAGGGGTGTAACTTTAACATTTTGGACGCTAGCCCAGTCATTTTAGTTGATTGCCATCTGCCATGTCCACAGTCAAATCCCATTAGCCTCCATCCAAAATTGGCTGTGATGATGCATTTAGGATTAATCAAAATAAAGAGGTTAGTCATAGGCCAGTTAGTGAAACCTCCCCCCACATATTACTGAAAAGTGTAAAACCACATTTTGTTTTGCATAAAAACAAAGACTAACTCAGTGATTATCATGTTTGAGTGATTCTCATTAACATTTCTGATCCTCAAATGTATATGTAGTTCACCAGACTACTTTTCTTTTACTCCAAATGTTCCAAAACATTCAGGATTTTTCTAAATCTTTCAAAAATATCAGATTGACAAGCTCACGGCACGTTGTGAGCTTGATGTATAAATGCCATTTCTGAAGTATAAAATTGTTAAAAAAGGTTATATAAATGGTTAAAAGTATTTGAACGCTATGTCAACACATTTTTCTGGGGACACCTGGAACACACTCAAGGACCCCTGGGGGTCTCCGGACCCTACTTTGAGAACCCCATCTGTATCTAAAGGCTAACATATCGGTTTCAATATCTGCTTTGTACGGGCTTTGTTGGAGTGCTTGTCATCGTATCTATCATACACTCCACTGTGTGTACTTTGAACTCTTGGAATATTACAGAGCTAGTGAAAGCACTCCGTCACTACCTTCTCATTATAGACCTCTCCTCGGAGCACTTCCGGCGCCATCCAATAGGGGGAGCCCACCACAGCCAGAGGCTCCTGGTCTACTGTGTCACTGTAGACAGGGACAACAACACAGCATTGGGTGCGAGGTTAAAGTGATGGAAAAATACAGAGTGACAGAAGAAGAGAAAGAGAGGGAGAGATTTAACCAAAAAGATTGAATAGTTGGATTATACATATTTAACCCATTTAGACCCGACGTTGAAATAAATAAAAAAGTCTTCTGAAAGAATATATATTCAAAGATTTGTGCCCCATTTTCACGATAAAAAAAAAATAGCAGACCTACAAGCTTGTAGATCTGCTATTTTTCAATAGCTAAAGTATAACATAATGCTTAGTTAAAACACCAAAAGGGGTTCCCGCCGAGAATAAACAGTTAGCCGACCAACAGGCACACGGCACCGTAATATTCACAACATATATCACATCACGTCAAATAACATTGTGTAGATCACAATGCCAGAAACTGTAGTTGCATGCATCAGGAGAAGACCATTTACTCCCCCCCACCCCCACATCCAGAATTTCTCAAAACCTCCCAATTGTCAAATTCCTTTTCCATCCCTTTACCCCCTACTTGAACTTCTTAGAACGGTGCGAGAACCCAGGATTCCATATGGGGATAAATGCCAAGCAAGCATGCCTAATGTCTAGCTCTAGTTCATAGAGGTTCAACGCCACAGCAGGGGTATTACTGTCACTGCGTCAACCCTTGCAGTGTGTGTGTGTGTGTGTGTGTGTGTGTGTGTGTGTGTGTGTGTGTGTGTGTGTGTGTGTGTGTGTGCGCACACACACACACACATGTCTTCTCTATTATCCATAAGGCTGCAGTGTTTTTCAGTTAATGTGTCAATATTGTGGTGCAACTCTAAACGTACAAAAAGGAAGGAACTCACAAAAGTGCAAGGACAAATGTGCATGTATATACACACACATGTAGACCCCCACAAACACACACACACCCCTGCTGGCAGACACTTCCTCTCTGTGCTATTTTCATCTGCTACTGTGGGCTATGATACTGCAAAAAAATACAGGGAGGGAAGTGATGTTGGGAGAGAGAACTGACAGTCATGGCTCCCAATGTAAACATCATCGGACAGAGAGGGACAAGAACGAGAGCGAGAGACAGTGAGAGAGAGCGAGAGAGAGAGAGAGAGAGAGAGAGAGAACATCGCTTTAAAAAGTGGAGCAGCCGTGGTCAGACAGGGAGGGAGAATGACGGAATATGCAAGATCAAAGCAATTAAATGGGAAGACAGACAAAATAGCATCTTAAAGCAGTGGCCAATAAAAAAAAAAGTCAAATTGATATGCAAGTGTATAAGAGATGGAGTGAAGGAGAGAGGGGGAGGGGGGAGAGAGAAGGTAGTCTGGAATAGTTTGACCTTATTTGGAGTTCTGTCCTAAACCCTCCTGCCATCTCCTCTCTCCCTCCCCCACTCGCACTGCAAGTACAGCGCCACTGCGCCAGTAAAACAATTTCTTAATTAGTTAGCATTCTCAGACGCAGTAAAGTTTGGAATGCACATGTCCACATTTACTGGGGATGTACCAATGAGACTTTTGGCCGATATCGACATCTAATATACGGTAATTAATTGCCGTTATAGCCGATAACCGATGTCGATATGATATGTATTAAAAAAAATCTAATAATGTCGTCCATTCTTATAAACACTGAATTTGAAAAAAGCAATTATTATTATTGAAAAGTCGGCCCCCTATATCCCAACATAAATAGCTTGAATGTATTATAAGCTTCCGCAGAAAAAAGTGCCTTGATTAACATAATTAAAATATCTGCTAAAACAGATATTATTTTGATAGATTCGATACCGATATTGTATTTTAAGGCCAATACCGATGCGATGACCGATAAATTGTACTGCATAGCTATATGGACATACAAACACACAGACAGACACTCTAAAAAAGGCAAATATTACAACATAGTGGTAGTTGAGAGCAGGCAGAAACGTAATTATTGATAATTAGGGCACAGAGCAGGTTCCAGCAGCAGCTGTCTCCTCTCAGCACCAGTCGAATGCTTACAAAATGACTTCTGCTGACACAGTCGCTAAAGAGACTGCGGGGGAGTATGACGGCGCTAATGGGATGTGTGTATGTGTGTGTGTGTGTGTGTGTGTGTGTGTGTGTGTGTGTGTGGGAGGCACCAATATGTGTGCTTGTGGAGGTTTTCTAGGGGCAACCTCCCTGGCATTTCTTAGTTTGAGGTCAGGTTGGTCTTTCCGTTCCCAATTGTTTTCTCAGCCTAAATCCATATCGGTTCACTCCTCTGCCAAGCCATTTTAGAGCAGTAATTAGAAATTCGTTCATAAATAAATTTTTCAATTCAATTCAAAGGGCTTTATTGGCATGAGAAAACATACGTTTAAAGCAATCAAAGCAACCAACCTTTTCAACAGGGCCTATTTTTATGTGGCTAGATTAAAATGAATAATGTGCTTTAAAACCCATACAAAATAACACCATTTGACAATTAATGGAAACACCGGCTTTCCGGAAAAATCTAACTCACTCACTACAGTATTCAGTGAATTTTAAAGCACTGAGACCTTTTTTTAAAAGGTCTTTTACTTTTCAAAACCTTCTGTACCTTAAGTGCCCGGACCTGGATTTCTTTATGCGCTTTTGGTCATCATAACTTTCCCGTTTCCCTGAATATTATTCATCACTTCAATGAGCACCGGTGGTTTGAATACCGTAATATCAGTAGGCCTAGCGCTCCTGTAACATTGCTCTTCCAATTACCAAACTACAACAATACGCTTTGGAAAATGGTCGTCAAGTATACCGTGAGGTGAGACGCATTCAGTTGGCTAAACATGCCAGACCAGCAGTATGGTCGTAGCTTGGCCTTTATAGTCAATGCAGAGTGCAGCAGACTGGAGGAGAATTGATGGCGATGAATAAAAAATGCCACATAAATGTCACAGCATAATAAAAAGCGCAGCTGCCCCTGAGCGAGTGGGAACATTCTATGCGGGTGTCAGGTACGTCATGACAGGGCAGATTAAATATTGACAACGTCTCAGTGACTCAAACCACCCTGTCGGTTCCAACCACCTTGTGCTCTTTTCCCCCCTTGAAATGGGGATCGTTAATAATAGTTCCACCACAGACGGCGGGATGAGAACCCACGAGTTTGCATATTTTGGAAAATTACACTACACATTGGTGTGAGTAATGGTTCTTTTTTTTGTGCGCGTCGTTAGGTCTCGTCCAGGTGTCTCTCCGCAAAGACAGAGGCAGAGACAGACAGACAGAAATACCTTTTTTAATGGGGCAACCACTCCTATATACAGCTTTGTGTGTCCCTGGGTTCCTGGCTGGCTGTGTCCGTCTGTCTGTCCGAGCACGAAAATAGTGTTTGGTTGGTTTTCACGACCAAGTGTCACTGTTGTGCAGCCTAACACACACACACACATTAACTGTATATATGATGATTTCGGGTGTGACAGACTGACAGTACAGCGACAGTACAGTACAGGGACCCCCACACGGTAACTCTGTCATTTATTGACCGTTTCGGATGTGGACCGGCTTGCCGGAAGCGGGCTAGCACCCTGGGCGCATTGCTGTGGGTCTGGAACTTCCGGGGGACCCCCCGGGGACCCCCACACGGAGTTGAATTGTGATTTGCGATACATTGTGAGCGTCGGCTTATAGATCTGCTATCGTCGCCCAAAAGGTCAGCCCAAGAATGGCTTCAATTATTTTCATACAGAGGAAGCGACCAGACAGTAGGCATTGCCACATGCATGGCATAAAAGGGCATGCAAAAAGTGCAATAAAGCAACACAGAGAGAGGAAGTGGAAGGTGGTGAGGGGGTGCTCAGTATATTGGGCGTGTCTTATCTAATCAGTGCGAGCGTGTGCTGATAGAAATGTGATGATTAGACGGTTATTTGAGACTGACCTGTACTCCGGTATTTTCTCTGCCAGACCAAAGTCCCCCACGACGACCGAACACACGCCGTTCTCCCAGCGCACCAGGCAGTTCTGTACCGAGGGACACAGGTCACACACACACACACACATCACTTTATGACTTCTGATAACTGTGTGTCTGATGCATATACTGTTAGAAGAGTGTGTGTGTGTGTGTGTGTGTGTGTGTGTGTGTGAGAGCGTAGAGTAGACTATTGTGCATTCATCCGTGTGTAATACATGTTTCTTGCTACCATGGAGGCATGGTCCCTCCGGAGGAGGTACTGTACCTGCAAACATGTATTAAACCATTTAGACCTGAGGACGATTCTACAAATGCCTTCAAGTTTTCTGAAAAACCCTCATGTCGTTCTCAAACATTTTCATGTCAAGGACCCCCAGAATTATATGTAATTGGCCCCCATCGGAAAATCGAAAATATGTTGTTCCAGGGACCCCCCAGACGCAAAGATTTGAGTTAAAAACGTTCGCTCTGAAAGAATATATATTCTATAATTGCTCTAAATTGAACAAACATTCAAAATCCCATAGACTTGGCTGCTATATATGACGTAATTATCAAAAGCCATGCATTGGAGTGGCTAGGGCCCCTCAAAAATGTGTTGATGTACAGTTAATACAAACATGGTGTGTGTGTGTGTGTGTGTGTGTGTGTGTGTGTGTGTGTGTGTGTGTGTGTGTGTGTGTGTGTGTGTGTGTGTGTGTGTCAGCGTGTGACCATGCATTAAACGAAACCCTGATAGGGGAATCAGTACCAGAGCAACCACTTGAGGAGACTGCGAAGTGCCGCACCGGCAAACAACATTCGGGCAAAATGTCCTCTAAGTACAGGGTTGTGTAGCGTGGAATGGCCTTCCTCTGCATATAAGGAATTGTGCTACATTTCCATCTTTAAATCCAATCTGAAAAAATGGTTGCTTGAAAACCAAAGCTGCAACCATTTACGATTATTCTTTTATGCTGTGTTCCCTATGTAATGTTATGTAAATGTATTCCTCTGTTTGCCTGTCTGTTTTCCGTTTTGTGTTTCTTTGTGAGGACTGCGGACGAAAATGAGCAACTGAGCTATATCCGGTGTATTTACGTCCATGTGACGTCCATTATTATGCAATGTCCTGTCCAAATAAACAAATAAAGTAAAGTAAGTAAAGTATGCATGTGTCATTTGGGGTCCGTGGTCGTCACCTTGGACGTGAGGTCCCTGTGGAAGATGCCCTTGCTGTGGAGGTACTGCAGACCTCGGGCGATGTCCAGGGCCAGGTCCTGCCGCACACTCCACGACAGGTACACGTCGCTGTCCAGCAGCTGCTCCAGGTTGCCACCGTTGATGTACTGGAGGAAGCCACGAAGAAACAAACCCATTCATTAAACATTCTATGAATGCCTTCTAGACACAGCGGTTCTCAAGCTTTTTCGTGTCGAGGAGGACCCCCCGAATTATATGTATTTGCCTGTGGAATGGGAATCGAACCCGGGTCTCCCACTTTGGGGAACTAAACATCGACCTCTCGCTCACTCACCCAAAAGGGGAACGAACCCCCCACCCCCAAGTCAAGGGATAGATTAGGTTATTGGGTTTCTCTGCTACATACTGCTGGCACCATCATTTCATTGATCTCTCACGTCCATTACATTGCGAGTCGAAGGGACACGTCGACAGAAGCCAGCCTGGACTGGGTTTACGTGTTCCAGCCATGGGGTTTTTCCAGCATGAGGCCTGGAAGTCGAGTGACGCCCCGTCTAATCCACTGGTTCTCAACCTTTGTCATGTCAAGGACCTCCAGTTAAATAAGCGTCAGGCCGCAATCTACACTCAAGAGATTGTACATTTGTGTACTCTTTACATTCCATTTGGTTGCCTGGTGATCCCCCAGCCCGACGTCGATCCAGTAAATCGGTCCAGTGTGAAGACATGTCAATCAAGTACAGCCGACACGAGAACCCCCCAGCCCAGAACTTCCTTCAGTCAGCTAGTATGGATCTACTGAAGTCAACATGTCGATCCATCAGGTCAGTGGTCCAAGTGGCATGAACCGCCTGACTTCAGTGTGTGCTAGACATCACTAACCACTTCAACTCTGAGTGTACAAGAGGAACCAAATAATATACCCTTAGAGGTCCATTTGGTGGTTCTTTTTAGTTAAATTAACACTGGATTGAGTCCCAGATTGATATCTAAAAATCACACCCGTGTGAACTGAGGGTTGCAACTCCCCCCTCTCTCTCTCTCATTCTCTCTCTCTCTCATTAGCAGGCAACAGTGCAGCACTATCTCTCTCTCCCTCTGTTTATGGCACAACAGCGCCCCTACTGGTACTCAGTCATACTGGTGCTCATAGGTGAACACGGACATAGTCACATAGGTGAACACGGACATTGCTGTTCCTTGGAGTGGTTGCACCACTCAAAAAGGTAAAACGTATCAAATGGGGGTCTGTGGACTAATGCACATCACCCGGCCGGGTGGGGGTGGTTCTTGAAATCTAAAAGGTTCAGAATCCCTGTTCTAACAAAGAGAGAATAGCTGCCGTGTTCACATAGTCTAGCTTTAGGCCTTGCTGTAACAAATGAGGGTAGGAGATGTTCGTCATTTGCCCGAGCTGTTGCCAAGTAACACATGAAAAGGTGTTTTGCAGTTTGGCACTCTCTGATCTTAACCACTTTCTACTTGGCGTCCCTATTTTGGGCATGTCATAATTATGCAAAATGTTTGAGATAGGGCTTAAGTTCTGCTGTTTTAGTATGAATCTAATCTATGATGCAAAGCACTTGGGCGTCAATGTGGAATAGTGAGCCATTCCGACTGAAAAACAAGAAATTATTGTATTCCAAAAAGAGACTCCCAGTTAACATGCAGCCTCAAAGCCCCACGTCTCCTACACAAACATCGTCCCACAGGACTTCAGGTCTCACCTCCTCTGAACATCTTCAACCTTCACTGTGACTGGGATTTGTGCCCGACGGAAACATATTAACACATTATTATACACCAAATGTCTTCACGAAAAATAGCCGATCTACAAGGTCACAATGTGTCGTGTCACAAGCTTGTAGATTGGGCTATTTTCACAGAATGTTCGCCCCCTGAATAGGGACGGTTGGGATGCTTCTATACTATAAGATTTTCAGAGTTCACGATGGCCGTCTTACCTCTGTTAGAGCGTGGAGCTGTCCTTCATGGACACACACGCCTATAAACCTGGGAGGAGCACACATACACACACACAATTGCAATTAGCAAACATCTAGATGTAACAAAAAAGGCAAATAGGAAAAGGGACGCCACAACAAAGTGCTAAAAGAACAAAACTCACAAGAAAGCACTTGTAATGTTAAGTTATACAAAACACACAAACACAATACCTGAGTATGTTGGGGTGTGAGAGTCTGTTCATGAGTTGAACCTCCCTGAGCATGTTGGCTCTGTTACTCGCCATAGTGTTCATTTTCAGAGCCATCACCTGACCGGACACTCTGTGCTGCACCTGGAGAGAGAGAGAGAGAAATAGGACAGGGAGAGAGACTCATTAAATCAAATGAATACAACAGGCGTTGACACTAAGGGTTGCCCACCTGCCCCTGCAGGCAGGTAAATAAAACTTTCTGGCAGATGGAGTTTGCTCGACCTGGCAAGTGCTCATTTGAGAGGGGATGCAACAGTCCATAAACACAACACGAGATGTTATGTCTAAAACACCTGAACGTGGCCGGAGCGCCGTCTTCTGGTCTGTGGAATGTAAAGCACCGTTTACCACGGGGCCCGTCAGATGTTTTTTTTTAATTAAGATTTTAAATGGACTTGCACCTCCACCACTGAAACAGTTCATAGGTCGAAGGGACAGTGGTGACAGAGCAACAAGGGCAACTACCAGAGGGGACTGCGAAGTGCCAACCAGATATAGTGGGTTGGCACTTCGCCAAAGTGGGCATTACCATTTAAAACTTACCTTGGGGAAGTGGGCATAACCATTTATACAACCCCTGATACATGACTAGAGGAAGTGTTGAAGGACCTCAATGTAAACAAGCCATAGGCTTCTATATAGAACAAAGCGGAGATCCGGGCACACTCAATGTTAAAAAGGAGGAAAACTATATTGAACAGACATGTTTCGACCTATACGGTCTTCATCAGGGCCATAGGCTTCCTTGGGGGGACCTTGTATTGAACTGTACTTTCCTGTGCTTCTGCAAGTTGTTAAAGTGTTCAGTCAATCAAGTGTCGCGTAAAAAGGTTTGAGACAGAGCAGGATCGTACGTGCTCTGCTGGTTTATTTCCAATGCACCCGTTTCTAAAGCCTTGTCTTTTGCAACTGTGCAAAAGTAGTCCTTTTAGCTCTTACAGCAGCAAGACTAAATATAGATTTTTTTATTTTATTGAGAGTGGTTTAAGGACAGCAAAGATAACACTTTCCACTTCAAACGTGTCTCCGCCTGTCAGCTGGTCACCACACAGGCATACAGTTTTATATATACATATTTTATTTTTAGCATATACTACCATACACTCCACACCATTTACAATCATAATGTGACATGTTGTAGTTACACGAGCAGCACACTTCATGCTACATTTGCCACAACACAGGATCATCCTTATGCTAAATTACTATGGCAATGACATTTGGCACAAAGTTATCTTGGTACTGCTGATGCCGTGCAGACAGCAGGAAGGTCATTTAAGCTCATTCATTCATTCCGCAGCAGCTTTGTTCCTACTATATGCTGCTATGGCGATATACTACGCCTGGTATGGTAACCATGGTGATACGATATGCTCCCCTTTGCGTACAATCTCTTCTGTCTGGAAGGGGGAAGCCCCCCACCCCCCCACCCCGAATACATTTAGACCTGTGAATTTGTGCAGACCGCTGCACAAACTGCGACAATGACTGTGCTGACTGCATGTCTAAGACCTACGTGTGGGGGTGTGTATGTCTGTGTGAGCGAGCACACGTGCATGCCATGATGGTACAACAGTGCATTAATGTCATGTTCACTGACGAGCGGAGGGAATGAGACTACACACTACTACACGCGATAGTGCTGTAAGCATGAAGATGGGATTAACGGGGGGGAAAGCGAACATGAAAGTTATTCGAAGCGCTTGGAACATGCATCTACGTGTGTACGTGCACGCAGGATGTAACGATCGGTTACGGCTGCTCACGTATTAATGGTGTGCATTAACACAGTGAGTGTATACGCTTCATGTGGGGGAGGGGTGCACAGGGATGAGAGGACAGAGTGGGAGAGGAGTGGGAGTCACTGGAGAGACTGAAAATAGGCAGATGTGATCCTGAAAGTGACACAGACGGGCGAGGGAGTCATTGACGAGGTTCAGTATAGGAAGCATAGAGAGCTGGCCTGGCCTGGATTCTGAACCAAGCCACAGGATCAGGATGGAGAAGGGAAATCCACAAAGCCTATTAGGGACCCGGCTAGAGTGCAGAGAGTAATGCTATTAATATACTTGTCTCGCACGTCTGGGCGTTTAACCTAGTGAGATCAGGGATACCTGCTTTCTGCCTCAAACCGCCAGTCAGTGAGAGTCAAGATCCCCTGAATTAAGTCCCCGTCCCACCGCAATACCAGACACGCTCTCCTGCTTCGACTTTGAATGAACTGGGGCTGGGCGATAGCACTTCAAATCAATATCATGATGTCAGAATTTGATGATTAATGAATGACTATTGCAAAAAGATTTAAAACAAAAAGAACTGCTTCCAAATTATTCCATTAACCTATATTAGCAAGATTACCGGTACGTTTTTGGATTTTGATGACGTCACACCATGGAAGCAAGCATTGCCTAGCGATGGGAAGTTAAAATACGGTAAAAGAAATAACAATAATTCTTAACATTTCTCGTGTTTGGGGTTTAACCCATTCTGACCGGGCACCCATTTGTGTCGGCATCATGTCGTGCTTTAGCTATTGAAAAATAGCAGATCTACAAGCTCATATCGCGCCACCGAGTGGCGCGATACGAGCTTGTAGGTCTGCTATTTTTGAAAAATCGAAGAGCGACTGACATTTTTAGAATCTGATCTCAGGTCAGAATGGGTTCATCAGACCAGTGTGTGTCCGGCGGAAACCTCGTATGAATCTGATCTCAGGTCAGAATGGGTTAATTAATACATATTCTTGAGATTTGGCATAGATTGTGTGAATTACCCAGGCCGGCCCCGATCTGGTTCCATTCTCTCTCACACACAGGTTTCTAGCACAGGCACAGATGCACAGAGAAAAGACCCTACTGTAGTAGTAGTAGTAGTAGTACAGTATTTCAGTGCTCCATCAGCCGTATAGAGTCTGCTGCCAGAACGCAGTGCAGAGGATTAGAGGCTTCATAACGGCCTGTATGATAAATCGCTGCTCTTTTCTGCTTCCACTGTACAACCGCAGATTCACTCAGAAAGCAGGGCAGAGCATACAGGGTTCATTGCAAGGAGCGTGACAAAGCACATTTTACACTTTTCCCAGCCCGATTTAACTATCAAACAACACTTTCCAAAAATAGCAACAACAGCTGAACTCACAATTATATTATTATATATGTACAACTTTGTGAGTGTCTTGTAAGCCCGTGCGGGCTGGGCATCTTATGATGTAGAACACTTTAATAAAAACTCTATCAATCTATCTATCTATCTATCTATCACAACGCGTGGGATTTGTAGATCGACTATTTTCCCCCCACGCGAGCGACACAGTCGTTCGACAAAAGTATAAATTATGGTTCAAGAAAGTGGACCGAGAGTGGATTTTCATGTGCATGCTAAAACTGTTAGCTCTGTGCCCCTCGCTCACTCTCTCTCTGACACACGCTTCACACAAAATCTCTCACACCCAGCCTATAATGCAGATGTGAGCCAAGTGCTGATGCAGCAGGTCCCAGCAGTATAGTGTGTTGCTATACTTGCTGGAGGAGCAGACAGCCTGCAGGCTGTATCACTCCATCACCGCCATTATACAGTCCAGGGCATACATGGGCAGGCCGGGGGCCACCTTCACTTAATGCAGGTTAATATCAGAAATTGAATACTGATATATTATTGATTTCAGTTACAATACAACATGAAAACGTGGCCCGCTTTAACTTCAGTCTTTATATATGTAGCTTAATGACTAGTATTAAAATGTTTTTCCTTTTTATGTTCAATGTATTTGTAATTAGTTCATAACGTGTTAATGTCTAAAAATTCTTCAGGATTTAAATTCAAATATCAAAACACGTGATCTGCTTTTTATGACAGAAATATGCAATGTGGACCTCTGGCGTGAGTGTGGAAATATAGTGGCTCTCTCCATCAAAGTATCCCACCATTAGTCCAGGGCACGGACACAGGCTTTCTCCCTCTCTCTCTCTCCCTCCCCCTCTCTTTCAGGTGTGCGTCTGCGAGGTGTGCTTGCTTTGTTTTCTCAAGCGTGCGTGCGTGCGTGCCTGCTGGGAGTCCTTGTCCGTTGGAAGAGTAGTCGAGTGGTTCTCAAACAGAGTGCCACAATATATATATACAGTAGCCTACTGTGTGCACACTTATTTACATACGTATTTACAGAGGCAAATTCTTGTGGAAAGAAAGTTCAGTCAGACAACTCAAGGAGGATGTAATATATATATTTATTGAATATAAGATAATCAATGCAATATATTTATTATGGTTTGGCGATGTATTGGATCTGCTTTTTAGGTACTCAGGTCAAGCGCATCAGTCCCAACCATAGGGACTCTGAATCCCCCGTACCTAAACAGTAGATCCAAAACGACAGGTGGTAGCTGGGGTGGAGGTGGGTGAGCACTTGTATACAGCAGCACGGGTATACAGTATAGCAGCAGCAGAATTGAGCGCAGGTTGTATGACAGCAGCACGCTGATACAGCAGCAGTGTAAGCAAGCAAGAAGGCAGAGGAATGCAAACCTCTGGTTCAAGTAGCCGGTATGAGATGGGGTGAGTGTGTGATTGGCTGAGTGAATCATGTGGATGAGAGCGTGATGCTGCGGTGGCCCAATTAACAGCCGGCGCGCTGACTGAGGTTCCCTGACTGAACTTGCTCCGCGCATGTCTACGACAGGCGCAAATGCTCATTAGTATGAAATTATGTTTTTGAGTGGTGCAACCACTCCAAGGAACAGCAATGTCTGTGTCCGCCTATGCGCCTATGTGGCCATGAGCACCAGTATATGACTATAGGGTACCAGTAGGGGCGCTGTTGTGCCAGAGAGAGATAGTATTAGTGCTGCACTGTTGCCTGCTAATGAGAGAGAGAGAGAGGGGAAGGGGGGGGGGGGGGGGGGGGGGGGGAGTTGCACCACTCAGTTCACACGGGTGTGATTTTTTCATTTTATTTGGCTTAGTAACTACAAATAAACATTTGCAAGGTGACAACCAGGCAAATGTTATCTTCTTGAAAAGATATGAATACTGTATACAATACATACATGTGACATGAGGTTTTTATTGAGTGGTGCAACCACTCCCTTACGGAGCCATGTGTGTGGGTGGGTGGCTGGCTGGGTGCGTCTGAGCACGAAAACAGCATGGTTGTTTTTCACCACATGTGTGCAACCTAACACACACACAAACACACACGCACATATTAACTGTATATATATATGATGATTTTGGGTGACCCAGTACAGTGACAGTACAGTAGAGGGACCCCCACGCGGTAACTCTGTCATTTCTCAACCGTTTCGGATGCGGGGCGGCTCGCCGGAATCGCGCCGGCACCCTGGGTGCGTTCTTGTGGGTCTGGAACTCCCCCCCCACACACACACACACACAGACACACAGAGTTGCACCACTCACTTCACACGGGTGTGATTTTCACTTTCCCTTTGGTGTGCCATGGGTACAACAGGTTTGAAAACCAACTGAAGGTGTATGTCTTTAATAGGCGTCTCCATGGAATTGTTGCATGAACACAGATACATATAAGCCCTATACACAATGGTTACTGCACTGCACTCCACCTTATGGTGCAATCAAACCGCACATGTGCACGCTCTACTGCCAGCTATCGGAGCTGAGACGGTGGTGAAGGGCACACCTCTCTCTCCTCTCAATCATGAACATGCAATGCACTCAAGTCCTCCCTAAAACATACTCCGTCTTGTAAAGTGCTGTTGTCAGCTGAAAAAGGTCACGGGCATCTTTCGCTCCGTCTCTCCCTCTCCCTGCAGTGAACATATGCAGTAGTGTCTGTAATTAGCCAGCGGCAACGATGAGACTGACGGATAAAGAAAGAGAGACATGGAGATTTAATGCATGTCTGAGACCGCGAGCGGTACAGAGACAGCTCTCTCCAAGAGGAGAGACGAAGGGGGGAGAGAGATGGAGAGAGTGGATGCGGAGAAGAGTAGAAATAGAGAGCAGAGGAGAGACAAGACATATAGGAGAGAGAATAGAAAACTGGGTTTGCGGAGCACATCGCTGCACATTGCGCTCTGCTGCTAAGGTCAAGAGTGTGTGTGGAGCACGAAAGAGAGGGAATGCATGACTACACACACAATCGCACATACACGGCATGCATACACACACACACACACACACAACAGCGGGACATTGCCAGTGGATTTTGGCACTCACACCGTCTTGTGGTTTTGTGGTTTTGGTGGCTAGGATTGAAATCGCTAGCAGCAGTCAGCTGGTGACATTTAACCCTGGCTTAATATAAACCCAGTACATCAAAAATAAACTTAAAATAAACCCCCACTGGAGGTTTCCAAACAAATGACAAACGTGAGAAACATCATTTGGGGCACAGTTCGTCTCATTGGGAAATTTGGGAATATCTGAGAGCACTTGAGGAGCTTCACTGGAATCGTTTCAGTCCTAGCTAAATATTATGCTTTTCTTTGGCATCTACACCACCGCTGTGCAAAGACGAATTGCCTCTATAATCAATGACACTTGATGTGAGCTAGAAATGGGGAGGGGGGGGGGGCTACCAAAATGAGGCCTTGCAGCTGAAAAACAGCTTCTCGTCTTCTATTGAAGCACTCAACCTCTGCCTACATCTGTGCTCTTCCTAGAACCGCCCCTCCCAGGAAAGATGACAACAAGAGTCGAAGTGTGCGTTTACATAAGTGTGTGTATAAGCGCATGCGAGTGCATGGGTGTGTTTGAAAGGAGGCGAGTGGCCAAGTACAGTCCGTCAGTGAGCGAGCAGGGAGGTCTCTCCGCTAGCTGGGCTCCTACAGAACCTGATCTCAGTTCTGTCTAGACCGGGCAGGTAGTGACCGACACACAACCCTTTAGCCTGTTGCAGAAAGCCAACATACCCCCTGCCTCTCACAGAACCCCCCCCATCCACAGTTCCACACACACACACACACACACACACATTCGCGTGCCTAAACACGAGGTCACTCCAGTTCACATGCTGCCTCCAGGAAAATATATGTTCATGCTCGTGCGCACATGCACACATTACGTCTTCAAAAACATGGCTTATTGCTTGTGAAATAGACGTTCTGTTGGAAAGAGTGAGTGAAAGCGAGTGTGCAAGCTAGCTGATGGTGGGTTAGCGTGGCCTGGGTCTTGCTGTGACAAGTAAAGGCATTCAACGGCAAATAGGACATTCAAAGAAAAAGGGAAAAAAAGCATTCTAAAACATTCCCCAACCCTCCAAGTCTTGAGCAACTTCCACGGAGAACACTTCACACACCTGAGTTGTTTGTTTACCTTTAATGGGAGGGGCTTCCCTTAAGGCTCAGCTGAGAGATTGGATTACCTGTACTCCACACCACAGTCCACAGTCACACACGCACGCACGCATGCACAGTTACACACACACACACACACCCCTCCCACGGGGAAAAACAAGCATAATGCTCATGATGAACCCCTATTCTGGGGGTGAAATTAGCCCATGTTCTAATCTAATCTAATCTACAACCTCACAATGTGTTCCGATTCTGAGTTTGAAGCACATTTGCTATAGCCTGGCTCCAGCCCTGAATCGCTATACCATTAAAAATATATGTCCTGGCGATTCTGCCTACGGCGGCGTCAGTCGAAAATCTGATCGCAGCAGCCGATTGATTGGCCATCAGCCCCGTCACTCGACAGCGTCAAACATGGCTGCCCCCACTGCGGTGAAGTAAGTAGCCTTGCCGAGCCATGGGGCCCATAGGGACAGGAGCCTATCTCCTGTTTCTGTAGCGTGAGGCAGCTTGATGTACAAGTACACCCCCTGGACATGATGCTAGTATGTCGCAGGGACTTACCCCCAATTCAAACCTTATGTGTCAAGCAGGGAGGCACTGGGTCCCATTTTAGAGTCTTTGGTATGACCCGGCCGGGGATTGATCCCCAACCTCCCAGTCTCAGGGCGGACACTCTAACCACAAGACCACTGCGGTGACTCGTATCAATCTGGCTATTAAATCAACCTATGATAAATAGTTTCTTTGCGGAAACGACAGGTTATATAAACATCATCATCCGATATATTTTACCACTATTGTTTACATGCTAGTAGCGCTCTTTGGCTGTGTTTGTTTGGTTAGCAATAACAACCGGGTTAGCCATAGCCACATGATTGACAACGTCATCTGCTTTCCTACTATTCTGATTGGTTGGTATGAACTATGAACCAATCACCGAAGACTGCCGCTTTGACAACGCCCATCCCAGAAACTGCTGCCGTGGGGAGGGCTTTCAGTCTTAACACGGGAGTCCACCAGAAACGAGGAACACAAAGGTTTAAATTAGTACCCTAGCCCCCATTTTTTTATCCGCTGATGTTGCTAACCGCATCAACACAGAGTGGGACACTGGCCGCGGCCATTTCGAACATGCGCATCCACTAACAGTCTAAGCCCACCATTCACAGCTCTGTATCTCAGAAAGGACATTGAGGGGGACGTTTCTGGTGAATACAAGGGTTTTCAACGGGCTGTAGCAGGCGGGCTGACACTCGCGGTCGGGTTTTTCCAACACCGACCGAACAACATCATCCAGGCATGACACCACACACACACACACACACACACACACACACACACACACACATCAGTTTGTCATTGTAACATTCGGTTACGGATATTTGGCTCTTCAAAGTAAGTGTTACGTGCGATAAAACCGTGGCAATACGCTACCGAGGGATTCATTAATGCTGGCGCGAATTGAGTTTAATAATGAAGGGAAACTAAATGAAAATTCAGGCTACATTTGCTATTTTGGGTGAAGAGATTTGGTTTAGCGTGAAAAAAGCAGCAGACCTGGATTACAGCCCTCGGGACCCCGGTCAACTAAGTATAATTATAGTGTATGGTTAAGACATTTTGCCTAGCGCCGAACAACTCCACTTGCATGACACACTGCAGATCACCAACAACAGGGAAATTCACAAAGACAGGCGCGCGTGCACACACAAAACACACACACACACACACAAACACACACACACACACACCTCTGCTCTGAAGTGTCAGCAGAGCAGGTCCTGACTGGAACGAGGGAGGAGAGGAATAATAAAGGGGAAAAGTGTTTTGCTAAGCCCTGGAGGTTCAAGTCAAAACTGGCACTCCATCCAACACCGCGATCCAATGGCAACAGAGTCAGACACTGTGTGTGTGTGTGTGTGTGTGTGTGTGTGTGTGTGTGTGTCTTTCTTTTAATCACAAGCATATGGAAGATGGATAAGGTTTTATGTGTGTCTTAATAATACTGCTTCTCTCCTGACATTTTATCCTCACAAGCAAGATCCAGAGTGGCACTCTTCCCCTGGATTGTATACTGTATAGTGCTGCCAGAGCTAGATGTTTTCCAGAGCTAGTCCCTACTTGTCTTGAGTAAGACGGATCCCATATCCAGACGACATACCCCCCTGCTCTTTCAGAGGACACACACACACACACTCTCTCACACACACACACGAGCAAAAGGTAGCGATCAAATGAAGCAGACACATGAACACACATGTAAAAGGGGACGTTCTACTTTGCCAATCATTGTATCAACCCCGTACACAGGTACTGGTGTCTGTCATTACCTACGCAACCATTGACATTTATTTATATCTTTGTGGTTTGCAATGTCCCTTCAGCAGACTAAAACCCCTCCCATGTGTGAATCCATTACAGAAAATGCCCACACACACACCTCACCAATACAGGCTGTACAGTAATTTAACTAATCATAGCTTTATAGGATAATTATTGTGATGATTCAATGTTTACTACGGCGAAGCATCTCACTAGTAGGTGATTCACAGACTTTATGTCCGTTTTCCACAACAACTGCAATGAGCCAATCGCGGCAAACCATTGAAGCAAACCCTGAAATTACCTGCCGTGCCCAAACCAATAATAGCATTGCAAGTTATTTTGAATTACCAGGGAAAAGCCATCACAACACACTTCACCCTGTTCCGTAGGGTTGGCACACCAGATTTAAATGAGCGATTAAGGACTCCCAAGTAGAGTATCACATTTTTGTGAAATTCTTCAATTAAACTTAACCGTTAACAATGAATTGAAATTTCTGCAGTTCCATCATTGGGCGGTTTTATGTGAATGTAATAGTGTCTGCGGCCGAGGAACACACATGTGGGCCGGTTTTAAAAGGTCCACCCTACCTTGGTAGCCACAGAAACGTCTCTGCTTTTACATGTGATGTGACATTATTTTGTGACTTTATTTTATTCCTTATAAAATATGTCATTGCCTGGCCCTGTATCTGAAATGGTCAAATCAATATTTGATTAAGGAATATAATATGCCTTTTGTATTCTTGCTATATCAGCAAAATGTAGATTTTTATGTTAGACATTGAGGAAATTAAGATTAAATAAAAAGGCCCAGGCCGTAGCGTAACGGTCTGGGCACCGGACTGGTGATCCAGTCGCGGTGTGCCGCGGGTTCAACTCCCGAACCCGACACGGCCTTTACCGCATGTCATCCCCCCATCTCTCTCCCGTTTCCTGTCAGCCTACTATCTGTCCCTTAAAAAATCAATAAAAGGCGTAAGCCGCAAAAAAATCTTTAAAAAAAAAAAAGATTAAATAAAAACAAACTCTGCTTATCAACTAACCTTTTAATCGATCGATAAGGTTATCAGAGAGAGATAAGGCTGGATATAGTTATCAATTAATGAATTGATCGATAATTCCCATCCCTAATAAATAACCAAAGTGAACAGAAGTTATGTCGAGAATGTAAATCCAAAGTTTAAAAGGAACATTGGAACAATGGTACGGTGTGATTTATTTGTGTTATTTCCATTGTGTTCTGACCAACAGTGGATCTAGGTCTGGTTTGAGCCTGATGGAAACAAAACTGGGAAACCAGCAGGAATCCTGCACATGCAGACCAAAGCAGGGTCTCACACACACACACACACAAAGTCAAAACCTGAGTGTTAATTTAACTCTAAATGGACCTGTATGGGTCCGTTCAGAGTTAAATGAACAACACTCAGGATTTTGCCGTGCACAAACACGCGGACCAGCAGGACTCTCTCTTTGAAGAATATTAAAGAAAGATGAAAAACAGCACCTGAAGGATTTGTCTTGACATGCATGCACCCTTCCTTTCTCCCAACCAGCTCCCCCACCCCCCTCTGCCTTTTGGGGGGGCTGGCGGGGGGGGAGAGGGGGGGGTAACACAATGGCACACCGGTGAGGTGAATGGTTGCCTTGCTTGCCGTGAGGCTCCATTGATCTCACATTGACGGGGGCAGAAATGGCAGGTCGCCAGAGTGTAGAGTGCAGCAGAATGAAGGATGCAGTAGCGAGGATTAACACTTCAAAGTCTACGTGCACTACAGCGTGTGCGTGAAAACTTGGCTCAGTTGAGTTTGTGTCCTTAGTTCGCAGCAAAAGGTTCTGACAGAAATCCATCGTATCTCTGAGAGGGCCGATCGGTAAACTTCTTCAGCAGACGCATTTCTATACCCTAAGGCAGTGCACAATAAGTACAGTCTGCATAATGCCATTAGGAGACAATTACACAACACGACATTGCCACCAGCTAACTTTATGGCAGTTCTCCTGAGCCGATAGCTGTGGTAATTCATTTGCATATATATGGCACGCCATCAAAGGGCGAGCCGATCAAAACCCAAGTGGCATCTCAACAGGTCAGCAGTAAACACAGTGACATTTGCATCCTCATTGGCCATTCAAAAGGGCAAAGCGGAGGGGAGGGAGTGGCTTATGAGGGCCCAGTGGCCCCTTGTGCCATTCTCTGGTTGTCCAGCCGTTTTCCTCAAGAGTATAGTATGGTCACATTAGAAGAATTGTTCAACAAACTGAACTCCAGTGAGTCCATGCCAGGTACATTTTATGATATACCAGGGGAAAAAAGGAAAAACTTTTCCCAAGTCTCCCAATGGGGATGATGTGGATAAATAATAGGCTATAGTTCCAGATTACCAGCATTAGCATACACTTATTTATGAAACGTGTTACGTGATTTGGTTCAACAGGTTTCAACAGTATATATTGCGTGCGTGTGTGTGTGTGTGTGTGTGTGTGTGTGTGTGTGTGTGTGTGTGTGTGTGTAGAGTTAAGTTCAACCACCAAGGTGTTCAGTATCTGTTAACAGCATACTGTAGGCCTACAGTAAATAAGTACTTAAGAAAGTTCTGCCTTTATAAACAAAGAGCAGACAGACAGTGTAGGAAGGTGAGATGTGTTCTACTGGTCACAATGAGTTCCCAAGCTAGGAAATACTTTTACGGCAGACTTGATGGGGAATGTAAATAGACGCCGTAGGGCTTTAAAGTGCGCACACTTGACTTCGCCCCTCCTCGTCCTCCTCCTCCCGAGCAGTCCGCGATGGAGAAAGGTCGACGCGGAGCAGGAGGGAGCAGCAGAGGGGGTTAGTTAAGGTTTTGATGCTTGGGCCTGTATATAACCGCAAGATGGCTCAGGTATGTTTTTCTTGTCAGGACTTGGGCATTATTCCTATACATTTCAACACATAGAAATACTAGCGCGGCACACCATAGGAGGACAGCTTAACGAGAATAACAACCAATTCCTTCTATAGAGCCCCGACTGACGACAGATTTTTCTGGATTCTCAAAAGGTCGGTGGATTACCGATGTTTTTCGTAAAACATTATGCAACCAAGCAATGATTGTACACGTTCCCTCTTCAGAAGGCCCATATTGTTTTAAAGTTATACATTAGGGTTATATGCACATTAAAAGGTTTTCTTTTGTAGATGGATTATTTTTGTCTCACAGATCCGGCCTTTAATGATGCAATTTGTTCCTTAGGCTCATTATATTTTATCTCCCATTTCTTTTATCTCTCACAAGCACTTTATGAGGCAGTTCAAAGAGCCGAGAGATGCTGGTCCCAACAGAACAGAGTAGGGTTACCAGTACACTGTGCCCGGATCTAGCTGTCCTGACTGGATCACTTACACCAAAACACTGTGTTCCCCATCCATGACATGTGGGTCAGTGGCGTATGGCGGGTCATCATTAGCAGGGTCAATGAAGTGTAGGTTTCCAACATGACGCCATCGGTTAAATCCTCACTAATCCCACAGCAACATGACTGTTCTCTGCTCGTCTAATTTGGGATGTTTGTTACCAGAGAAACCACTTGTTTTCTTGATGGGGAACTAGCAGACAGTCATGTTTTGGGGGGAATTTGTTCAGCTGACTGACTGGCATGATTTCTGGTCGTCATGCGGTCTCCGACACTCTGACCATAGCTACCAAATTGTGTTCTTAATCAAGTCACTATAACTGGATACTTAGCCAAAAAAGCTTCAAGGAAGTAACTTAGTGGGTGGGCCCAAAGAACCTTTAGTATTTGAGTAAAAACACAATTCAGCTAGCTCCAATAAATATCTAGATTCTAGCAACCTGAGCTCCAATCTAAATTGTGGACTGTAGTATATCCACTTAATGGTGCTTCTAACACAGACCCTAACCCGGCCTACACCTACGGTAATCGAATGCTTGCCCCAAAACACACTGCCACATTTTTCTTGCGGACCACTGACTGAATTAGAACTGGGGCGAGCATGTTTTGGAGCGAGTGTTCTTGTATTCAACCCTACTGCTACTACTGTAATGTAGGATCTACACTACAGTACCCACCATGTGCATGCTCCTAACACAGGACCTCACTCACGTTTAGTTTTGCAGGCCAGGGGTTAAAGGTATATTCAGTGATTTCACTCAAAAAACCTTAGGTTTCGTTTTTGGCTGGGACCTAAGCCTTTCATCCAATCAGGATAGAGAGCCAAAAACGAAACCTAATGTTTTTTGACCCCCAGGGGTTAACTGGGGACAGGGAGGAACTCCTTATATGGTCAGCACACTCTATAGTAGAGATGATTATCACAACAAAAGAAAAAAATAAGTGATATTTGAATTAAGTGAAATCACTGAATATACCTTTAACTAACATAAACTGCTAGTAAATTGTCATTCTTCAGTTCATAACTATCATGCTGTCATAATACACACACACACACCCCTCACCTTGAACACCTCCGAGAAGAACCCGGCACCGATCTTCTCGCAGATGAAGTCGTCTATGCGGGCCAGGCTGGACACGGCGCTGCGCAGGGCCCGGTACGACGAAGGCCTGATCCGGTTGGGTCCATGGACGCTGTGGATGAGCGGCTCTCCTGATCCCTCCTGCTCCGCGTCGACCTTCTCCATCGCGCGGACTGCTCGGGAGGGAGGACGAGGAGGGGGAAGTCAAGTGTGCGCACTTTAAAATCCAGCCCTACGTCTATTTACATTTCCCATCATGTCCGCCGGCCGGCCGCGGCGGTGTGCGCAGGGGTTCCGATGGCCAAAGTCAGTTGTTTATTCCAAATATCACTACTACTGTGGGAAGTCCGGTTTATAATTATAGGCCGTTAAATTCCCCCAGCTGTCAAAAAAAAAGTCCCTGCCCGCTCTCTGGTTTATTTCGTCAGACTAGGCGACCGCAGCGTGGCGGTGGGTGAGCGGTGGTGCACTGGGTTTAATTCCGTCATGCCTTGGAGCAGTGGAAGGCTCGGTGTGGTGGTTCTGAAGTGCGCAGTATATTAGGCACCACCACCAGCGTGTAGAACCACAGGGTTCCGCCGTCTTGGCCAAGCTGGTCGCCCCGGGTTTCCTTTCCCTCTGCAAGAGTAGAGCTCCCCTCCCGTTCCGTTCCACCAATTTAATCCACCGTTTCCCCGTCGGTCCGTCCGCTGTCTCTCTCTCCTCTGCTGCAGATCACTGCGGTCACACGAGAAAAAATACAAACACGAATGTCACTGACTCACTGTAGTTAGAATTAAATGCATCGCGACGTTTATTCTGGTGCACTTCTTTAACACGGCACTATTCCGGTTATCTAGCTGTGCAATGCTGAGAGCGTCTGTTCCGCAGCTGACCCGTTTTCTGCCTGCACTTCACACGCGCTGATCCAATAATCACCTGCTGCCAGTAGCCTGCCTATTCATTCATTCATCTTCCGATCGCTCCATCAATTGGAAACAGCACGTATAAGATAGATAGGTCAAATGCATGTTGCGTGTGTTGGATCATGCCTTCTAGTCAGTGTATCGTGACACATTCTCGCTCGACTGCGGCTCCGGCTCGTAAATAATGCATGATAAACTGATCTGAGTTTGAGGGTTCATCTGTCACCGAAGTCCCACCGGATACACAGACACACAGACACACACACAGACACACACACACACACAGACACACACACAGCCTACAACAACACATGTCATCATTAGACCGAGGGCTTTATGAGTCAACAACAGGAGCGCATCATAAACCAGTGCGAAGCAGCACATGCATTGCGTATATTATAGCCTATGCATTTGACTTACCTGGCCTCCGTCCTATCCTATGGTGATAAGATAACCACCACCACGCACGCTTGTCCTCGGTGTGCTCCGCCGCCGTTCAGGGTGTCGTGTCCAGTTACCGAGGGCATTTATTTTACTAATTAATCATCTTTGTGCACCTTTGGACCGAGTCACCGCCCGGCGTTTCGTTTTACCTCCGCGGCGCCGCCTCTCAGCAGCGTTTGTTGTGCGGCTTGTGTTGCATCGCATGGAGGAAGCAAGCACTGCACAGCACACACACACGGCACAGCGGAGACTTTTGGTGTGTGTGTTTTATTGGTGGAAGCGTCTAGGCTGGGCGGATCCACACGTGATCACCGCAAAAATGCACCTGCGGGGGCGCTTAAATGCGTGTCATTCTCACCTATGCCTAGCGCTGAAGGCAGGCTGTATTATTATTATTAATAATAATAATAATAATTATTATATATATATATATATATATATATATATATATATATATATATATATATATATATATATATATATATATATATATATATATATATGCATATGTTCTGGGAATGTCCCAGGCCAGGGTCAAGACATTCTGGTCTCGGGTAGCTAGGACCTTATCTGAATTGTTTGCAATCGAGGACTCGAGGTACCATGTCTCCCTCAGATTTTGTTGTTAAATGATGACTCCACATGGGATGTGGGGGGGGGGAATTTATGTAAATAATTGTTTTGAAATTACTTTGTTTTAAAGAAAAATCAATAAACATATGTTTTAAAAAAAGAAAAAAAAAAAGATGACTCCACACTCTCCTTACCAGTCACTAAAAAAAGTATTCTTTGCTGGAGTTACTGCTGCAAAAAATCTCCTTGTGTAGATGGAAACCTCAAAACGCATAGTCTATTGAAGCACTTACAATTACAGATGCTGTAGAAAAGGTCAAAGCACAACTATGTCATATTTTGTATGTATTTGGTTAGAATGGGTAGGGTTTAAAAAAAGGCAAGAGTTTGCTCTGGTGCACTGGCCTAAAAGTGGGTCCTTAAAAACTGCTAAAACTTCTGAAATGTATTTATGTAGGTATGTATGTGTGTATGTATTTTAAAAGGGGGGGCTTTTAGGTAAAAATCCCTGCCCGCAATACCTTCATATATTTAAAATGAGTCCAAAATAGGGTTACCAGTGAAGGGCCAACTGCCTATTCACTGGGGACTATGCAAGGCAGAGGCGTCCACCCCCCTGAGTCCAAGTTTAAGCTAGACCGCATACCTAAACCATACTCTAAAACCCAATGGTAAAATGGATATAAAAAAGGACATTAATAAAACAACCTAAAACCAAACAGGAGTAAAAGTTCACAGCAAGGCCTGGATACCATTTATTTATTTTACATAAAAATGAACAGGAAGGGGATAAAAATCAACTTCTTTCATTAAGACCAGTGGGTGTTACAGTTTGTAATTTCTTTATCCATCTGTGTTCCATGAGTTTCCGCTGTCCACTGGTCCAACGGACTCCACATTCCAGACCTGAAATGATGAGTTTAGCGATAGGATGGGATTGAAAGTGTGTATGTATGTATGTATGTATGTATTTGGTTGGAATGGGTAGGGTTTAAAAAAAGGCAAGAATTTGCTCTGGTGCACTGGCCTAAAAGTGGGTCCTTAAAAACTGCTAAAACGTCTGAAATGTATGTATGTATGTATGTATGTATGTATGTATGTATGTATGTATGTATGTATGTATGTATGTATGTATGTATGTTTTTCAATCTTATTGTTAAGTCTACCAGCCAAGCTGCCTATATATTGTAAGATCATGTCGAACTAACTGACGAAATGTCTTTTCTTGTTGCAACGATAATTGGAACCTTAGGGAGGGTGGTGCATTTATTAAAAATGCGTAATAAAAACTTGGGTCACAAAATAAAAAAAAATAAAAAAATATCTGGGATTTATATACATAGCGCTTGCCTAAGTAGACTCAAAGACGCTTTACATGTGTGGCACTACAGTGGCAGGCAGTGTGGGGGCCTTTTGTCTAGACATTGATTCTCCAAACTGACCACTGACCAGAGTAGCACAGATATGTATTAATACATTTCATGGTTGATTGCGAATATCGTGTCAGTCAGCCACAAGCATTTGGTCATAACAATATTGTGATAAAATCCGTATTGCAGTGCTACACCACATACCTAACATTATGACACATTGTGAACACATTTGACTGCTGCCAACGACGTTTCCCCAGATGGACAGGCCTTGGGCTGACCCCCCGACACCCCCACAGTCCACCACCCCAGAGCAGACGCAGCTAAAACCTATATTCTTGATCATTATACATTATTGATAACTCATTCTATTGGTCTATTGGTTCCGTCCTATTTACAATAGCTAAGCCAGGGGGGGGGGGGGGGGGGGTGATACAAAAAAGGCATACAAAGGTCTTAGACAATGGTATGAAACATATATTATTTAGTGTTACTGCTCACTTATTCATTGTGCTTAAATTGTATTTCCTTTGAGGATAGTCCAAGAGAGTACATGTATGCATGTATGCATGCATGTATGCATGTGTGTGCACGCACGCGCGCGCGTGCGTGTGTGACTGTGTGTGTGTGTGTGTGTGTGTGTGTGTGTGTGTGTGTGTGTGTGTGTGTGTGTGTGTGTGTGTGTGTGTGTGTGTGTGTGTGTGTGTGTGTGTGTGTGTGTGTGTGTGTGTGCGTGCGTGCATGTGTGTTGACCCCTGTGACCCCTCTCAGATGCCTCAGGGTGACTTTAGCTTCTCACAGAGCTGAACCTTCCGACAGCCATTCTCCCTAATGACTTCCTGGCATCTGTACAGACCAACTCCAGGCTAAATCATTCATTCAGCTATAACACCTCTTATGACAACATGCAATTGATCCAAAGCCATACAATTAACACAGAGATGAACCAAATGAAATCAATATGATGGAGTCCATAAATCAAAACAAGACATAATATTATCATATTCCACACAGCCATATCCTATAGACAACATGTGCCATTCTTAGTTAAATTCTGAGTTAAAATAAGACTTCTGATTTTGCTGTGCAGGCTTTTTTCAATCTATAGAATTGACCCCTTTCTTCTTCTGAAACACTTTAACGCTTCAACAAAAGGCCACACTATAAACACATAGGCCTTGTATTGAACCCTTAATTGTTGTGGTTTCATTATACATAAACATCATAACTGCAATATGTTCACTACATCACCAATGTAAATTTGTTTTGCTTACCCATTCTGGGCGGGAACCCCTTTTGGTGTTAGCATTATCTTATGCTTTAGCTATTGAAAAATAGCAGATCTACAAGCTCATATAGCGCGCCACCGAGTGGCGCGCTACGAGCTTGTAGGTCTGCTATTTTAGAAAAATCGAAGAACCACTGACATAAAAACATAGCTTTTTCAGAAAACTGTCAGGATGTAGAAGATTTTTTTATGATCAATTAATGTACTTATAGTTTATGTCCTAAATTAGTGTCCGACATGGGGAGAGGAGAAGTATAGGTTTTTATCCTTCGCTCTGGGCAGTGCCTGGTTAACATGTATAAGTGTATCACAAATCAGACTTAAAGGTATATTCAGTGATTTCACTCAAAAGACCTTAGGTTTCGTTTTTGGCTGTGGGACCCAGCCTTTCGTCCAATCAGGATAGAGAGTCAAAAACGAAACCTAAGGTTTTTTGACCCCCAGGGGTTAACTGGGGACAGGGAGGAACTCCTTATATGGCCAGCACACTCTATAGTAGGGAGGATTATCACAACAAAACAACAACAAAAAGTGATATTTGAATTAAGTGAAATCACTGAATATACCTTTAACAGGGCAGGAGAACTCTGGAATTGTAATTCCTGTTTAACCGCAGACTATAGAACTGCAGCCCCAGAAAATCAATATCCTTTGGTTCCCATCTGACTTTGCTAGTATAGTATAGACCAGGAGAAGCATGGCTCCTTGTTAATGCCCTCGGCAGGCGCTAACGACCACACTTTGCCGATTCCCCTGCTCGGCCTATAGCAGGCTGCATGTCCCGGGCACACCGAGGCAGGGGGCCAGGGAGCTCTAATTGGCTTTCGGACCGCACCAGCTGTTTCACACGTTCGCCTGTCCCTGAAGAAGGGAGGAGTGGGGCGGGTGCCACATGGTACCCCCACTCTTTGATGGAGGCCTGCAGCCAAAGAGATGGGGGGTGGCTGTACAGTATTAACGCACACAGCACACAGACGCTGCATAATGCATATATAAAGAGATATACATTCACAGATGCCCTTGCCCTTCCTCGCCCATGGGAGAGACACATGACTCTAGGTTGGTCACCAGGGCAATGCATGAAAGTGGATCAAAAGGGAAGTGCTCCTGTCCATGAGGGAATTGTATAAAGTACTTAAAGGTAGACCTATAGGCCTTGAGCCAGAAGGGTGCTGGATCCCTTAGGACCTGCATATAAATTATATTTACTGTGTAGAATAGATTGTGTTAATTTCTTTGTGACTGTTGCTCAAAAAGAAACAAGCGCGCACAGTCTAGTGGCAGTCTGACGCTTATAGGCATATAAGCACTTAATACACATGATGTGACTATGTCTGCATTCTCTGCTGCGGCACTAACACTATACTTAGTTGATATCATACACAAGAGACGGTGAGATTGGTGACTCATTACCTGCTGCTGTTTTTCTTTATCAATGCCACTTTACCCATGATGCACATGAATTTATAACTGCTGCTATTTGATGTGATTTTATTATCTGGTCTGTTTCATTTAATTAACTAAGTCACTTCAACCATGCACATTACATACACATGCACACACTCAGATTTGATGGCCCTTCCTGCTATTCTTATCTGCTAGACATTTCCACCCATGTGTACAAGAAGCATTCTGCCTTCCATAGTGTTTCTTAATCATGCACCTTTTGTATATTGGACTTTGTGCATTTGTTTTGACTGTAAAGTAGCCTTGCCGAGCCACGGGGCCCATAGGGCAGGAGCCTATCTCCTGTTTCTGTAGCGTGAGGCAGCTTGATGTACAAGTACACCCCTTGGACATGACGCTAGTATGTCGCAGGGATTTACCCCCAATCCAACCCTTGATGCTGAGTGTCAAGCAGGGAGGCACTGGGTCCCATTTTTGCAGTCTTTGGTATGACCCGACCCGGGGATCGAACCCCCGACCTCCCAGTCTCAGGGCGAACACTCTAACCACAAGGCCACTGAGCTGAGGAACTGGGCCTTCCTGTTATTTGACTTCTATATTCCTTTAAGTCTTCTCTATTCTCTTACCGTATTCTACCTCTTCCTGAATATATTGAGAACACAAAATAATGTATTTTATACGTGTAATCGTGTGATGTGACAATAAAGGTGATTCTGAGTATAGCTCAACTACAGTATAAGGCCTGACTCATGTGTGATGAAGGCAGAGCTGGGGTTGTACGTGAGAGTCAACATAATGAACTATAGGATGACGGCCTCATGGTGGCTATCCCATGACAAGAGGGAAAAAAGTCAATGCAAAAAGACCCTTGAGCCATACTCTCTTGTATTGTGTGCGTGTGTGCGTGTGTGTGTGTGTGCGTGTGTGTGTGTGCGTGTGTGTGTGTGTGTGTGTGTGTGTGTGTGTGTGTGTGTGTGCATGTATTTATCTTTGCACGCTTGCATGGGTGTTGTGTGTGTATTTGCAGTGACTGAGTGACTGACCCATATCATGTTATCCTGAGGGGCTGTGAGGTCACAAAAGCATTAAAAAACACCCATGAAATATGACGGAGCGTTATGAGTCTGACACAGTGACCACAATGCTTCACTCTAAAACTATATACTGGACATAAATATAAATATTGCTAAATATTGGACTTCAGCAGACGGTTAACTTCAGCCGTATTCCCTGTTTGCACTTTGCTATAGACAGCAACAGTCTAATAGTCTGAAGCCTGTTTTGGGGATACAATGGACTGTTTTTCACATATTCTCACTCCTGTCTCTACATGCCCTGTAGTTCCTTAGCCTGAGTGTGTGGGCAGGTTTCACCTTACAAGAAAATATCTGTTTTTTTCTGCACTGAGCTAAGATGGGTGCATTATGTTTGACTGAATCACTCGACTTAAACCCTCTATAGTTGACCAGAATCCCTGAAGGGTCTATACTTGTTCCTCTTCTACACCAAATCACTTGCTATTTTTGTTAAATGTTCATCTATTATGACATGCCGAGAATAAGGGTTCATGGTTAAGCTTAGCGTCCAACATGTCATATGACAAAGTATTAGCCTTCATGGTCTGCTCGTACTGTGGAATGGATGTACACCCTGTTCATTGACCACACCAGTTCTATACCACACCCTATTCTATAGGTGAAAATAGGAAACATGTGTCAAACATACTTGATGTTAGGCTACAACAAAGCATATATGAATAAGTGGTTGAGCCTTTCTCAATTCAAAATGCATGACTCATTCTGTTCTTTTTTGGGTTGCATTATATAGGTCAGTGTTCTCTCATGCCAACATTTGCTTTTCCCTCCAGTTTACTGGAAATGGAGGAAAATGCTTTCGGATTTGAGTGGTTTTAAAGTGAGCTGACCCCCCCACCCCAACACTAATATCCTTCCCACCCTCTGTGTTAGCAGCTCTCATCTGTCTCAAAATCAGGCATGAAATGAAGTCCCTTCTTCTGAATGAGAATGACGTAGTCGTAGATCAATGAACAGCCTGCTCCATAGAATGAATGCATAGCCTATTCTGTGTCAGTCCCATTGGCAAAACCACTAATGGCTAGCCTATAGATATAGACTAATGCAATTTTACACATTGATGTAATACATTCCAACACTTGCTTTTACATGTTACAGTAGGCCTATATCAATTAGGAATCTATACAACAGGATATACATTGAATATATAAAACATGCCAACTGCAACCAAATGACATTGAGTTTGGTCAGGTAATCAGGATATTATTGCTTTAATAGTGAAGAGTAAAGATCAAATTAGTGTATATGAGAATGAGATTGACTCTATGCTATACAAATCATCTTGAAGTTGTACAATGACAATTGCATCCAATTGTCTAAAGCTACAGTGCTACACTATTGAAATAACTAGTATCATTTCAAAGTGATTAAATGTGCCAAAACCTAAATTAGGCCCAATTCAATATTACATTGGCTATAGCCTATATCTATTCACCATACTAGCACTGAGCCTGAATTATTCTGCATGTATAATGGCAGGAATCCATGGATGGTGATGGCATGGCACAGACAAAAAGCTGGGTTAGCAGATAAAAACGTATGGAATAGCTGCTAACCCACTGACCTGCATTGCAGAGGCCTTTTTTTCGCTCTCTCTCACTCACTCGTTCTATGTGTTCTGATTAGCTAATGGAGCGCCATAATAATGACGCTTAAATGCAGCAATGCTGCCACCGTGTGGCCACCTTCAGCATGTATTAAATAATAGTTATCCAATATAGCTTAAGTTATAGGTCTATGATGACTAATAATATAATAGCTATTATAATGTTTTGTTTTGTTGAGGTAGCCTAAAGTCTTCTGCAGGTTGGTGGTGCAATGCATTTATTTACCAAACTGAAGCCTTAGGCCTGACTCACACCTTCACAACAGATTGATGTATAGCTGATGCATGAGACTTGTTTACTGATGCAAGCTCGCAATGCATTTCCAATGGGAGTCACATGGTTTGACACAACATTTTTGTTGTATGAGGGGGAGGGGGGCAGTCGAAACACAGCCGAAAGCCATACAACAAAAATGTTGTGTCAAACCATGTGACTTCCATTGGAAATGCATTGGGACGGCCATGACACTTACCCTTTGTTTACATCTAGCATGCATCAATGTTGTATGCTAGATCGAAAGGTGTGAGTGAGGCCTTAAAGGACCACTTCGCCACTTTACCATAGGAGGGCTGTGGACTGTGGTGGGAACTGGGCAGTTCGGAAACCAGTGACATCATCTATGGGGAATCCAAGCAGGCTTTCTTTCAATTTCTGAAAAGTTGCAATGCGATAATTGAAGCCATGGTTCTCACGATAATACACATCTAAATGTATTTTTTTTTATTTTGTTACCCTTCCTAATTCCTATGAGACACAGATTGAGAAATGATTGTGCATTTTAGAATGAACATTAAGGACCAATTATATGATAACTTGAAAAGTGGTGAAGACTGGTCATTAAATTGTAGCCTGCTTATAAGTGCCTGGTGAATCAGGGGAGTGTGACACAATAATTTAACAAAGTCCAAGTGCTGTAACTCTCCAACTCTCTCAATTCCAACATATGCATGCTGGAATGATGGCGTAACACCATCGTTGTGTTGCGCGAGTAGTGTTACTTTAGGCTGTAACTTGATCTACAAATTCACAACACTTTGCACCCACAATGAGTTGTGAGTGATGAATCTGTGACAATTAAATGTGTTAGCCTACTCCAGTCTCCGAGGCAAATTGCATTAGTTTGTCCTTAGATGCCGCGGCAAGGATATCTCTGTGTGACTATACCTACTACGAGAATGTGTTTAGACAGGATTGTAAGTCATTTACACTAGCCTGCTAAAAAAACAGGGCCCTTTGTGCTTTGTGGGGATGCAGTAATAAACACCGTACCCCCTAGGGGTCCGGGTGGAGCGTCCTATCTTCTGTATTCAGTGCCGGTTCTAGGAGTCAGGAGGCCCTATGCAGGCACGGATTAAGGACGGTCTGGAAATGCTGGCATTTGCCATAAGGGCCAGGCAAGGTAACCTGACTTTGCCAGATGGGGGCGGTATTGGGTAACCATGTTCTCCAACACAGCAACCATCTGGAATCTCTCAGGGAGTTCAGCTAACTCTAGCTAGCTCCGTGGTCTAACCAATCAGTGTGAGCTAAGGGCGGGATATGTGCGAAACCGGATGTGAAGATATATAGACACGTCAATATGATTGGTTGTGTTTGCACGCCCACACGGTGATAGACAGACGGTCCCATCCAATCATCTACCAAGTAACTTGAAAAAAAGGAACAGCCCCGTCATCGAATTTGCTTCCGAGATCCCAGATCCCAATAAGCTGTGAAACAATTTTGTGTAGCAAGCTTCTTGGATCTGGCAGCGTCAGGTTAGAGGCAAGGTGGTGCCGGCTGAGTGCCCAAAAATAAATAAAATCCCCCGCAAAAAAACAAACAAAAAACACTGCTTGGTGCTATGGAGAATGCACAAGCGAAAAAGCGAAAAGGTCTCTGCTGATGCGGGAAAATGTTTCAAGATGTTCGCAGCCCAGCAGCACCAGCAGAACTCGCAGAAAAGAGAAAAGTCAATTTACAGGTCTATAATGACATGCCCAAACAAAATGGGGATGCCAGGGTTAAAGATTCCATATTTGATATTTGTGGTTTCAATAATTGGGTCTTATCAGTCTTATCAGTACATCACACGTTACATAACATGAGAAAAGAGCCATTTAGGTGCTGGGTGCGTGTCATATGGTTATTATAGAGATTGCTTGCTTTTCAGAGGACCGTGTTACTGGAGGTCAGGAGGAGATCAAGTTCTGATTTGATATTATCAAACTGAAACTAAAAAGTTTCAGTTTGATAATATCAAACTGAAACTATTTGGTTTGGTACGGTAGCTTCGATAGTTGATGAGACATCCTAGAGACAGTCTTAGACCTTGCATAGTTGTGATGTCATGCATGAAATGGAAACAATGGAAACAGAAAGAGAAGAGTCAAAACCATCATGTACATGTACTGTACGTACATGATGAGTGATTAGATAACGATAAAAAGAGCATGCCAGGATTTAAAGCAGGGGTTTTCAACTGATTGTGAACGAGGGACCACCACCCTGACTTCGAATCAACCTGGGGACCACTATTGTGTTGGGTGGGGAACTGGGGATAGGCTATGGGCTAAGATTAGTGCTTTTGTAAGTTAACACTTGCTATGCATCCCATGTGTATACATCCCACTATTTCTCAACCGTTGACTACTACTGGTAAAATGTCCTAATAATAATGACTCAACCAGACAATCATGCTGCACTTCCCCCTTCTTGAGATTCTAACTCCCTTTTTCTGTTGAATTTCTTGAACTTCAACTTGTCAGTAAATGACTACATGGATGGACTCATCACAGGTCACTATAGTTCACGGTTTCTCAACTAGTGGAAAGAACATTTAAAACAAATCCTACATTACTAAATGCATGGTCAGGGACCACATGCAATACCTCCACAGTGGTCCACGGACCACCTGTTGGAAACCCATGCTCTAGCCTATTGCCAACAATTCAATCAACCAACTGCAATCAATGGCAAACAACTTCACTTGTTGGCAGTGGGCCACACTTGCATTCAACTGCATGTGGCATATTATCAAATTATTCTGTTGTGTCTTGTGTGAGATCTTAATTTTATTGCATATTAAAATAATAACTCTCTCTAGCCCTGCATCGTTGCTTCCAGTCATCCCCGTTGTCCATACATCTGGCCAGCTCGTTGGTACTACTACTTTGCGCTCCTGCGTCGTTCTTGAGTAGGCCTACATCCACATATGTTAGCGTGGGACGTCCTCGTGACCGGTGCCCGTGTGTTGGATCCTACAGCACTAGTTTGCTGGCTGGCAGCTGTTGGTGTCTTTGGCAGTGTCCTGCTATAGTCTCATTCTCCTGGTTGCTATTTTCTGGCTCACCCTTGGCATTCCATCATACAGATTTGTGTTGGATAACATGTGTGCTCTTACTGATGTTGAGTGCTGCACGCAGCATTCTGGTGTAGCACCCATCGAGAGACTTCTGCAGGGTTGGCTTCAAGGTCCAGCATTCACTGCCATATAGGAGAACAGACTATCGTTGCGTAGAAGAAGCTGAGTTTGGTTTGACTGGGGGAGGTTGGAGTTCCATATACAGATAAGGCAGGTTTGGGGCCACAATGCATAGAGTAAGAAATTGCTGTCTACAGCTAAACTGCAACATGTTTTGAGCTTGTAGATCTGCAATTATTGCTATTTTTTTATTGGAATCCTGAATTATTTTTTAGCTATTTCTGAATTGGAATCCTGAATTATTATTTTTTTTAATTTCAAATACATTTATATGTTCTTATGTTAATGAACTTAAATGCAAATACATTGGACATAAAAAAGACTAGTCATTAAGCTACTAATGTAGACTGAAGTAAAGCGGGTCATGTTTGCGTGTTTGGAATTGTAACAGCTGAAATCAATAATATATCAGTATTCCGATATTAAAGGAGCATTCAGTGATTTGGGTCACGCACTACAGTGGGGGAACATTGCTCGATCATGATTGGCGGAAGGCCCCTCTCTATCCTGATTGGATGAAGGCTTGGCCACCTATAGCCAAAAACGAAACCTACGGTATTTTGACCCCCAGGGTTTATAGGGGACAGGGAGGAACTCCTTATATGGTCAGAACACTCTATAGTAGGGAGGATTATCACAACAAAACAAAACAAAAAGTGATATTTGAATTAAGTGAAATCACTGAATATACATTTAACCTGAGGGACGCATTAAGTGAAGGTGGGGGCCAGGCCACCAGTAGCCCATTTGGAATTGTAACAGCTGAAATCAAGAATACATCACTATTCTGATATTAACCATGCCCGCCACTAGCCCAAGTAGGGGATACATAAAAAAAGAGAGAAAGAACGACTGTTGTTACCTGTTTTTTTAAAGAGATCTGGTCTGAATCAAAGATCACCCCCAGTTAACGGGGCACACACACACACACACACACACACACACACACACACACACACACACACACACACACACACACACACACACACACACACACGTTTAAATTGTGCATATCCACGGATATCCCAATTTAGCCGTGCATATCCACGGATATCCCAATTAAGCCGTGCATGCCTATTCCCACTAGGCTATAGGCTGAGGAAGAAATGCCACTTGACAGTTTTCAAATCAGCCTCATGATGGCGCTACAACAGGCCAAGTTGCGTCTCACACACACACACACACACACACACACACACACACACACACACACACACACACACACACACACACACACACACACACACACACACACACACACACACACACTACACACACGGGCTGCAGGAGTGACATTAGTGGAGAAGGAACCAAGTTGTGAATGTAGTGCAAGGGTTCAACTAGAGGGGCCAAATAAAAATAATCTCTGTTTTTGTTAGATTATATATGTTCTGTATCAGGACATTAAATGGGCTCATAATAACCGAAGCACTGAGAAAACTGTTGCGCCTTTCTTCGTCCTTTTTTTTCTCTCTTCAAGCTTAACTACGGTAGCGGTGGTCTCAAAAACATAAGGAAAACTTTGACTGGAAAAGACTCGCTCACCGTATAGAAAAAGAAGTAAAACTCCTTAGACTGAGACTTAGAAAAATATATTTTCTTTTATTTTATCATGCTGTGCTCATGGTGCTCTGTGCTCATGGTGCAATTAAAAAGCAAACGTTTCGGTCCTCAGACCTTCGTCAGTGCTATGGTTTTTCACAGACAAAGAACTTACTTTTACACAACTCCAAAACAATACAGCTCAGCTCCAACCAACTTTCTGGTAGAAATGACATCCATGATTTTACACAAAAACTATTTTCTATTTGAGTACTCCTATCATCTCCAACTGCAGGGGGCACCTATGGGCTCAGTATTCAGTCCAGATTATGCAGGCATTGCCTTGGGCTTCCTTGAACACAATTCAGTGTGGCACAACAATCCTTTTGCCCACAATATGTTGTTATTTAAGAGATACATTGATGACATTATCCTTATCTGGCAAGGTACTGAGGAAGAGCTTCATGGTTTTGTGTCCTACCTGAACAATCTGGCACCTACCATCAAATTCAACATGGAATTCAGCAAACATGAAATTCCATTTCTAGACACCCGTGTACTTTTTCAGGATGGTAAATTGTCCACCACTCTGTACACCAAACCCACAGACAAGAATAGTCTTTTACATGCCACCAGTGCACACCCCCCTGCTTTGAAGAAAGTTTACCATATTCTCAATTCCTTAGACTGAAACGAATCTGTAACAGTCAGTCAGATTTTCAAAAAGAGAGAGACATCATGTACAGAAACTTTGTTGATAGAGGGTACCCCAAAAAATGGCTTGACTCTGCTTTAACTAAATTGAATAATCCTAACCAGGTTGCAAAGACCAAAAAGAAACATTCATGTGCCTGCATCACCACTTATAATCCTTTGAGCAACGATATACGTAGCATCATAGAGAAACACTGGCATGTTTTGTCAGCTGACCCTGAAGGTGCTAAAGTATTTACTGACCCTCCTCTTTTCTCTCATTATAGATCTCAAAGCATCAGAGACTATATGGTGAAAGCAAACTGCTACATACCCCCCCAGCAACACACGGGGCGGTTGGATGGAGTCACCGGCTTCAGTTACTAACAAACAATACACTATCAGACAATTTGTGAATTGTAGTTCCTTTAATGTAGTCTACATGATCACATGTAAATGTAATCTACAGTACGTAGGCAAAACATCTAGGGCAGTCCGCACACGCATCATAGAACACATGAGTGCCATCAGACGCAAGGACATCAAATCTCCTGTCGCCAGACACTTCATGGAAGCCGGTCACTCCACAGCAGATCTGTCTTACACAGTCATTGATCAAATTAAGAAATCTAGAAGAGGGGGTGATTTAGACACTAAACTCCTCCAAACTGAATCTAGATGGATTTTTTATTTAAAGTCTGTCAATCCAGGTGGCTTAAATGAAGATCTCTCCCTCCAGTGCTACCTATAAAGTAAAAAGTTATATTCAAAAAGTGATTATATAAGTCTGTCAACATGGGATGTATGTAATATTCTTGTTTCCTATATAACTGTGATTTTGTATATCCTTTCTGTAATGTCTACGCCCACAATCAGGTGATGTCACCAATTAGTAATTCTCAGCACCTGAGCTGTATTGTTTTGGAGTTGTGTAAAAGTAAGTTCTTTGTCTGTGAAAAACCATAGCACTGACGAAGGTCTGAGGACCGAAACGTTTGCTTTTTAATTGCACCATGAGCACAGAGCACCATGAGCACAGCATGATAAAATAAAAGAAAATATATTTTTCTAAGTCTCAGTCTAAGGAGTTTTACTTCTTTTTCTATAAGGTGAGCGAGTCTTTTCCAGTCAAAGTTTTCCTCATAATAACCGAAAAATGTCATGATGAACTATTACTACTAACAGGACTCTCTGAGATTAAATATTTGTTGTTGTAACAAGCACTAATTGTAATTGGGAACAAACTGCCTTCAGGTTTGTGCTGACACAAGTAAGACGCGTAAACGCGGGAAGCGAACGAAGCTGTTGTGGCAGTCTGACACACACACACACACACACACACACACACACACACACACACACACACACACACACACACACACACACACACACACACACACACACACACACACACACAATGTAGCCTACAGTTACATTTGTCATCTGCTGTGAGGTAGACCCGCCTAGCTCAGAGGAACATCCCGTCTGTAAACGCTCTGATTGGGTCCCATCAGCGGAGGCTGTCTCTGCTAGTTTCCAGGATTGAGGAATTTTGGAAAGTTTGATGTCTTTCATTTTCATTCTGTTGTGTTGTGTCGCCTGGCTCCAGCCCTGAATCGCTATAGCCACGCCCATTAAGAATATAGCCTAAACGCTCACTGCTCACATTGATATCTACTCATTGGACCTGGTATACTAGATGTGTAGCCTATATGACTCCTATGTCACAGGCTTTTGTTCTTGTGACGCCTTGAACTGAGATTATGTCTGTTCAATAACTGTTCAATTAGTTGGTTTCATTGACATCATGGCACTGACTCGTCTAGAGGTGGTCCGTGCATGGCTCCTGCGGACCCTCATGGGCTTTTTCTATGGACTGTTCATGCTTCTGTCATCCCGGCGGCGGGCCTCGGGCTCGGGGTCCAGAACTAAGCTCCCACCTGTTACAAACCCGCTGCTCACACTGTCTGCCACGCAGCTCGCACACAAGATTCGACGCAGAGAGGTCTGTATGTGTGTGTGTGTGTGTGTGTGTGTGTGTGTGTGTGTGTGTGTGTGTGTGTGTGTGTGTGTGTGTGTGTGTGTGTGTGTGTGTGTGCATGTTTCTTTCTTATTTTTTTGATTGATTGATTGATATGTTTATTGACAATGTTTACATGTACGGAAAGATGCACCAATTACATCAGTGTCACCATCAAAACTAAAAGGATAAATGCAAGAAAGCCAACGGCTTATTTCCATTGCAGTGAATGCAGTCCCTTAGTTAAAAATGAAACACAACAATTAATGTGTATGAGTGAGCGTGTCCATGTGTGTTTTATGAATGCGTTATATAATAATAATTATGTTATGTTATGTACCTTTGACCTGAGCCATTTTATAGCCCTATGTCTTTGTTCTGCTCATTTATATTGTCACAACTGTATTTGTTCTGTTTTTTTCTGTGCTTCTATTTGTTTTTACTGTGTCAAATGTTCAGCACCTTGTAGCTTTGCTTCGAAAGGTGCTTTATAAATACAATTTACTTACTTACTATTTCATGTTTCCAATGATTTTTTGTACCTTTAGTTTTAAAGCTCTTTAATAGTAAGGGCATTTTATCAGGTATTTGACCAATCTGGGAACTAAATCGTTACCAAGAAATTTCTTCAACAATGTGTTTCTAAAGGTGTCTAATAACATGTACTAAAAGTTTGAAATTCAACTCCTGTGGGAAATTGAGTTACTAGCATAATATGTGACCATACCCATAACATCCTATATAAAGAAAAAAAGTTCAAATTTCATCATTCTTTCAGTAGCATGTGACATATGAAACTAGGGGGTTTTCATGATTCTGAATCCATTCCAAGCATTAGTTTTGCACAAAAAACACTCCTTTGGAGGAAAACGGCCATAGCGGTCATCACAAACGTGATGAGGTCAGCACATTTGGTCAAGTGGATATGGCCTAATTTAGGCCAAGGAGTGTTTTTTGTGCAAAACTAATGCTTGGAATGGATTCAGAATCATGAAAAACCCCTAGTTTCATATGTCACATGCTACTTAAAGAATGATGAAATTTGGACTTTTTGGCCTTATATAGGATGTTATGGGTATGGTCACATATTATGCTAATAACTCAATTTCCCACAGGAGTTGAATTTCAAACTTTTAGTACATGTTATTAGACACCTTTAGAAACACATTGGTGAAGAAATTTCTTGGTAACGATTTAGTTCCCAGATTTTCTTAGATTTCTCTCACTATAAGCCTATACATGTTGTGCTTGTGCATGAAAGTTCCCATGCAGCCAGCAGGGATCATCACCATGCCAGCCTGTGATTTTCATCAATAATTCATTTTTGCCACAGACATTATATGAAATAACAAATAAGTAATCAATAATTTTACCAGAAATACAGAATAAACTCATAATATGCCATGGTGTCTATGCCAATGTGCTGCACATTTAAAAATTATAGTTATAATATAATAATAATAATAATAATAATAATATATAATATGTTAAAATATTAGGAAAAAAGTCAATTTACTTATAATGACCTATAATTAACCTATAATGCAGGGGTTTTCAACTGGTGGTCCATGGACCACTGGTGGTCTGTGAAGGAATTGCATGTGGTCAGGGACCAGGGATCATTGACCATGCATTACGTATAGGATGTATAGGAAAGTGAACTGTCTTTTATTTGTATCCTTTTGAGTGTTGTATACTTATATAGACTTATATGCACGTGTGGGTTCGAATGCCATCCTCGTCGCCAGTTTTTTGTATACTTATATAGATGGATAAGGAGATGGGATGGGAGACCAGGTAATGGCACTGTAGCTTATTCACTGTTTACTTTGAACATAGATTGTACATACAGGGAAGGGGGTGTGTAGACAGCAGGGCATGACGGGAAACACACGGGGACAAAACAGGGCTGTCAATATATAACACTGAGAAAATGACCTGCATGGTAGCCTATGATGAGGCCTCAATGATGTCATTTACTTGGAAGTTGCAATTTCATCACAATTCCACAGAAAAAGGAAGTACCCCAGAGAAAACCCCAGACCACAGAAAATCCACTGAATGTTCAAAGTTCAGCCTTTTTGGGGCGTAATTGAGGTCATAAAACCTAAAAGAAAACCTAAAATGAAAAACATAAATGAAAATTAATGTCATGCAACCTTTAAAGGAATTTATGCACGGCCACAACTAGTTTAATGCAAGGGCTCCTAACTTTGATCAGAGGTGAACAGAGATTGTGGAGGGTCAAGGGTTTACAAGGATTATTTTACAAGGAGTGTCATAGTTATATATTGATACACTTTGTCTCAAAAGCAACATTCATTGCCACCCCCCCCCCCCACACACACACACACACACACACACACACACACACACACACACTGTTATTGGTGTCTTATAACAAGGCACGGAAATAAAAATGTAATCTTTCATTCTCTCTCTCTCTCTCTCTGTCCAGGTGTCCAGTGTGGATGTGGTGCAGGCTTATATTGACAGGATTCAGGAAGTCAACCCATTAATCAACGCCATGGTAAAAGACAGGCAAGTGATATGAAGTTGGCCACTTTCAAGCTGGGATCCCTATTTTGGGGGGCATAAAGTCATTATATAGGCAAAAATGTTCCACAAAAGCGTCTCTTTGTTTTAAAACAGCGAACTGAATAGTATAGGGCTTTACCATACTCCTCTGAACTGCTTGACTCAATAAAGGAGTTCTGTCAGCACAAACCTGAAGGTAGTTTGTGTTCTTTTTTCCCAATTAGTGCTCGATACAACAACAAATATTTAATCTCAGAGAGTCCTGTTAGTAGTTCATCATGACATTTTTCGGTTATTATGATCGGCCCATTTACTGACCTTGAGGTGTTTTCACCCGTGCTCGAAAAGGAGACAATGTGACGTGGCTTCCTGAGAGGTTAGAAGCAACCATCTTCCATAGTCTGTCTGGCCACTTGAGAAGTTGTTACCCAGATCATATGAAAGGGACTGAAAACCTCTCTGTCTGTCTGTCTGTCTGTCTCTTTCCTTCATAGGTTTGATGCTGCCCTCCAAGAGGCAGGTGAGGCTGACAAGTTGATCGTAGAGGAGACGGGTGGGGAGAAGGTCCTGGAGGACAGACTGCCTCTTCTGGGTGTCCCTCTCTCTGTCAAAGAGGCCTTCGCCCTGCAGGGTAAAGCTAACTGCTGACCTATCTAACCCTATCTGTATCCAATTCCCATTATTATTACAGGAAATGGGGAGAGAGATGGGGGAAAGACATGCGGCACGCCGTCAGGCTGGCTCAGCAGCCTAGGTGCCCAGACGGTTGAGCTAACCGTCCGGGCCCAATATTCATAATAATTAGGCAACTACATTTGTGCTTATTCAATGATCATGGGTGAGAAGATGTCTGGCCTGGGAAGCTTATCTCAGAGGTTCCCGGGGACAGTCATTTGCAATCCTATTGTCTTTGAAGTCTTTGAAGCGTGCCTTAGGTGTGAACCAAAACACACAGTGGAAACAGCAGATAAGATTTTCTGCAGTATTTTTCCATATTATGTTGATCTGAAGAAAGACACCCTGTATTCATGATGCTTGTAAATCTGTTTAAGTAGCCTAGCGAAAATGCAATGATTCGGTAGTTTAGCTGAGTGGCCACGTCCAGCTCCCGCCGGCCACCCATGGTCGCGGCTAGCTCTGCTCTGTTGAACTTTTGAAATAAATACAACTCCGACTGAGACCGTCAGTTCATCTCTCTGCCTGCCCTTTTCATCTGATGCCTGGTTTTTCACTACTCTGCCTGGTAGTTTTTGAGAACATTATTTCATCTCTGGTTAGTTAGTGGCTTAGAATGGTGTCAATCTATACGCCATTTCTAATATACGACAAAAGCTCAATTGGTATCACTCCGATATGTTTGTGGATGATGTTGAAAAGCGTTTAAGTGTACACCACTTGTGTTTGTGTGTTCTTTCCCCCAAGATGTTTGTTTTACATTACAAAACCAAGTCCTGAAGTGTTGTAACTCCCCTGGCCTATACTGACGACACTGCTTGTTTATCTCAAGACAAGCATGTCTGAACAATTTAACCAATTAATATTGTACATCAATTTAGACAAACGCTTTGCTGATGGGAAATAATCAGATGTCGGTATCTGCCTCAGAAAATAATAAATATTGATGCCCCCCCCCCACACAGACACACAAGTAGACACCAAATCACAAAAACTATTACAATTGTACAACTGTACTATTACAACTATTACAATGGTACAACTGTACAATTGTCAGATCGCTCAGTTCCAGCTTAGTGAGACTCACCCGTGTTTAAATGCTTGGCGTCGTTTCTCTCTTTCTACCAGGCATGCCTCATACGACAGGGCTGCTCTCCAGGCGTGGAGTGCTGGCTGCAGAAGACGCTCCACCGGTCGCCCTGCTGAAGAGAGCCGGGGCGATCCCGCTGGGCGTCACCAACACCAGTGAACTGTGCATGTGGTCCGAGTCCAACAACTACCTGTACGGCATCACCAACAACCCATACGACCTGGAGAGGGTACCAGGAGGCAGCTCAGGTTAGCAACTATACCCAAGTAGTTTGGATTTTAAGGAGGTGCTCGTTTAGATACTGTTATTCTGGGCTCGTCATAAAAAGACAAACGTTTCGTGAAAATAGGCGACATTTGGACGGAATCATTTCTCCATGACCAGCGTGCAACGTCCCCCGACATCCCCCTTCACACCTTAACTGTGAAACATAACAAAATAGTAGCCCTAGGCCATGTGTAATGTCCATACTGCAGGCTGCAGCAGTAGCATAGTCATGGAAAACCAAGGACAGGAGACGTCACTCCACATGCACCGATTGTTGAACGGTTCAGAAACACCGCTGGAAATTAACAGCTGTATGTATCGTTTACACAGCGATCAATCATGCAAGAGAGCAAATACAAAGAGACTGAGAGAGAGAGAGAGAGAGAGATGGTGAGTGAGAGGAGTTACCGTTTTCTTTCCGTCTGCTCCAGGTGGAGAGGGGAGTTTGCTGGGGGCCGCAGGCGCCGTCATCGGGATGGGCGCAGACATCGGTGGCAGTATCCGCATGCCCTGTTTCTTTAACGGGATATTTGGCCATAAAACCACTCCAGGTGAGTTGGTTTTACACATACTCACACCTGCAATGCGACTTGTACGTATAAATGAGGCTTAAAATGGTATCATCTAATTGTAAATCTTCTGGTCTGAGAATCTAGACATGCACTGCATTCCAGAGCATGCAGCTTGCTTGCATGTACTGTACTGTACACCACAGTGAATGCAATTGTTATGGATGCATGCATGTGTGCATGTGATCGTAACCGAGTCAAGTTTCCCTCAGTGGAAATTATGTGTTCTAGGTCCTAGAATCTAGGAGGCTCTCCCTAATTAGATGTGTCTTTTTGCAGGTGTGGTGTCCAATGACACCCTGTACCCTACATTCACTGGGAGACAGGGGGAATACAACAGCACTGGCCCCATGTGTCGCTATGCAGAGGACTTGGTGCCCATGCTGAAGATCATGGCCGGGCCCAATGCTACAATGTAAGACACGTTTTGTAACCCATTTTTCACCCCTGTGTCAATTATCTAATGCAGGGGTTTTCAACAGGTGGTCCGTGGACCACTGGTGATCCGTGGAGGTATTGCATGTGGTCCCTGACCATGCATTTAGTAATGCAGCAAAGTATTTTCTTCCATGGAACAGAACAGTGCACTAAACGTCTGTGCACTGTTCCATGGAAGTGTGTCAATGTTATCAGAATTACTGGGAAGTCTGAGGTTAAGAAATTCCACAGAAAAGGCAGTTAATTAGAATCTCAAGAAGGGTGTACCACTGTACCAGCTTGCCTGAATGAGTCATCATTATTAGGAAATGTTAATGTGCCCATATAATCATGTCATCATGTGCTATATCTTGCACGTATTTGCCATTTTTACTATATATATATATTACTATGACTATTATTAAAATAGTTCAAATAGCCAATAATAGCCATAATGTATGGATGTAGATCAGCTAGTATTTTTCAAGATAGTAAAATATGGAAAGAAAAAGTTTAGGGATAAAGGTTAAGGCACGCCATCGTTTGAGAAACAGTATAAGACATGGGATGCATTCCATAACAAGTGTTACGAAAGCACTAGCCTGAGCTAACGTGTTAGGTTTCTGGTCTAGAGGGGCGGGTCGCGGCTCAGATTTGCGCACGCCCTGATTGGATCTCATCGATCTGTCCGTCACCCCCGGCCCCTCCTCTCCCCCCTAGTGCAGCGCTACGTCACATCATTTGGAGCGACGCGCACCCGGAAGGGTTGACTCCCACTTTTAGACCAGAGCGGCCAATGCGTTCCTCCAGGCTTTCAATTTTTGCACCAACAAAAATGAAAGCCTGGTACAGAAGCTACGAAAGCACTAATCTTAGCCCATATCCCATTACAACACAACAGTGGTCCCCAGGTTGATCCTTAGTCAAGGTGGTGGTCCCTGGTTCACAATCAGTTGAAAACCCCTGATCTAATGTGATCCTGGGCTCTCTACACACCCTCCGCCAACCTGGGGAGAGCAACAGACTTGAACTCATGCTTCCTTCATGCACGAGTGTCCAAGTCGCTCCTTTACACCTGACAGGGGGGAGTTTCCCCGGCCGGACGTAGTGCGTGGAAGGAACGCGTTAATCCAACCAGTTCCTTTGCCCTCCATCCGGCGTCCTGTCCCGGCCAGGGGGAGGCCACTGTCTACTGTATATCTGAAGTTGTTAGTGCAGTACAGTAGAAATTTAACTACATTTTCCACTTTTCTTACGCATAATCTATGTCTAGTTTGTACATTTACAAATTATGTTAAAGGCTAACACATTTGCAGGCCTATGAAAACAATCTGCTGTAATAGGTTAACTGTACTGTCTTACAGTATGTGGTATTGAAGGCACCCTTTGTATGCATAAATGCTTTAAAATGCCTTTGTTCTTCTCTCTCTCTTGCTGAAATATTTCAAACTCGATTAAACAATTAATTTGAGGGTAGGTAATAATAATAATAATAGGGTAGGTACCCTCACAAAAACATGCAGTAATCCTGGTCACTAAACTGCCTCCCCCTGGCCAGCCGGGGCGCCTGATGGAGGGGAAAGGAACTGGTTGGAATAACGTGTTCCTTCCACGCGCTACATCCAACCAGGGAAACTCCCCTGGCAGGTGTAAAGGAGCAACTTGGACACTCGGGCATGAAGGAAGCATGAGTTCAAGTCCGTTGCTCTCCCCATTGATGCAAATTGATCATAAAGACATACAGAGAAAGTGTGTGTGTGACTGTGTGTGTTGTGTTTTTGTAGGCTATCGTTATCCACAGATGTGGACCTAAAGAAGCTGCGGGTCTTCACCATCCCACATGATGGAGGTTCAGTGTTGGTGTCTCCTATGAACAAGCAGCTCATTCAGATCCAGAGAAAGGTGGGTTAACCCATTCTGACCTGAGATCAGATTCATACGAGGTTTCCACTGGACACACACTGGTCTGATTAACCCATTCTCGATTTTTCAAAAATAGCAGACCTACAAGCTCGTCGCACGCTATGAGCTTGTAGATCTGCTATTTTTCAATAGCTAAAGCACAACATAATGCTAACACCAAAAGGGGTTCCCGCCCAAAATGGGTTTATTAGGAGAGAATTGGGCTCTATTCTTGGCCCACTCAAGTTTTCCATGCATACCAAATTGCTTTGGTCAAAAATGGCAGATCTACAAGTCATCAGCAAATCTTCGCCAAATATTCATGCTCGGAACCTAATTATGGCATGCCCAGAATAGTGATGCTATAGGGTTCATGTGGTTAAGCCAAAGATTTGATTCAGTCGACTTAGGTGCCACATGGCAATTGACACATAATGCAAAGAGTGTATAGTTAAGTAAATATCAAGTATTTGAAAGTAGAATTTCGACAAGGTCAAAGCGTTTCAAGCTTTTATATCTACTTTTGTATGATGCCGTTAGTAGTATGATAAGTAGGGCATTAATTTACGGGAAAAAAAAAAAAAGACGTAGAATGATACAGATGATCATGACCATGTCCAGAGCAATACACATGTCATGTGTCTCTCTCTTGGCATAGTTTCTGTGTGAGGGTCAGACAGACAGACAGACAGTCTCTCTCTCTCTCTCTCTCTCTCTCTCGTGAAGGCAGCCCTCATGAGGTGTTTCTGTTTCCTCAGGTGGTGGAGCGTCTGGAAGCTGACCTTGGCTTGGAGGTCCAGGAGGTGCGTCTCCCGGGGCTCAAACACAGCTTTCGGATCTGGGTCACCTACATGGGCCTGCCGGACCAGGAGGGCAAGGTAGGTGGACCTGGAGTAGTAGTCTGACCACAACACAACACGCCAATTCGCCTGCCGCATCTCATTTGTTGGGACAGAACCTGTAGTGTAGAACACAGTGAGTGGTTCCCAAACCTTTTCAGCTTGAGACCAAAAAGAGAAATGTGGTGTCTCCCTGAGAGGACGTGCTCTCTCCTCCGCGTCATCAGTGCCCATACCCGAGGCGGGGTTGGCGAAAGGGCCCTTCTGTGTGGAGTTTGCATGTTCTCCCCGTGTCCCCTAGGGTAGGTAGTGGTACCCTCACAAAAAACATGCAGTAATCCTGGACTCTAAACTACCTCTATGAGGTCAGTCCGCTGCCCCCCCCAGGTGGGCAGAGGAAGTGTAGCGCCCAGGATTACTGACACTGGTTGAAAAATGAGTTGCAAAATCGTGGGATAAAAATTATAAATAATTAAATAAAAACTTTTTATTTATTTTGTTTTGTTCTATCTCTATCTCTAGTTCTATCTCTCCGGCTCTTTAATGAACAGAAAAAAACATTTTCAGGTGGTTTGCAAAATTAGGAGAGTACCAGCAAAAGTTTATTGCCTTCCAGTTCGAATTTTGTCTTCTTATTTCTTTGTTTCATCACTCCAACCAAGTATGTTTATGTTTACGTGTGTGTGTGTGTGTGTGTGTGTGTGTGTGCTGAAGCGTCCGCGACCATTTGCAGAGTGGATGGGAGAGCCAGGGCAACCAGCAAGGCCCCTGTGGGAGCTGCTGAAATGGATGATGGGAAAATCAGTGCACACTCTGCCTGCCATAGGTATTTATGCACTTTAATTTTAGTGCACGGGCACAGCAAAGTATAACTCAGGCTTTAGGATTAAAAATGGCATTTATACATTTGCCGTACTAAACTTTTGTACAGCAGTGTCATGCTCGTAGCATGCAGTACCACTGTGTGGTACCACTATTTCTTTCACGCGCACTCGCAGGTACGGCACGGTATACGTGCATGTGCGTGCACGCTAGAACACGTCCCCAATCACAGCGTAAGTTGCGCAGCCCAGTCAACGGAGCTTATGCCCAGCTAGGCTGCTGAAAGCCTAACTGACAGAGCTGCTCCTCCGACAACAATAAATCATTGGCTGCCCCATTCGCACTTTGTTTTTACCACGCTACAAAAGCTGCAGACGCAACTTGTACATATCAATGTGCGTGATCTTTTAAGTACCTACTGTAGGCAAATTGGCTGTGTGTGTGTGTGTGTGTTGACAGTCACGTCGGAACCAGTAGATGAGTAGATTATCAACACAGTCATGATGCTAGTCACAACAGTATCAACACTCTGTCTACAGACAGTTTTATGGTCGTTTGAATTAATTAATTTGTCACAAGTTGACTCATACACTCGACTATACCTGTTCTGTACGTGTGTGTGTGTGTGTGTGTGTCGCTAACACCTTCAGGCCTGGCCCTGGTGGAGATGACCCATGCAGGCAAGCCTCCGTCCTTCCTCCTTCAGCAGAAGGAGCAGCTCCAGGCGGAGGTGGAGGCACTGCTGGGGACCGACGGGGTCCTCCTCTACCCCACGCACCCAAACGTGGCCCCCAAGCACCACCACCCGCTGCTGAGACCCTTCGACTTTGCCTACACCGGTCAGTGACGTCATTGTCTACTCTACCTTTACTGTGCCGTATACTGTTGTACACGGAACAATCCTGAGTGTTTATTTAACTCTGTACATACGGACCCAGAAGACAGTGCTCCCACAAAACCTTTGCCTGGTTCTAAAATCAGTGGTGAGCAGCCTTTTGCCGGGCACACGTTTCAGCCAATGCCAGATGGTGAAAGCCACCTTTGTGTTTAATTCTTATCGGCAGCTATTTAGAATACAAGCTTAGCTTAGAGGTCAAACGAAGACTGAGTCAATAATTTAATATGAATGATAAGATACATTCTGACAATTTGGGGAGAAGTCTAAAGGGGCCTTTCAAATATGAAGTGATATAACGCGCCTATAGTTCATTTTCAATGAGACCTGCGTTTTTGCGTGGAGCACTGGGGAGCAGTCGAGGTGCGACGACGCAAGCGTATTTACGTGAGCGCGGTCCCGTGAATTTGTTGCGCGCATGCTCGTTTCGTGCACACGCCCGCGACTCACCAGACCTGGATACTGTTCAGCTTTTTTTTTACGCTTGCGTTGTTGCGCCCCTCTTGAGCAGACCTGGAGGAGACCTGTCGTTGATCCAGGCAACATCGCCTGCGTCCCTCGCTTCACGTTATGCACATAAAATAATTATGGTTAGCAATGATGATAATGATCAAAATAGTTTTTCAACTATAAAAAAAACTACTCTGTTGAATGAACTCAATTTGATCCCCTCAGCAGTGCAATCCGATCTCTTTGTTGACCACCCCTGCTGTATAACTTGATACAGAACTTTGTCGTATGGCGAATAGTGAAAATAGTCGATGTACAAGCTCACACAACGTGTGAGCTTTGGATAAGCTATTTGTTCTTCCTGAAAATGTTTGATGATAGAACATTGCCAGGTTTAAATGTTAACCTATGATGACATGACAAAAATAGGGTATAGGGACACCAGGTTGAACGTGGTTAGGCAATAACCACCATTCTTTAAGTGAAACCCACATCTGCAACGGGAACTTACTGTGAAAAGAATTTAAAATGACTTAAGATAAAATAAATATTTGCCGACCCCCGGCATGCATTACATATGCTATTGTTCTTATTGTTATCTCTGTGCACAATGAAACAGTAAGTTGGATTTGGAAATATATCTAGTCTCTCTTCTGGGTGAAATCAATACTGCACAAAACAAGGAGCACTTGGTGTGTTGAGCTGTTTTCAGCACCCTCTGGTGGACACTGGTCCATTTGTACACTCTCAGTGACAGACCTGTTATAGTCATTTGGGGCTATCTCTTCATGTGTATCATTGTCTGCCCATTTTGTACGTCTGTGGCAAATATTTAATTTTGACAAAAAATTCCACACAAGCCATCATGGCGATGACCCCTGAGACATCCTGCTCCGTTCGCATGATAAATATATCTCTGTGCATGCCATGACATGAACCAGTCTGTCCTGAAGGCACAGGCAAAAATGTATAAAGAATCTTAAAGGGATTGTGACATTAAAAAAAAGGTTTTGGAATTGTTATTTCTTTTAGGTTTTCTAATCTCAATTGCACCCAAAAAACATGAACTTTTAACATTCAGTAGATTTTCTGTGATCTGGGGTTTTCTGGGTCAAACAGGTGCTCTGATTTGCTGGCAGTAAGTGATTTAAGACCCTGCAAATCCCATATATGTCAATGGGATTTGCCAGCAGATGTCACTGTTTTCACTGTGTTGCCTGTTTTCATTGTAGCTCAAACCCCTTCCAAACCACAAAGAAAACTTCAGACTACAGAAAATCCACTGAATGTTCAAAGTTCAGGGTTTTTGGGTGTAATTGAGGTCATAAAAACTAAAATAAAAAATAAAATAAATGAAAATGAATGTCATAAAACCTTTAACTTACCCTGGCAACGTACGTACCTGTAGAGTGAAGAGTAGGTCATCTCAATATGTTTTGTATAATCCTTCCCATCTCCGTCTCTGTAGCTATAATGAATATCCTGGGCCTGCCGGTGACCCAGTGCCCGTTGGGGCTGAGCGAAGAGGGGCTTCCCATGGGGGTGCAGGTAGTGGCTGGGAAGCTACAGGACCACCTGCCCCTGGCCATGGCTCTGTACCTGGAGAAGACCTTTGGAGGATGGAGGGACCCAGGGGCCAACTAAAACAATGTGCTGTACAAGACGTGTACAGTAAACACATACAGAATTCAAACAGAAGATAGCATTTTTTAGCAGTTTTGACCAGATGAAGAGCCTTGGCTCGAAATGTCGTCAATAAATAACCTTTTGGAGCATATGAGTGTGCGGGTTCCCTTCTCTTTTCCTGTCACTTTTTGAACCCAGCACCTCCACGGGCGCTGCTCCCGTGCTTGCGGTTAGGGTTAGAGGTATAGGTTGTTGGTCTAATGACAGTTGGACCAGTATGTCTAAACTAAAGCCTGTACCTGATATTCTCCAAACCAAACAACCTTGTTCTGGAGTCTTATATGGGTGATCTTTGTGTGTATATAAAAAGGTGGCATTGGTCTCCTAATCCTGGGGCTGGCAAACTTGCCTCAGTTTACAATTTCGGCATTTGGCAAACGCTCTTAATCCAGAGTGATTTTGTCTGCCAAATGCCTACATTGCAAATTGTAAACAGAGGCAAGTTTGCCAGCCCCAGGATTAGGATAAACCAATGCCACCTTTATATGCACAAAATGATCACTCATAAGAGACTCCAGAGCCAAATTATTTGGTTTGGAGAATATCAGCAATAAACCCGTACACTAAAAGGTCAAATTAGCACTTTTGTACAATGAAAAGGGATTACCACAAAGACGAGTTGTGATTTTATTTAAACTATATATATTTACCTGGAAGGGACATGGGCATAAGCAATGACACTTATTTGTCAATGGTGTGGCTTACTATGCTGGCGTTTTTGAGGGGCACTAGCCCCTCCAATATTCATTCAGCCATTAGTGTACATTTTCTACACTTTCATCCTACAAACATTAAATTCCCAATGACAATGGAGAATTTTACGTCAGCGTCTGAGCAAATGTCATAATGTACGATAAGAGCGGCCCTCACCTCACACGTGTGTGAGACAGATTAAGGCGGTGTCCATTTCATTCACATCACTTTCACAACATATAAAATATACAGTGTAATAAGAGGCAGTGCCATTGTAGGCCTATTATACCCTAGAAAATGATCAATGGGTATTTGTTATATAACCCGCTTTGTTTTTAACCTGCCGCTGTGGACAAGATGGAAATTAAAAAATTACACCCGTGTGAAGTGAGTGGTGGAACTCCGTGTGGGGGTCCCCAGATGTTCCAGAGCCACAGCACCACAGGCAGGGTGAGAAACGGTTGAGAAATGACAGTTACCGTGTGGGGGTCCGTCTACTGTACTGTACCGTCACTGTATTGTACTGGCACACCCGAAATCATCATATATATACAGTTAATGTGCGTTTGTTAGGTTGCGCACAGGTGGAGAAAAACAACCATGCTATTTTCGTGCCCATACCCAGGCACCCACCCAGCCAGGCACCCAGCCACACACATAGTTCCGTAAGGAGTGGTTGCACCACTCAAAAATATACAGTATTTGAAATGACAAACAGATGACAGCTCTCTGTGCATCATTTTTAAAAAGGTGGAATGTAGACTGTAGCATTTGATTGTGCAAGAGTTGTCTGCTCGAGTCTAGAGGCTTCTATTTTAGAGCCGGAAAAAAAGTAGGTTCGGCTCTGTAGAGACTACAATGTGACGTGGGGGGGGAATCGTCCTAAAGTCGGCGCTTCAGTGACACTGAAATGTTGTGACGACCAGTGGTATTTCCTCATTCATTCAGCCCAGCTTGAAATTCAATTTGTCAGTGTTGAAGCCAACAAAACACCGGGAGTTTTGGAAGAGACAAGCCAACTTCCAAACGCTTGTGGCTGGGAAATGAGCTCTGCACAGCGGACACAGTAGCTGCCTCTGGCTGCAGTGTTGTCAGACTAGGCGAGGCGGTGGTAGATATTTACCCGCTGTGCGAGGCTCACTTCCCGGCAACAAACATATTCACGCTGAAGTCGCTTGTAAATATTGAAGGTCCTTGAACCTTCAATAATTACAAGCGACTTCAGCGCTAGCCGTGAGGGAGTATGAATTGACTTATTGAGCCGAACTACTAACTTTCTTTCGGCACTAAATAAGAGTATGAATGTGGGAGCAGAGATAAGAGATCTTGCAGAATCAGATGAAATAGGACACAGGTCAACACAGATCCACATTCTCAGAGACAAACAGAAATCCCTGAAGAGTAAAGAGGAGCTGTGGAGTCCGTTTTCAATTTATTTTCTTCCTTTATGAAAAAAGGATGAAATGACTAACTAAACATCTTCTGAACAGCACTTGGGACAGCCATTATGGAAATATGTGTCGACTGTCTTGTTTAGTCTGTGATGCATACACCGCTGTGTCACTAAATCAGTCTCATCTCTAAAACACAGGTCGCAAAAGTCACATTCATACACAACGTGGACAGTTGCGATTTTTTTCTCCCTCTACATACCATACAAGCGCATCTCGTAAAAGGCACCGGCCTAGCCCGAGACAATGATCCCTCTCAGTTTCATACAACTCTCCAACTCACCATATGGACCACAATGACATTCAGGAATTTGAAGGGAATTAAAACCAAAACAAACGATAAAAAGGAAAAGGAAATAAGCAAAGTCTTGTCTTTTAAGAATCCTGCATTTTGGCGGTGCAGGAACTTTTGAGAGGAAGGATCATGATCCCCACCAAGCGCTTCGATTTGGCCCATTGTGTGTCTGTGTACTGTACGTGATCATGTGTATCAATGTAAACTTTGTATTTTTGTTTGTAGGTAGAAGTGAAAACATAAGTGTGTGTGTGTGTGTACGGGATTGTCCTCGGTGTCCTCAAGTGCCTCAGGAGGTGTTTGTGATGGGTTTGTATTTCTTGAGTCGGGTCCACTGTCCTGTAGAGTAGTTCATCTCGAACACTGTGTCGACCAGCATCGTGGTGCTTCCGGTGCCGTCCGCCTTGGGCAGGACCTCCGTGTGCTCGCTCAGCTTGATCTGGATGATGTCCCCTTGCTCCGGGCAGGGGTTCTCTGCAAGACGAGCGTTAGGTTCATTATTACACAAATGGCAGACAACGTTTCGACCTCTTATAAGGGGTCGAAACGTTGTCATCCTTTATTCAAATAAAGTTCCAGTGGGAGCTACTCAACAGTGAGTGGACATTCTCTCTTTACACTGTAATGCATGGGCATTACAATAGTAAAAATCACACCTGTGTGAAGTGATAATATATTAAAGTCTAACTCATGTTTATTAGGTGATGTAAAACAAACGGTGCCAACACAAACGCCATTAACAATAAAGAGACATTATGACGTAATGAGTTACATTATGACGTACATTTTCCCATCATTGTCAATGGCATTTACAAAACAAACATTGAACTAAAGACAAACATTAAACCTGTGTATAGGAGGGGCTGGCCACCCTTCAAAAATATACAAGAATTAAAAAATATATATAAGAAGAATCCAAAGTGAGAAGCCCCCACCAGGAGGACGTAGCGTCTCCAATCTCCAGCCTACTCCTCCAGTTCAACATTTCGCACCGACGGGCACTCTCAAAGCCTGTAGGAGTATATGTACTATGTGCAATGACAAAGTTCACCCTCCCCGTCAGGACTCCCTCCCCTGAACACAGCCAACTGTGTTCGTATAGAGTATATAGACCGTCGGGCCTAACTGAAAGCACTGCGGTGGATTTTATACTCTGCGGTTGTGGGCAGGTACTTTAGCCTTGCAGCACCTGAACAGTCAGTCAACCAATTGCTCATTTTAAGACTCTGTATCAACAGTTAAAAATGGTTTTAAAAGCAAGCGTGGGAATAAAAAGAGGAGCCATCAGTCCATTTTCACATGCATTTGCTTATGGTAAACAGGATTATTTGTTGAAAAGCCAATGTAGATACACATTTGTAAATGGGCAGTAAGAGAAGTGTTGTACCTCTGGATCCAGCCATGAAGCCCAGAATGAGGGCCTTCTCTGGTCTGGTGACCTTGTTGGCCGTTTTGAACATCTCCTGGGCAGCATACATCTGGTCTCTCTGGGGAGCAGACAGAGCAATATGGCAGATAATTTAACACAGCACGTCTAAGGACTCTAGGAAATCTGTCTGCAAGCAAGTATGACATTTATCCATTTTGGCCTGACCTCGAAATAAAAAAGAATCTTCTAAATCCTCCAGTTTTCTGAAATAAATATTTTCACGATTTTTCAAAAATAGCAGACCTACAAGCTCGTAGTGCACCACTCGGTGGCGCGCTATGAGCTTGTAGATCTGCTATTTTTCAATAGCTAAACTATAACAGAATGTTTAAAACACCAAAAGGGGTTCCCGTCCAGAATGGGTTAATGCAGAATAAACACAGGACCTCACACTCCCAATAGTAGCTATACTACTGTAATACTTACAACACTATCCCAGTTCGTTTATTTCCCCGCATAACAACACTACTATACCATTTGAAATAGGGCCTGCAAATCTATATTCGATTCGAGCCGTCCTCGGGGGTTGTTGCTCCTTACCGTGAGCGAGAGGTTCTTTTTGGGCTGCGGCTGAGGCGTCGGAGTGGGGGTCGGGGTGGCGGCGGCCTGCGGCGTGCTGGGGGGCGGCTGGGCGGCGGTGGTCTCCGGCTGGCTGGCCGCCGTGGCGGCGGCCGGGGGCCCGTTGCTGGCGGGCGTGGATGCCGGCGTGCTGGGGGAGGCGGGGGTGGCGGGGCTGGGGGCCGACGTGGTGGAGCCGGTGGCGTTGTACATGGGCGTCCTCTGCTTGTACTGACCGGGCAGGGTGGAGGTGGTGGTGGTCCCAGCGGTGGTGGCCGTGGAGGAAGCAGAGGTGGCTCCGCTGCCGCTGCCTCCTCCTCCCCCCCCCCCTGCGCCCGGCGTGGCCGACTCCTCTGGCTGCCGCGCCGACTGCAGGGCGTCCCGGCCGGACCCGCCTGCGTTAGCTGGGGGAGGAGAGGGGAAAAGAGAGTCGGTAACTCAGTGTTATGTGAGATTATTCCGTTTGACCACATGGCTCACAATGCGCTGCTGAAGAGCATTGATGTAGAAATAAAAAAGTACTGTCAACAAAGCATACAGTATAACTAAGGTTTAGGACGGTGGTCACCGGAGCACATTGACACTCACAGCCTATAAGGTTATGACATGCAGGGAAAACAAAACAGACCTGGCTGTGCCTCTGAGCTGGGAATGTACGAGGAGGACGGCACCATGCTGGGCGTAGCCGGCAGGTAGCTGGTCGACGGGAGGGCGCTCTCATTACTCAACGCCCCCAGTTTCTGAAACGCAAGACACACATGGGTGAGCGGGTGCAGTGGTGCACACTAGTGAGAGAAGAGTTGAGAGAGAGAAACTGAACAGAAGTTGATACTGTAGGTGTGGGACTAAATATCGGGCCAAGAACTTTTGTGATATAAGAATTGCAAACACAATTACCAATTGCACGCATGCATGCATGCATGCAGTGTGTAAATGCTTGGGTATGGGCTAGTATTGTTATAATATAGTACTGAGATTGTGAACACAGTATTGCATATCGTATCATAAGCTGAGTGAATTGTAAAACAAGACAAAAACAAGAGTGGAGTGGAGTGGAGAATACCTGTGTAGAGACCAGGCCAGCAGCATAGTCTGGCGTGGCGTTCTCAACCACCGCCGTTTCCTCTTTGGCTGCTTTCTCTCCAGCCTCCGTTTCTGAATCGGAGGACACACATTTAAGAAGATAACAACAACAACAACGTTATGGTCATGAACCTCAGCCAGGTTTTCATTATTTGAAGGACTGGAAGAAAGTCACAACAAAAACACCAATTAAGTAAAAAGAAAATCTTACCCAATGTCTTTCTTCTCCTCTTAGCCTCTCTACCAGCTCCAACCATGTCCAGCTCCGAGATGTCTAGCAACTGGAAAGAAAAATCACAACAATCAAGAAAATGCACTCGGTTCATGCATTCACTTCCAAACATGGTTCCTTCGTTCAATCCATCATGTGGTAAATAACACAACATATTAATAAAAGGTAAAAGCATTACCTTGACCCCCCTCTCCTTCCGCAGAGGCGTGCGGGCTGGGGGAATGGCTGTGCGGTTGCTGGGAGGGCTGAACATACTGGGGGTGGTGGGACTGCGGAAGGGAGCCTTGGGAATGCCTTTGAGAGGTGCTACAATGGGAAAGTAACGAGAAAAACACAGATGCACACAGATGAAGAAAGAAGAAACCAACCAGAGTATCAATGAGTTGACAAATTATCCCCGTCTGCCTCCCTCTAATATGCGCATGTGTCAGTTCAAACTCTATCATCATCATTATAAAACTGAATGCGCATGTGTGTGTGGGCGTGCATGCATGTTGAACTCACTTGTGGTGTCAATCTTTTTGACCAATCCTCTCCCTTTCGCATGGAAAGGCAATGTCTTTTTCAGCTGTTGGGCCGTTTCCGTGGCTAAAAAAGAAAGAAAAAAAGACATTTCAACAACAGAAACTTTTGATTTTTATCAAAATAGTAAATATTCAATTAAATATATGTCCAACAACAGGCAAGGATTCACACAATGGTTCTATCTCAATCTTCAAGTCTTTAAGAAAGTATTCACACAGATACTGTACATGTGAACAAAGCAGCTTCTAATATTATAATATATATCTACAATATCAATATTTAAAAAGAATTAGTCATGATATGTTATATCATGTTATATAATATGCCTTTGGAAGTAAAAGAGTTCTAGTGCAACATGGATGATGTTAAGATATTGTCAGAATCTGCTTTGTCAAAGTTTGTTTGTGAATAGCACAATGAAAGTATTCGGTTTGTGTGAATTCAAGACCTGCTCATACAAGTGAAGAGAGAGAGAAGAAATCACTATGTTTTGTTCCCCACTCAGAGCACAGGAGCCCTGTGATGCGGTTGTGTGTGTATTTACAGTACAGTACAGTACAGTGAGAGAGATGGCCAAGCTTACATTTCTGTAGCAGCTCTGCCCTGAGGGTGGCACTCTTGGGCTTCCTCTTCAGCTGGAAATGTTTGACGGGGGGCGTGAGCGGTCCCACCAGGGTTGTAAGGGCGTACTTGTTCAGGTACTGGCACTCCAGTGGGAGCATGGCGGAAGCCTCGCACTCATTCACTGTGGGTTAGATCAAGAGGAATCCTTTTGTTTTTGAGTAAAAAAGAAAAGATCTACTCTAATCATTCTGAAGTTCTTTCATATTGCAATTAGAGCACGAGTCAAGCCAGACATTTGGGTCCGATGCTCGAATCTCTCGATTAGCCCTAGGGAGACCAACTTTTGTTGTTTACCTTAGACTGATATTTTGTCAAAGAAAAAACAAAGGGCAAAATAAACCTTGAAATCACCCATTTGAAAAACTAGGAGACCATTTTACTTAAACATAAAGAGCATTTAACTTTAAATTATACAGTGAACAAGCAAACAAGTACATAAAATTAACTTTATTTTATCTAAGATTTTATAGAAGATCTATAAGCTCAAAGCGTCAATGTGCAACGGCTTTTGAGCTGGTAGATCTGCTATTGTTGAAACATTTTTTTTAAGGGACCACATTTGGACACACTGGTGGTACTTGGCAGCATAATTTCCAAAAAGAGGCCTCTATAGACCTTCATCATTCATTGTCTGTGACTGTAACTGTGTGGATCACTTTATTGTATTCAATTTAAAAAACCGAAAACAATGGCCCATAGCTCGGCCAAACCAATATATCGGTTTGGCACTTTGGCTTCAACTTCTATAATCAATGTGAAAGATGTGTCGGTTTAGTTTTTGGAAGCTGTATAATGCCAACTTTTTCCTGCAAAAATGAAAAGAAACTTTTTTTTGCAGAGCAGAATTGAGCAACCAGCATCTGAACATTCAGGCTTTAGAATTATAGCAAATACAAACAAGTTCAGTTTGCTGCCCTTGTGTATGTTACTTGGATTACTTGGCAAAGCAACTTAAAAGAGCAATAGATTCAGATCAAAATAATTAAACATTGTATATTGCTTATCTAATCCAACGAGAACACTTCCCGAGGTATAGGACTGAAACAGATGAACAGTCAACTCACTAGCACAACAGATATTCATGATGTCACATAGTTGAACTCCCAGACGACCACACAAAAGTCTGCCATTACTGCATGATCACATTGCATTGCACTATAGCCAAGACATTACAGCGTGATTACATTGAGCTATAGCCAAGACATTATACTGCGTGATTACATTGAGCTATAGCCAAGCATATTGTCTCTCAGACTCCTTTGGCAGCTTCACGATGATTTGATGCATGCTGCTAACCCCAGTATAGACCACGGCAAATTATTTTCTGTAATCCTACTAATCCACATTACTTTTTTTAAATAATACTTTATTAGCTTATTTTATTCAGAAGTTACTCAGTAAATCAATGTCAGTCAGAATCAATAACATGCTAGTACTCGTAATGTAAGATACATGGCCAAATGAAGAAATCCAACTAAAGCCCACAAAGGGCCAAGCATTACTTAACCAGCACCATGCAGCTCTCTAGCTGCCTGGATGGACAACACGGTAGCTTCGCTAGCTGCTAGTGAAGCTACTGTTGTCTGTGTCCACACATCCACTACGCTATTTGGACATCCAATTTCCTTCACTCTTAACAGATGATTCAATGCCGTTTTCACCATTTGTGATAAATAAATGTAAGAGACAGCCTCTAAATCAGTACTTGCCTAAGATTGAAAAGTCTAACTTACTTAACATTATTATGACAGTCCCAATAGGTTTGTTTGCATAATGCATGTTACAGTACAACATGGGCACAGAGAATATTTGTTTGTCAGACTTCATCACTGCACAGTGCACAACATACTGTTCCTCACGCTACATCAAAATTTATGGATTGATAAATGTATTTCACTGTTGAAAGTGAAAAGCACATCTTAACTCTTTTTTCCCCCAGGTACGCATCTATATATATATATATACGGATTACGGACGTCGACGCTAAGTGGCGTCATATCCCAAGTCTGTATATATACGTACCCCAACGTAGACTCCGTCTATATAATGGTTGAATGAATCCTACAGAAGCCTTTAACATTGGTCCGGTTCCCATAGCAACGCCCCACCGTTCCAACTATGGGATTGGAAATATATTCACAGTGCAAAGCAGTGGAAGGGAGGATTTTCAAACCGTCATAACTCAGATTCTAGGATCGCTGTCCTTGGTGGATTTTCTGCCATCCACATTTCGGATTTAATTCGTGCCTTTGTACTGCGACGCTGGCGCCATGTAAACGCTTCCGACGAGAAGTATAAGGAGTGTGTGCTTGTTCCAATGCTGCGGTGGTGTGTGTAACAAGAGTGTGTGGGGGGGCAGGGGGCGGGCCCCTGGAGCTGGGGTTTATGCTAACAGCTAGCGGTAGAGATAGAGTTAAAGCGTTTTCACTGGCAGTGAGGATGGGGGTGTAATAATCAGGTGTTACAGGTCTCCTCCTATTCTGACGAGAACATATGATAGCATAATGCCTACCTTTCTCTCTGAGTTCCCCTAGGATGTCCTGCACGTTGGGGTTCTGCTCTTCCAGGTCCAGATTGAGGGAGCCGGTCTCTGGGAAGGACTTGAGGATGTCAGCCACCATAAGCACCCAGGGCTCAGAATCCACTGTAGCCAGTTGGATGATTTCTGACAGGGCCTCCTTCATCTGAAATAAGTAGAGCAGAGTGATTGTAACTGTAAGCCCAGAAGTTGTGTGGTAAATAATGAGAATAAAGAGTAAAAAAAGGTTGAAATGTTCATTCTGTTTCACTATGCAGTGAAATAACCGAGAAATGTTTGGACAACTTGAACCCTATTGTGTGTCCCTATTCTGGGCATGTCATAATAGGCAAGCGTTTGGCTATAATAGCCAATCTACAAACTCAATACATTCTCAATGTGACTTGAGAGCTCTGACAATAAAATATAAAAAAGGTTAGGATTATGCTTAACCACTTGTGCAATCTTCAACAAACTCTTCATACATTTTCAAATATTTAAAAACAAAGCAGAAATAGCAGATCTACAAGCTTACCTAAACCTACAATAATTACAGAAATGTGGCATGTGCTAGCTCCATTTGGAACCTCACTCTACGCTTTAGCTCCGAGAAGAGGTTCTGTGTCAGGATATCCCTGCAGTCATCAGTAGAACGTTGGTTGAGCAATCCAAAAACAGTGGCAAAAACCCTTTTCGCACTATTGTTTCCAAAAAGTAAAGATATGTCTGCCTAGCTACAGTCTACAGATGATACATTTAGAACAGGCATGTAACATTTTTTGCCAGGGGTGAAACAGCTGCTTACGAAGCTTATGAAGTTAGCAAGTACCATGTTTTCCCAATGCAATCTTACGGAAGCAGTACTGCACATATGGATGGGGGTTGACTGGCCGGCTGACCAAAATATGCAATTTTGTTTTTAATATATTTTTTATCCCACGATTTTGTAACTCATTTCCCCCCCCTGTGTCAATCATCTAATGTGATCCTGGGCTCTACACACCCTCCACCAACCTAGTCCCCATATATGGGGGACAAGGGGAGAGCAACGGACTTGAACTCATGCTTCCTTCATGCCTGAGTGTCCAAGTTGCTCCTTTACACCTGACAGGGGGGAGTTTCCCTGGTTGGACGTAGCGCGTGGAAGGAACACGGTATTCCAACCAATTCCTTTCCCCTCCATCAGGCGCCCCGGCAAAATATGCAATTTAAGCTGTTGTTTCACCCCTGTCTCAAGTCAACCCCCGTTCTACCAATGCAGGAAAATCCTGACACGGAACCTCTTCTCCGAGGTAAAGCGTAGAGTCTGAAATTCTTCATTAGGAACAATGTGCAAAGGTTTCAACAGTGAGCAACCTGTCACACAACCTTGCAGAAGTCCCAACATCCTCATGGACTTAGAGATGAGCCTGTTGCTCTTGAGCCATTTATGATCAAATTATATTAAACTGTCTTCATGATGTATAAGATACATTATAAAAGACCACTTATGACTCTGAAAGGGTGCCAACGCTCATAACACATTTACACAGTTTTTTTTAGTTTTAGTTTTCTTTTGCAAGAGAGAAAAAGAAAACATAGTAAATGTTGTCTTAACTTTCCACCTTTTTTTTGTAAAACATGTAGACATGGATGTGTACTATCAGATGTGTTTTATCAAGTCTATAGTCTGACTTTTACTATCGCATCCACAAAAGTCGGACTCGATAACACACATATGGAAGCTAGTCTTCATCCAAGGATATAAAACATTCATTTTTGACCAATGTTCCACAGACTTTTGCATACAACTTTAAACGGTAAACCAAGCAATTGAATATCAATTTAACAAGTCGGAGAGTTTATAAATGGAACTGTTCCACGGTCCACCTATAAAACCTCTTGAGGTTGGTAAGTGGTTGGATTTTAGTGTGCAGCCCCCTTATTGCAAGCTGCCATGAAACATGCAGACTTATTGCCACACACACACAGACACACAGTCACACAGTCTCTCACACACACACACACACACACACACACACACACACACACACACACACACACACACACACACACACACACACACAGTTGAATAGATCTCCAGCAGACAGACAGACCAATTAAACCAGTCGGTGCAACCTGCTTCTCTTCTGGCTAACGTTAGCCAGTGTGTTAGCCGCTGTCAACTCAACAGTATCAGTGAAGCTAATTAGCTTGCTAGCTTTGGTTGGATGAGCTGTGTGTTGCAAGTTGTGACCACAACACAGTCTTGATTAGAGACAGTGGGGCGACAGACAGCAGACTTGGCTTGGTCTTTTAGGATTATGGCATGGTTATTATTGCGGTTTGTGGCGTTGTGCAGCCAACACGGCTCCACAGCTTTTATGTTAGCATGATGCCGTTCGCTTAATTTGCAAGCAGCAGCAGTCACAGCAAGCAACCCACCTCGTCAACGGTCCGCCGGGGGAGATGCAGCATCCCCAGCAACAGTTTGAGCTTCACCGGGGGCGACAAACTGGAGAAACACAAGCGTATGTTGTCGATGACCGACACGGTGAGGAGAGAAGCGATGCTAGAAGGCGCCCACAGCTCGTCCGTAGACCCTAGTTTGTTGTGAAGCCACAGGCCGGTGTCGCTATCCTTCATCGACGCCATCTTGGAAAAAGAAGTGTTTTTCAGTCGGGCATTTTAACGGCTACCTAAGAGAACGTCCGCGAGGACCCCGCCCACCCCAGTGTTTCTGTTTGATAATACAAATAAATAAATACATCCAGTGATGGGGGAAGATTAATATTTGTAGGATTAGCAGATTCAGATTAATCATCATCATTATTATTATATTTATTAGTTATGTATAGGGCATAGCTCAAGCTATAACTTATAAGTTAGATATAGCTGTCCCTTATTTGTATTCATTAAATACATTGAAAGTCACCCCCACCCCTCAAAATGTTGTTATAATGTTGCACAATATAATGTGCTGCACCTCACACATGGCTGTATGATTGGTGACAAATAAACCTTAGACTCTTGTAATATTAATTTCATTCATTCTTTATCTTTCAATGCAGAAATCATTGACTATAATAATGGGACAAACACTCATACTTGTATTTTAACTAACATTTTATTCCCAACGAAAAATGCCGCTTTGTTTGCATTATAATTTTTCGAATGCACATTTGCATTTTGTAGTTTCTTCTTTTAAACATTACTCAATTTTATTTCTAAAGTCTAGAACCGGATGTTCAAGTTTTGTCACGCTTCAATATTACTTTTATTTTGAAGTCATTGATAGGAAGGCTGATGTGTTTGTTATACGCTGATGAATTGACACTGGTGGCATCTCTCACATTGTGCTTTGTGAAAAATCTTCTCTTATTTGTGAGTATCGGTACATAAAATAATTATGTCTGTAGACATAGATATTTTGTCGTTACAATGAATTGGGCAATTTTAGACGTGTCATCTGAAGCAGATGATAGTATTACATTAGCCTATGCTATTTTGTTATATCTCTGTAGGCCATCATAAATCGACTAGTAATAACAATGGGGTTGTTTACCGTTGTTTACGTATTCCAATTTCCTGGTAATTGACCTACAGTTCCATCGTTATGGCGTCCAGTGGGTTTGTGCAGGCAGCGATGCTTCTTCTGGCCGTGCAGCTGTTCTGTCTCCGGGCTGCTGATGCTGAGGAGACGGGCACCGTAATCCCTGCTGAAAGTAGGTCCATTTATATTCCATCCATCCTGTGCGGCGGTTTCGTTTCACCTGTTCAATAAACAGTGTAGCCTATTTTTGTGTGCATAAATAGTAAATACATACAGTAACAGTAGGCATATGTTGGCTCAATGCTGCTATAATTCCCCATTAGTGACTAATGAAAGTAATGATTATTAGTCTCGTCCATCTCTTTGTTGACATCACATGTGTTTCTTTTCCCTTTTTACCTCCTTTATGATGAATTCCTGTTCTGTTCTTTGAAGTGTCTATTTGTACATCTCTAAATGTTTTGATTAATTGAACATGGTAGACCCTCTTGTAACAGTCTTTGTACTGAGTTCGGCTTGAAATGTACAGTAATTCTGCAAACCGTTAATAAATATTTCAATCAATCAATGTCTCATCATAACATGTAGGCCTGGCCATTCATTCTAGTTGGGTCTACAGAATCTAGTAATCTACACTGCAGTATAGCAGTCTGGGTCTTGTTTTGCCTAGAGAGACCCATGATGTTTCTGATGTCCATCTCTTTACCTGTCCCTTTTTCCAGGCCGCCCATGTGTGGATTGTCATGCATTTGAGTTCATGCAGAGGGCATTGCAAGATTTAAAGAAAACTGCTTTCAACCTTGACGCAAGGGTATGTGAAATATAGCATGGATTTTATCTGGTGTAACCTTAGCTCTATTGTTTATCATGTTATATTGTGCCTCTACAGTCTACAGACTACACTAAAGCCACAGAGGTAAAATACTGTACATTTTGTACACAAAAATGTGGCTTTGGGTTGATGTGTTCAGACAGCAGGTTGTCTTATATAACGGTAGATATGTTTTCTCTCTCTTCCTCAATAGACAGAGACGCTGGTACTGAGGGCCGAGAGAAGGGCTCTGTGTGATTGTATGCCCACCAATTCACTGCGTTGAACACCGCTCTACATCTGGTGAAAACAGTCATTTTCCAACCTTTGCCTCATACTCGGTCCAGAATCTTGTAGATTTATTTACATGCTTGGAATGTAATTCCATTTTTCTCACATATCAGCAATAGTATGGGTTTTTATTTGACTCTATGCATTATTATGCATAATATTGTTTAGCTGTTTTTCAGATTAAACGTGAAACCACCTAGTTGTTTTTTTGTTATATTTTAAAACGCTACTTGGACATTTTTAATCAGCTTGATTATTTGTTTGTTTTTGCTCATGGGTTAAGGTATTTATACATTCTTATTTGGTGCATTTTTTTGTATGCGGCAGCTGTTATTTGTAAACCCTAGTGTAGAGGGTACATTGTAAAATGTAGATAGAATCCATATACAATGTATTTCTTGAATGTGTTAAAAGAGATTTATCTTTGATTGCTATAAATGTCAAACAGTAGCATTACAGAATTATAACCCTGTTATTTGTTGAACTGTGCTAACAAACTGTAACTACTGTAGTTGAGTTGCTCTTAATAATCAAGGTTATTTTACTAAACCGCATAATTCCATAATATCTCTATGAATTGATTTCGAACCTGGTCTGCATTCTGAAGCGGTCAACAGTTAAGCAGGGCTCCCACAGTCATGAAATTCCTGGAAATATTTTGAAATTACTTAAAAAACTGTTTTCCAGGCAGTCTAAAGGTTTGGAATTATTCAAATGTTTTTGGAAGATGTTTGAATATTGTCTCTGTCGGAAGGAAACCTCAAATGTCCAAAAACTGTTACTTTTCAGGATTCAAATATATATTCTTTTGCAAAAGTACCAGATCATCAAGCTCAAAACGTGTCGCTTCATGACATGTTTCTAGCTTGTGGATCTGCTACTTTGGAAAATACTTTAGAAAAGCTATGAAAAAAGTTTAGAAAAATCATTGTTAAAAATGTGTGGGAACCCTGGTTAAGTACCTTAACCATACACTGCAGTAGTACTAGTTACTAGTTGCAAACAATGCAGTAGTAGTTATTATAACTGAAGTTGAATTTGCAATTATGACTTGAGTTAGATACACTGCAGTAGTCATTATTATAACTTAATTTGAATACACTGCAGTAGTAGTTATCGTCTCAAGAGCAACACAAAGTCTGCCCAGAACATTATTTTAAGGCAGCCTGGAGTGGGTGGAGATTATTTAGAGTAAATTAACTGGTTTGTTTAAATTTAGCACAATGATGTAGCATGAATCTAGAGCACTTTTCGTTAACTTATTCTCAGTATAGGCTATATGTGTACATATGTCAATTGTTTCTACATACCGCCGGTATATTCTTGAGTGAATGGAGTCATCAGTAATTATGTCAATTGTGTCATTGGATGTTACAAATTTATGACACCCTACAAAGAAACTGTCAGGGGAGATTGCTCACTATTGTACTTGTGTAAAGTTGTCTTTACTGTTATGTAATAAATATATTTAAAATTAGAGTGACATTTTAGTATTCGCTGAACTGCTATAAGACTTGAGGACATAGATGTTAGTTGTTTTATCATCTATGTACTTTGGAGAACATTGTTCTTAGTTTCTATGTCACAGGAATTGCCTTTAGTATTCTTAATATATTAAAAACACTATAAAAATCGTCACTGCTTTACTTTCTTTTTTTTAAAGAAATGCTTTTCTGCCTTTATTTATAGAGACGGGGAGAGACATGCAGCAAAGATTGTCGGGAACGGGGCTCGAACCCGCCAGGTTGCTTATGTGGCTATAGGAGCCTGGAACGCTCGACCACAGCCCAGGTGTCACTGCTTTACTTTCCCCCACACACCTTTACAAAAAATGTGTTTTTCTCCTGCCACGGTTTAGCTAATAACTGTCATGTTAAATGGGAGAAGATCATAAAGAACAGCTTAGCGCTCCATCACATTTACTGAAAAAGAAAAAAAGGGACACTCCAGCGTTCTCGAACCTGCTGTGCGTAGCAGGGTTTGGAAGCTGCAGCCAGTCCAATAATTGTACATCCAAGAATCAGGACTTTCTCTGCCTGCCTCTTCTCCACTTTCCTGTGCCCCACTGTCCCCCGTAGGATGGTAAATGGTGCATTTTTTTTTTTTTTTTTTAAGATATTTTTTTGCGGCTTACGCCTTTTATTGATTTTTTAAGGGACAGATAGTAGGCTGACAGGAAACGGGAGAGAGATGGGGGGATGACATGCGGTAAAGGCCGTGTCGGGTTCGGGAGTCGAACCCGCGGCACACCGCGACTGGATCACCAGTCCGGTGCCCAGACCGTTACGCTACGGCCTGGGCCTAAATGGTGCATTTTATATAGCACTTTTATCCAAGGCGCTTTACTTATTCACCCATTCACACACACCGATGGCGGAGGAAACAGGAAACACTTCGACACTAACTCTGGGGGAGCCCGGAATCGAACTGGGAACCTCATGGTTCCCATCTGGCCACTCTACCGGCCACTCTACTCCTGAAACACTGCCGCCACAATAGAGATAAATAAGTATGTATATATTTTTGTCTTTTTTTAATAGATATCAGCTACTTTTCCATAAGGTTAGTCATATCAATCTCATCATTACTGTTAGTTAGTCCCTCCCTTCCACCATGTACCACTACCAATGGACAGTCATGGTTGATATAAAAGGTCAAGGTCCAAAGCAGCTCCTTATTATAGTTGCTGGCATGACATAAAACTGATTTTAGCCTTATACAGTATGATGGTGTTGAGTGTCAAAAATAACAGATCAATAAGCTCACCGCATTATGGTTTAAAAATACTTGAATAGAATATTTTGTATCCACAAAATGCACAGTATCATGAAGTATGTGCAGCATGTATATTTTTCCATACTGTGAATGTGATACTGTACACTGCAGTCAACACTAGGGAAGTGCAACCCTAACTGCTCTATGGGTTGGTAGGTATATGTATGCCTAGGTAATGTATTTATTAACACACATAAACATTGCTTAAACTAGCCCAACACGCCCATTTCAATGCTCAAAGGATTAACTTCAACCATATCAGCACTTCGCTCCAGGTTCAGTTGTTCGAAAAGCTGTGGCCTGCAGAGGTAGTCACAGAAGCGCTGTTGTCAGGTCTTGCTGTTCTAAGCTAAACTCATCATTCAATGCAAAACATCTTTACTTATTCATGAAGGGACTTGCAAGTATTTACAAAAACAAAACCTGCTATCCACACCACTAGGAGGAGCCCTAAGCCAAGACAGGACTCTGGTGATGTCGCATCAATGCAGCACTCTCCGTTCTCTTCTCCTCATGGCAGTAAAAGCTGGTTCTCTGCAGAGATCAGCATATATGGGGAAATAAATAGATACAGCCACAGTAAACACAAACCCAAGACTCTACAATGGCCACAATTAAGGACTGTTGGCAACCAGTCCACCTGCAGTGACCTGGCAGGAAATGCAGCTCCAATACAATGCCATCTATAGACACAAGCAAATCCCATATTGACAGTAGTACCTACAGCATTATTTTACTGCTGTCTGGGTTTTTACATTTCTGTGAATTTCTTTCATGTCGCCTGCATTACAATCATTTTTCAGTGGAAAGGTCTCATCATGTATATTATCTATTTGATTGTATTTTTCTGTAGAGGCCAAAGAGTAAGCGAGGTGTTTGGGGTTGGGCTAAATGTGTTAATTTAACTATATAAAATCAGAAAATGTAAAAGTTGATTGAATTAATCCAAATGAGTGTAGCTGGTTTGTTCTGAAAAATTAGGTTGTGGAGGAAAGGTATAATTACTTGTGCTCCACCTAGAGCCATACCTTCATACTTCATAGGCTCTCTCACGGCTTGTCTTTGCTACCACAATAGACAGTAATCACACAGTCACTATACAGTAGCATTCAGTACAGTTCTGTGTTTTGGATTTATTTAATTGGCTGATATATGGCTCTCCACCAAGACACAGACAGTATTGTGAAAAGTTAAACCTCTCACATTTGTCCTGCACCATGTTTCACTATAGGATGATAATAATGTAAACATTTTTCAGGACAAAAGGAAATGCAAAAACACAATTATGGCCTGGTAATACAAAAAACAAAACAACAAAAACAAACCATCAAACAAAAAAATCCAATATGTCAAGATATCCGCATCATCATCATAATTTATTTAACTCACGACCATGATCACGTGGTTTGGAGCACAGATTCGTAAAAGTATACAATGAAAAGTATATACAATACATTACACAATATACATACAGACATATCGAAAGGCTTTCCCTATCCCATTAAGAGCATTACGGTTTAGTAGTATAAAAATAAAACCTCCTGGATGTGAGGCCTGATATAGCTCAGTCTGTGCCAGCGTGAAACACTGTTGCATTGAGAATGAGCTGAATCACCTTGAAAGAGCCTCATACTGCTTTCATGTAGTATCTTCTCTGTTTCTCTCAAGAGGCCTTTCAAGTTGTCTTTTATCTGCTCCTGAAAAGGACTGGATCGTTACCAGTGTATTGAAATTATTTGGCAGGCACAGTTATCTGTGCTTTGTTCCCCTTTCTCTCCCTCTCCAGATAAGTTGTTTGAGCTCACTGTGAAGGTTTGCCCACCTCACTGACAACCACAGGGCAAATTCAGCATCTTAGGATAGATTCAGCCAGGACACGTGCTAAGCTGCTGCAGTGTTGTTGTGTAACTGTATAGATAGTGGGTGTGGCATGGTTAAGGGTCATTAGCGGATGCTCATACCCTACCCTCCCTTCTTTATGTCACCATGATGCAGCAAGGCAAGCCCCGAGAAGGTCTCAACATCAAGTGTCAATTGTAATATTTGAGAATGAGAATTCTACACAAAATTGTTTAGTTAATGACAGTTACAGTATCTTGCGAGTTGTTTACTCGTTTCAAGCATTCTGAACTTGAATGCAACCTTTTTATTTGGCTATTGTCACCCTGAGCCAACATGGTCATACGACAAAGTATAAGTCATGCAGGCTCAAGTTATTAGAAGTGCGGCCAGTCATGAACTTGTATTTTGTTCCAGTGCGAAGTAGCTAAAAATGCAAGAAGCTGAAACATAATGGAGACTCAGACTAGTATGAAGACTAAAATCACACCAAATGTGAAGTGAGCGGTGGCTTTGGAGTCAAGCACAGTTGTTGAATTAACTTAATAGGATGTTTGACCCCTGGGTGTAATGCAATTTATTTTAAATAAAATGTATAATAAAATAATAAAAAAGACAATTAAATAATAATAATAATAATAATAGAAAATAAAATTGACATTGGTGTTACACAAAAAACTTCCCATCATGCACCTGTAACTACAAATCAACAGTGCCACTTGGTCGGACATACATGGAGACCGTACTCAGACATACGGACATATGGACACACATACATAGCTGTGCATAGGAGACGGTGTGCTACTGCTCAAAAAAGACATCACTGCTCCAGACTCCAGTACATGCACAACAAACTTATGTCTGTCCAGTAGGGGGCAACGGGCAATAAGCTCTATCATGTTTCAAAACATCTGAGTTTATATGAATGTTTATAATTACACATTCATAGAACAATTCCTGCAAAGAGAAATAGCTAAGTCTCCATGACTTTGGGGGAATAAAACACTTTAGATCAGTGGTTTTCAACCAGTGGTCCGGGGACCACCAGTGGTCCTTGAGGGGGTGCATTGTGGTCCTCAGCTACATGGTGGAGAGTTGGTAACCAAATGGACCCTTATTAGATTAAACCAAATGGACCCATTTGGTTTACTTTAATTTTCTAGTCTACACAATTAGAGAATGTAGAATAATTGTAATTGATCAACGCCTGTTATCTCTGCACATCAATACAACACTGAATTGTGGACAATTGTGGTCTGAGAGGCTAAATCTCATCAAATGGTGGTCCGTGGCTCAAATGCCAAATAAATAATGGGCCTTGAAATGAAAATGGTTGATCATTATAAGCAGTCAGACTACACGCTGATTGGCCGGTACGTGACTGCACTGGTTGAGGCCGATAGAGGAGCTTGAAGTGCTGTCAGGACATCATGAATAAGTGATATGCATGATAATGCATTAAATATGCATACATATTTTTGCAGGGCCTCTATGAATTACTCATTACATGGCAATATATGTATATGGCCGGCCAGCACCAATGACAATTTTGTTGAAGAGCGACAGAGTGAGACATGAAGAGGTAGAAGAGTTGAATACTGGACAACTCACCCCGGTGCTTGCCCGTTTTTCCTCCCGGAATTTTCACCAGTGAGGGGGATAACTTTGTAATATGCTATTGGCTGTTTGTATTCTTTTTGGAAAACTATAAAAAGATACTCCTGTGGAAAGGCTATATTATTTTACTTATATTGACCCTATAAACAATTTAGTATTATTTAGTATTATGTAAGGTTTTGCCCACTCAAATGGTACCTCGTCAGATAATCCTCACATATCCTACAACAACTTCTGTGAACAGACTTCACTGTAGTAGCTTTTCATAAATTATATTTGTACTTAGGTTGTCTGCTGTCATGAAAGTTTATAGTTAGAGAAATTCAAAGTCCAGCCGTCTGCTGTCCAGCCTCTCCCACCCCTCACTGGGGAAAGTTCTGGGAGGGAAACAGAAACGGGGTGAGTTGTCTTGTTACCGTGCTGCTTATGCATCACTCAAAATGTTTTATCAAATCTGAGTGATACCATCACTCATCAGTTTGGTCCAATGAGCGATGTTAAATCTGTTCAATGTTCAGAGTGAATTTACAGTAGCCTATAAGTAGGCCTACATCTGGATCCATGGAGTAGGCCTATTTATTTTAGAGCAAAACTAGTAGTTGTAGTTGTACTGTAGTTACTCTTAGGTTCAATACTCAAGCAGAAAATAATGATAAAACAGCCTGTCTTTGATTAAAGGTAACTCACTGAAATACTTCAATTTAATAGACAGGGGCAGCGGTGGCCGAACGGTTTGCGGAGCGGTCTTGATACCGGAAGGTCGCTAGTTCGTATCCCCGGACCGGCACGTTAAAATTACCACCGCTGAAGTGCCCTTGAGCAAGGCATTGAACCCCTACCATGAAATGTTCTATGAGCAGGGCCTGGCTGTAAACAAGTTCTTGAGCTTAGTCCAGTTACCCTGGGTAAACATAGTAACTTTGCTTTGCTTTGCTTACAGAATGACAATCATGAGTCTGAAGGTGAAAAGGGAGGAACAGACCTTTGTTAGCTCTTCCTATACTCACAACTTTGGTTGGTCAGGTTCCTCGTTCCTGCCTTGCGGTGCCCGGAGGATTTTGCCTCCATCTTTCCATGTGTGCCCCATCTGCCTCTCCGAGTCCTCTTCTGAAAGGCTCGTGCACTGTATAAGAAATTCTCTGTGTATTTAAAATTCATACGGAAGCGTATTGCTGCCATGTCAGGAAAAACATATCATGTTTGTATGAAACTGTACCTCTGTGGGTTTTTTTCTAAGTATTCAAGTATTCAATCAATAAATCAATCAATCACACAAGTCACTAACACAATCTCACAGAATGTCAAAAACATGTCATGTCACTAACATTAACAAACCATATTACTTAAGCCTGATATACTCCATGTCGTGCAGATCTGCTATTTTCCGTGACAACCGAAAAATATCCCCCAACTACTCAAAAAAAGGCCAAAACTACACAAAAGTATCCCAAACTACCAAAAGTATCCCAAACTACCCAAAGTATCCAGAAAGTGTATACCAAAAATACATGTCAACAGTGAGACTGGAATCAATATTTGTCAGCCGACTCATGCTCATGGATCAGATTCAACAGAAACAGTCTTAAACATGAATGGTTTATTGAATGCCAATAGCAATCATGTCAACTTTTTTTTTACATAAAATATGTATTTATTATTATGAAGCATGCTTTAAACTCCAGTACACCACCAAAAATAACCTTGACCCAATAATAGCCACTGCATCTTACCTTTTAATTACAATTTAAGTATAAAATTCACTAAAACACAATAAGGAATTTCCCTATAATCACTTTTTATCCCATCTGATCCCTTTGAATACCTCCTCCTGTCTTGAGTGTAAAACACCATTTATAATACAATTTATATAGCGCTTTTGAAGATACCCAAAGTCTCTTTACAAAACAAAACTTCAAGACAAAATAACTATCAAAGGACGACTTTACCCATGTTCATATAATTGGTCCTCACTAGTGCTGACATGGTACCATTTTCTGTGTAAGACGAAGGCTGTGGACAGTTCAGAAACCTGCCTACCAGTGATCATCGATGGAGAATTCAAGCTAATAGAAACTGTAGGCTCTAATTTCCTGGAAAGTTAGCGTTCTATAATGCAATCCATAGTTCTCGTGTTAAAAAAAAAGAAAAAAGAAAAGAAAAGGAAAGAAAAGAAAAGAAAAGAAAAGAAAAGAAAAGAAAAGAAAAGAAAAGAAAAGAAAAGAAAAGAAAAGAAAAGAAAAGAAAAGAAAAGAAAAGAAAAGAAAAGAAAAGAAAAGAAAAGAAAAGAAAAGAAAAGAAAAGAAAAGAAAAGAAAAGAAAAGAAAACCTGCCTAACAATGATGATGTAAGTGGTAGGTGGGTTTCTGAAGTTTCCGCAGCCCTCCTATGAGACACATTAAGGACCATAATTGGTTCTTAATGTGTGGAAAATGGGTGTAGTCGTCCTTTAAAAAAGGTTAAAAATGAATCAAAACAAAATTGTAAAAGTAAATTCAGATGAACGATGGGGGTTGGGCCGTGGCTCAGCGGTCCAGGCACCATGGCTGGTAATCCAGTCTGGCAGTGTGCCGCGGGTTCGACTCCCGATCCCGACGGCCTTTACTGCATGTCACTCCCCCATCTCTCTCCCCATTTCCTGTCCCTCTATAAACAATATCAAATAAATGGCGAAAGCCGCAAAAAGAAAGTGATAAACAAATCACACCCGTGTGAAGTGAGTGGCGCTCTTATCATCATACATCATCTCATTCCAGCCAATCACAATTTGTGTCTTCAACGTGTTTATACACAAACGCTTAAAGCTGGGCATTCATTGTCAATAGCATTCAATGTTTGTGTTTACACAAACACTCAAAGCTGGCCATTCATTGTCAATGGCATTCAATGTTTGTGTTAACACAATGTTTGTGTTTACACAAACCCTCAAAGCTGGACATAGGATGGGCTAGCTAGCGCCTCTCAAAAGAGGCAATTACAAAGCTTGGCTAAAATAATGTCACAGGAGTGAAAAAAACAACTCACCAAGGTTGGATATTCAACACAAACGGTCTTAGCTAATCGAGATCTGTGCACAATCAGACTGGGTTTATGTAATCATATAACTATTGTTTTTGTTGATATATAGGTGGCATTATACCTGCCCTACATGCCTAAAAGGTGCCTTTATAAGTTAAGTGTATTGCACGGCTTGACCATTTGCTGCATCTCTCTTCCTGTCTATCTCCACTGACTATCAAATCAAGTCTCAGGAAAAAATAAAATAAAAAAATATATAGAGATTTAGTTTTTTACCATGTTGCGGATCTTTGTGAGTCAGAAGGTTGGATCCCGAGTGCAAGAGAAAAATATAAACAATTTATTAACAAAACAAAGGCAAAAATTAAAAATGAAAAGACAACAACAAACATTAAGTGGACTGTGGGCATGCCCGGATGGGAGGGAGTTAGTGAAAGAGATACATAGAGAGAAGGGTAATACATGTCCAGTAATAAAGGTCTAAATTATGGAGAACATGGATAAAGGAGGCAGATGATTTTTGGGCTTTTGGAGGTACTATGGGGTGCTTTTGAGAACTTTTGGATACTTTTGGTTTGTGTTTAGCTTTGGATGTCTTGGGTTGAGTATGTTTGTGTTCTTTTGGGGATTTCTTTGTACTTTTGGGTTGTTTTGCTTTCTTTGGAGTACTCTTGTGGTGTTTTACTTTCTTTGGGACATTCTTGTGGTGTTTTACTTTCTTTGGGGTACTCTTGGGGTGTTTTTCTTTCTTTGGGGTACTCTTGTGGTGTTTTGCTTTCTTTGGGGTACTCTTGTGGTGTTTTGCTTTCTTTGGGATACTCTTGTGGTGTTTTGCTTTCTTTGGGGTACTCTTGTGGTGTTTTGCTTTCTTTGGGATACTCTTGTGGTGTTTTTCTTTCTTTGGGGTACTCTTGTGGTGTTTTTCTTTCTTTGGGGTACTCTTGGGGTGTTTTTCTTTCTTTGGGGTACTCTTGTGGTGTTTTGCTTTCTTTGGGGTACTCTTGTGGTGTTTTGCTTTCTTTGGGGTACTCTTGTGGTGTTTTGCTTTCATTGGGGTACTCTTGTGGTGTTTTGCTTTCTTTGGGGTGCTCTTGTGGTGTTTTGCTTTCTTTGGGATACTCTTGTGGTGTTTTTCTTTCTTTGGGATACTCTTGTGGTGTTTTGCTTTCTTTGGGGTACTCTTGGGGTGTTTTTCTTTCTTTGGGGTACTCTTGTGGTGTTTTGCTTTCTTTGGGACACTCTTGTGGTGTTTTGCTTTCTTTGGGGTACTCTTGTGGTGTTTTTCTTTCTTTGGGACACTCTTGTGGTGTTTTTCTTTCTTTGGGACACTCTTGTGGTGTTTTGCTTTCTTTGGGGTGCTCTTGTGGTGTTTTGCTTTCTTTGGGATACTCTTGTGGTGTTTTGCTTTCTTTGGGGTACTCTTGTGGTGTTTTGCTTTCTTTGGGACACTCTTGTGGTGTTTTGCTTTCTTTGGGGTGCTCTTGGGGTGTTTTGCTTTCTTTGTGACACTCTTGTGGTGTTTTACTTTCTTTTGGGTACTCTTGGGGTGTTTTGCTTTCTTTGGGGTATTCTTGGGGTGTTTTGCTTTCTTTGGGGTACTCTTGGGGTGTTTTGCTTTTTTTGGGGTACTCTTGGGGTGTTTTACTTTCTTTGGGGTACTCTTGGGGTGTTTATCTTTCTTTTGGATACTTTTGGGTTTTTTAGCTTTCTTTGGGGTAATTTGGGGTTGTTTAACTTTATTAGGGTTACTTTGGGGTTGTTTGGCTTTCTTTAGGGTAATTTGGGGTTGTTTAGTTTTCTTTGGGGTAATTTGAGGTTGTGTTGCTTTCTTTAGGGTAATTTGGGGTTGTGTTGCTTTCTTTAGGGTAATTTGGGGTTGTTTTGCTTTCTTTAGGGTAATTTGGGGTAGTTTTGCTTTCTTTGGGGTAATTTGGGGTTGTGTTGCTTTCTTTATGGTAATTTGGGGTTGTTTTACTTTCTTTAGGGTAATTTTGGGTTGTTTTGCTTTCTTTAGGGTAATTTGGGGTAGTTTTGCTTTCTTTGGGGTAATTTTTGCTTTCTTTAGGGTAATTTGGGGTTGTGTTGCTTTCTTTAGGGTAATTTGGGGTAGTTTTGCTTTCTTTAGGGTAATTTGGGGTTGTTTTGCTTTCTTTGGGGTAATTTGGGGGTGTGTTGCTTTCTTTATGGTCATTTGGGGTTGTTTTGCTTTCTTTAGGGTAATTTGGGGTAGTTTTGCTTTCTTTGGGGTAATTTGGGGTTGTGTTGCTTTCTTTATGGTAATTTGGGGTTGTTTTACTTTCTTTAGGGTCATTTGGGGTTGTTTTGCTTTATTTAGGGTAATTTGGGGTAGTTTTGCTTTCTTTGGGGTAATTTGGGGTTGTGTTGCTTTCTTTATGGTAATTTGGGGTTGTTTTACTTTCTTTAGGGTCATTTGGGGTTGTTTTGCTTTATTTAGGGTAATTTGGGGTAGTTTTGCTTTCTTTGGGGTCATTTTTGCTTTCTTTAGGGTAATTTGGGGTTGTGTTGCTTTCTTTAGGGTAATTTGGGGTAGTTTTGCTTTCTTTAGGGTAATTTGGGGTTGTTTTGCTTTCTGTAGGGTAATTTGGGGTAGTTTTGCTTTCTTTGGGGTAATTTTTGCTTTCTTTAGGGTAATTTGGGGTTGTGTTGCTTTCTTTAGGGTAATTTGGGGTAGTTTTGCTTTCTTTAGGGTAATTTGGGGTTGTTTTGCTTTCTGTAGGGTAATTTGGGGTTGTTTTGCTTTCTGTAGGGTAATTTGGGGTTGTTTTGCTTTCTGTAGGGTAATTTGGGGTAGTTTTGCTTTCTTTGGGGTAATTTGGGGTTGTGTTGCTTTCTTTAGGGTAATTTGGGGTTGTTTTGCTTTCTTCGGGGTAATTTGGGGTTGTGTTGCTTTCTTTGGGGTAATTTGGGGTAGTTTTGGTAGCTTTTGTGTGCTTTTGTGTGCTTTTGAGTTGGTTTTAGTTTTGAAAATCTTGTTGATTAATTGATTAATTGATTTATTAATTGTGGGTAGTTTTGGGTTGTTTTTGGTCGATTTTGGTTGTTTTTCAGTCTTCGGGATGTTTCCATCTTCTTCAACCTTTACAGTCTTAGCCTCTATCAATTTAGGGAGGTCTTCAGCCTTTATCAACGTAGGGAGGTCTTCAGCCTTTATCAACTTTGGGAGGTCTTCAGCTTGCAACGATTTAGGGAGGTCTTCATTCCTGATAGGCTTCGGGAGGTCTTCAACCTTATTAGCCATATGGATGTCTTCAGCCAAGGCAGTCTTAGGGAGGTCTTCTGCCTGCTTGTCATTAGCTACAGCAGCATAATAATGAGAAACAGTTTTCTAGGGTCAGTTTACAGTGTAGATTAATAATGAATATGATTACCTGTAAAGAGTACCGGTATGTTGCTTTATAAATATTGTCAAACTTAAAGATATGTGTACATTCATTGTCATCATGAACCAGTTTCCGTCACAAAATATTGACTTAATATTCAAGATTTGTATCTATTAACAAATAAGTAATTGTTAAGATAAGAAATTGCAATATATATAATATACTGTAATCATAGCACACTTTGATTTGCCTTTGTAAGGTGCTGTCTGACAAGACTTGAAGAGACACTGAAATGGTATGACATGATGTCACATCAAATGGAATCTTATGAAATTGGTTACCTGACTTGTGTAGTTTTGCATTTTGCACTTCTGCTGCATTAATAGTGGCCAACAGAGCAAAAAGCAGGAGCACAATAAGGTTCTTCATTTTCTGCAAGAATGTACAACAATGTTAGAAAAGCTGTCAGTAGTTATCGGACTCTGTATGCCATTGGTCTTCAACAGAGGGTTTAAAAGAATAAAAGTGCACAACAGCATTGCTCCTCAGTGTTTATATTTACTTAAAACATTACAGCCAGGGTACACAACATTTCGGCCACAGTTGGCCTTCATCAGAGTATAGGGTCCTCAGAGTTACTACAATGGGCTGCCACATTTTATGAGATAGGAAGGGGTTTCAACTAGCTTTGGAAGTCTTTATAATAATAATAATAATATAAAATAGTAATATGCAACACAAGTTTGTACAATAGTGGCTATATAGGTTCCTTCGTCTTTCTCTGCTAAGGGGTTCTTGGCCTGGATGACTTTGGGTCTTCTACAGTGTACATGCCCAACAATAATTCTAAGAAAATTGATGTAATTTTCATAAGCAGTCGTTTCATGCATACTAGCAAGTACAACAACTATTAAGGACTGAGCTCACCTTTAGTAGTTTGGGGAAATCCTTGGAGGTGAGAATAACCTTGTAAGTGATGTCTTCAACATAACTCAACTAGTCTGAGTCTCACGTATTATCTGACCTAGCTACTGCGCAGTATACTGTATGTATGGTAGAGTGAGTATTACTCACTCTGCTGTTTAACAAAGGTGTTTAATGAAATGCAAATAGCTCTGAGCGATGTTCAGGGCTATTATTTGACACTGAACTGCTCATCTGAGCTGAAACACAGGTTATTACATAAAGTTTCCTCTTCACTGTCTTCTTTCAGACATATCAATGTGAGTGAACAGCTGTAAATACCTACAGTATTTAGTTGAGGTAATTACATAATCCAACAGAGAAAGGGTCACGTTTGTGTAGTTTTAAGTTTTATCCCACGATTTTGCAACCCATGTTTTCACCCTGTGTCAATTATGTAATGTAATCCTGTGCGCTAAACTTTCTCTGCCAACCGGGGGAGGTGCAGCGGACTGACCTCATGCTTCCTTCTATGCATGAGTCCAAGCTGCTTCTTTTCACCAGACAGGGGAGATTTTACCCGGCCGGACGTAGCACGTGGAAGGAACACGTCATTCCGACCAGTTCCTTTCCCCTCCTGGCTGGCCAGGGGGAGGTAGTTTAGAGACCAGGATTACTGTGATTAAAATGTATTTGTAAGGGTACCTAATACCTACCCTAGGGAACACGGGGAGAACATGCAAACTCCACACAGAATGGCCCTTTCGCCAACCCCGCCTAAAGTTTAACGACTTTATGTATTTAATTTAATGGCCACGTGACAGCCCAGAATGGTTTTATTTGACATGTGGCCATGTGACAGCCTAGACTGGTTTCGTTTGCACAAGGCAGAGGCAATGCAACCATCTCAATATACTGTAGGCTTCCAAACATGATAACAAACTTGTCTCCGACATACCACACTTTTCAGGCCAATGATATGTGGCTACCTGACCTGACCTGAAGGCCCTGTAGCTTGGATGAGATTAGTGGAACAGCCCCTAAATGGCCTGGAGGTCTGTTAGAGTGGGATCCTATGGGGAGACATGGACCCCCTCAGATACCCAATGGACCCTCACGTACGAGTTAAACACTCACAGTTTGTGTAATTCCTGCAGTTTAGCTGAAAGGATAATTGAGTGCCAGCATATCCAAACATAATATAACCATATAGCCTGGAGAGTTTCTATCTCAGTATACAGTACTGTTTGTTCTGTATTTTCAACATAGCGTACAGTACCTTACCTGGGGGTATCTTGTGGATCCGTGCACATACCACATGACTGGAGCTTGAATCCGACTCCTGCTGTCATCTCTCTGTCACAGTCACAGACTGTTGTCATTACTTGCGCAAGCAGAGCACGCAAGTAATAATTTCGCCCGGTCTTCGTTCACCGTGACAGCCAACCCGCTATTTGATGTGTATGCAAAAAAAACAGCAAATCTGTGCCTGGTTTGCTGGGACCAGATCACATAAATGACCATATGTCTTACGTCATCATTTAGAGCTAGTCATACATATACACACCATGTACTCTGGTCCCAGCAAACCAGGCACAATTTTCTATTTTATTTTACTGATTATGTATATAGTATACGTATGACTAGCTCTAAATGATGACGTAAGACATACATATACATATACATATACTATATAGAGTATGTAGTTGTAAGTTGATTAGCGGTATACTGTGGTTACTTTGCGCCAAAAACCGTGACAGCCAACCCGCCATTTGATGCGTATGCAAAAAAGTCATATACGTAAACATGTTTTGTGTGTGTGTGTGTGTGTGTGTGAGAGAATATGTGTGATGCAACTTGGCCTGTTGTAGCACCACCATGACGCTGATATGAAAACTCCAACACCTTTCTGCTCCACTATTGGTTGAACTTGGATTATATCCAGTCTATGATTATACCAGGGACACTGGGACAGTGTCTTGCACTTTTTATTGTCTAGCTTCCTCCTGCAGATTATATAAGTGTATACACTTATACGTACATTAATCTCACACCTTAAAGATGGAGTGCATGCCGTGATTTCTTTCCACCCTAAAACATGATCAAGTATTATTATGAGGAAGATTTTATTTTTTATTTATTTCTGTACAGTATTTGTTAAAATGTTGTTTTTATGTGGCCACACCCACCAGTTCATTAAGTATGCCTGGTTTGCCTGGTGGGTGGTGATCCACATGAACAATGTTTTTCATCATGTGTGACTGTCAAGGTTTCAGCATCCAGGAAGAAACCCTAAATACAAAGGGAAGACATCATTGCACATAACAACCACGCATAGGGGTTTAATGAAGTACTGTTACCGCATAAACACATGAAAAACTGGAAGAAATACAAAAATCACGGCACTCCATCTTTAACTAACGTCCCAGCTAATTGGTAACCAAATGCACCCCTATAGATCTTTAACTCTTGAGCTTGTGAAATTAAACCAAATGGACAAATTATTGTTAAACATCTGCATTACTTAATTCCCAAGAAGTCTACACAATTAGAGAATGTATACAGAATAATTGTTATTTTGATCAGCGCCTGTTGTCTCTCCTAATGATACCACATCAATACAGCATGGAATTGTGGACAAAATCTCATCCAATGACAACAACATAGCTAAGTCTTTTAGATTTGAAGTTTGTGATCGGCAAAATAATTCAGTGTTATTAATGGCACCTCTGTCTTTTTAAACCTGTGATCATGCTGAAAAAGTTGAAAAAACAAATAAACAAAGTCCCAGCAAGGGCAGCAAGTCTTGGGTCTGAGAGGCTAAATCTCATCAAATGTGGTTAATGTTTGTTATATAATATAATAACTAGAACAACATTTGCCTCCGAGATGGAGTAGAAGTAAAAGTATTGCAAATTGGAAAGTAAAAAGTAACACAAATTGTACTGTATTACATACTGTAGTACAGTATTTAAGTACATGTACTTTTACTTAGTTACTTTCCAGATATCTATGCAGATACTATCTGCATAGGAAACAAGCATCAAGAAGGGATACAAGCGGAGAGTGAAGTGCGAAGGCCAGAGGGCTTCACCCCAAAAAAGTACTTTTTCTATCGATTACACGACCCATGAAGCCTCAAATTCATGGAGATTTTTACGTTTTTGTCGCATTCCTTGAGCCAATAATTTGATGACCGGTGGAGTCTCCGGTAGGAGTGTCAAATAGTCTTCTATTGACCGATGACCTATAGTCATCAAACTATTGGCTCAGGATGGAATGCGAAAAAATTAAATGAAATAAATAAATCTCTGTCAATTCAAGGCTTCTTGGGGTGTGTATATAATTGATAGAAAATAAGTCATCTTTTTGGTGAACTACTCTTTTAAATTGGTACGTACAGTAATGCTGCATTCTGGCAGCTATAAAAAGATACAGGCTACCATTCTTTTTCAATGGAAGCCAGTGAGTGACATATAAAGATATACAAAGATACATCCAACGTAACAACGTTTATAGCTGCTACAAAAACTACAAATCTACAAAAATGTTGAACTGCATGGTTTCAACTTTAGCTACAAAGCTATGAACTTGTTATAGCTTTGTGTCTTTGTTATCCTTTGTATCTGCCAGTGTGATCTGTGAACACAGCATCCCTGCTTTAGATGGCTCGATCTTTACCTTTATGGTAGCAAAGGCTTCATTCCCTTTTGACAGACTGATGTTTTGATCTTTATCAAACAGTTATCCATAGAACAAGAAACAGGTGACTTCAATAATCATCAACAAGCATTAACGAATTAGAAATCAGGGCTTGGCTAATAGACTTGGCTAATAGACTTAATTGATAATATTTTAAACACTGCAAATAGCAATCTGCATGTAACATTACATAGTATGTAATAGTAGTAGTAGCTAGTAGTATTATGCAACTGACCTAAACTAGATTCTATTAACTTGCAGTGGCTTTTGTGAGAATATTCAACAAATCCTTCTACATCTGGTTCTCAAGGCATGTGCCATGTTATTTTGTAATTAGACCTTTCACCTAAAAAACAGACAAGATACACTACAGGGTGCATTATATGGCTTTTATTTGAGGTTCACAAATTATGAATAAACATCCTTGAAGCCTCTGTGCGCCTTTTAACAATCCTCATGCATTATCAAAGACAATGGTGAGGAGATGATACTCTGGGCGTTACTCTGGAGCTGTGGAAGAAGCATAGACAGACATGAATACCAAAACCACTGGCAAATAATTTACTCACATGTTTTTGTCAATGATTCACCAATTGTTATTGGTGTTATTCAAGAGCACATAGTTATATTCTTTGCCCTTGCGCATAGTATTACAAATTATTATTTGATATTGTTTTCCGTTGCTTTAAAATATTTGAGTAAAAAATGCACTCAACTGATGAATCATACTACAAAGCTTTTTATGTCTATGCCTGTTTATGACCACAATTATATCCTAAAAACCTGAACTTTGAACATTCAGTGGATTTTCTGTGGTCTGTAGTCTTCTCTGGGGTTTGGAAGCCTTTTGAGCTGCAATGAAAACAGGCAAAACAGTGAAAACAGTGACATCTGCTGATCCCATTGACATATATGGGATTTGCAGGCTGTGACATCACAAACAGTAGGAAAAGCAGAGCACTTGTTTGAGCCAGAAAACCCCAGACCACAGAAAATCTACTGAATGTTAAAAGTTCAGGTTTTTTGGGTGCAATCGAGCTCAGAAAACCTAAAAGAAAAATTAAGAAAAATGTTACAATACACATTTTTACACCAGTACCTTTGCCCAAAAACTGTTCTTCTCTGTTTAGGGGCCTATCCCATCAAATCCTCCAAATCCTCAGCCGTTTCACCCTCCTCTGAATCCTCGGCCATTTCACCCTCCTCTGAATCCTCGGCCATTTCACCCTCCTCTGAATCCTCGGCCATTTCACCCTCCTCTGAATCCTCGGCCATTTCACCCTCCTCTGAATCCTCGGCCATTTCACCCTCCTCTGAATCCTCTGCCATTTCACCCTCCTCTGAATCCTCGGCCATTTCACCCTCCTCTGAATCCTCTGCCATTTCACCCTCCTCTGAATCCTCGGCCATTTCACCCTCCTCCGCATCCTCTGCCATGTCATCCTCCTCCGCATCCTCTGCCATGTCATCCTCCTCATCCTCTGCCATGTCATCCTCCTCCTCATCCTCAGCCTCTTCTGCCTCAGGGACGTCTTCGGCCTCTTCTGCCTCAGGGAAGTCTTCTGCCTCTTCTGCCTCAGGGAAGTCTTCAGCCTCTTCTGCCTCAGGGAAGTCTTCAGCCTCTTCTGCCTCAGGGACGTCTTCGGTCTCTTCTGCCTCAGGGACGTCTTCGGTCTCTTCGGTCTCAGGGACATCTTCAACAGGCTTGGGGGCATCTTCACCCTTTACTGGCTTGGGGACATCTTCAACCTTTACTGGCTTGGGGACATCTTCAACCTTTACTGGCTTGGGGACATCTTCAACAGGCTTGGGGACATCTTCAACCTTTACTGGCTTGGGGACATCTTCAACCTTTACTGGCTTGGGGACATCTTCAACCTTTACTGGCTTGGGGACATCTTCAACAGGCTTGGGGGCATCTTCACCCTTTACTGGCTTGGGGGCATCTTCACCCTTTACTGGCTTGGGGACATCTTCAACAGGCTTGGGGACATCTTCAACAGGCTTGGGGACATCTTCAACCTTTACAGGTTTTGGGAGGTCTGCCTGCTTGTCATTAGCTACAGCAGCATTTAAAAAAAACAGTTTTGTACCATCAGTTTACAGGGTAGACATGTTTAGATTTAGTTCTTGTTGGCGCAAATAGTCAAACCTATCAACATGACATGTCAGCCATACAATATTGTGCTACTGTTTCAGCTTTTAAACACATCAGTCAATATACAAGATTTGTATTTGGTATACAATATTATATCTCATATTCTTCGAGCCACACATATAGGGTATTTGGGGGTGGGGCCAAGTCCGCCGTGGGGTGTGAAATTAGTATATAGTTGTTTTTATTGGCCTAAAATATTGTCTACTGTATATACATACAATCATGAATCCACTTTCTGACCGGATGTCGGTATTGAGCTATGGCCGTTTTTAGCCCAAGGAGTGTTTTTTGTGCAAAACTAATGCTTGAAATGGATTCAGAATCATGAAAACCCCCTAGTTTGACATGTCACATGCTACATAAAGCATAATGAAATTTAGAAAATCTTGCCTTATATAGGATGTTATGGTCACATATAAACCCCTATTAAAAAAATTGCTCAATGCCGACAGCCGGTCAGCAAGTGGATTCATGAATGTATGTATATAGACAATATTTTAGGCCAATAAAAAAAAGACTATAATACCACATTTCAAACTTTAAACAAAAGAAGCCTGTTGACTGCCGGACTAAAACAACAGGTATCAGCATTGAGTTTGTAAAATGGATTGTATACAGCAGTGGTCCGGGGACCACCAGTGGTCATTCCAGGTGGTCCCCAGCTAATTGATTGAGAGTTTCTTATTAGACCTTATTAGATCTTTAACTCTTTAACTTAACTGTTATATCTCCTATTGTACCAATATCAATACAGCATGGAATTGTGGACAAAAAAACGACTACAAAATATTTGAAGTTTTCAGAGAGGATAAATCTCATTACATTTTTGGTGGTCCGTGGCTCAAAAGCCGAAGAAATAATGGGCCTTGGTATGAAAAAGATTGAAAACCACTGGTATACAGTAATAAAATAAATGTCTATCCTAGCAAAAAATTATGGTTAAATATATAGTGCAGTGCAACATGACAGACATGAAAAAGATGTACACATTAGGCCTACATAAAAATATAATTTTGTCAAGTTCCCGAGCCACAAAAAAGGTGCCGAATCCACACAAGAAGCACCTTTGTTTGCTCCTCGACATTGTACCAACAACAACGAAAAGATTGGATGAATAGACTAAAGAAAGTAGTATGGTTAAATGTGTCACCTCCTTAATGCAAGGCATTAAGGAGGTGACACATGACAAGAATTGAAAAGTCATCTTATGAAACTGCATGGTTACCTGGCTTATCTTCAGCTTTCACATTTTGCAGTGCTGCGCCATTAATAATAGCCACCAGAGCAAAAAGCAGGAACGCAATTTGGGTCTTCATTTTCTGCAAGAATGTAAAGGGAAGGGAAAAAAGCTGTTGGTGTACATGGCCAACAATTATTATAAGGTCTATTCATGTCATTCTCATAAGCAGTAATTGCATTATAGCGAGTATTGAGCTCACCTTTAGTAGTTTTCGGAAGTCCTTGGCGGTGAGAAGAACCTTGAAGTGATGTCTTCAACATGCGACGAAACTAGTGTGTGAAGTATATCAGACCCATCACTGGAATATATACTCACCCCACTGTTTAACAAATACAAGAGTTGCAAATAGCCCTGAGCCATTACAACGTACACTATAGGGTCCATGTGATTCAGGACACCTGCTGCTCCACTATTGGCTGATCAATGACTGATATTTGTCTGACACCTTCTGCTCCACGATTGGCTGAGCTCGGATCGTCAGATCATTAATGCGTCAATCATTACAATAATAAGGTGAATAGATGAGTAGTTGAATTATCTCCGGAACAAACAGCCAGGGGCAGGGATTATGTTTTTTGCAGTTTTGCAGTTTGAGCAGCTAAACTGTGTGAATGCACACTTCCAGTAGGCCAAGGAAGAACCTCCATTCCAAATCAGCCCCATGTTGGCACAATGACAGACCGCTTCACAATTTGGCCTATATAACTGTTGAAGGTAGGCTTACGAAAAAGAAAATATTTAACGTTCAAACTGATCTATCGTACAAAAACTATTTTCCATGCACCTTCTTGGTGTCCTGACCCCACCATGACTGACACAGTCCTGGGTAAGCATGCAGCCAGGCCTAGTGAAGGAGGTGAAGGAGCACAATTTTCTAGACATTAATTATCATATTTATTCTTTTACCTTCAGTCATTCAGTGCAAGTTTGTAATACACTCTCACCCTGTGGTATTCAGCACAATGGGGTGCATATAGCATACGTAGCTTAGACATACATACAACAGTCCGACAGGCATTAGTCCGACAACGCCGTCGCTCCCAACATGTGTGGCCGGTTACAGCTAACCTGTGCCGGGTTAAAACTCACTCGTGGCTCCCGGCATGCATGGCAGGTTAAAACTAACCCGTGGCAGGTTCAAACTCTGTGGTTCGCAACATGCATGGCAGGTTCAAACTAACCCGTGGCAGGTTTAAACGAACCTGTGGCTTCCTGTGAGGTTATAGGTTTAGGGTTGGGTTTTGGGTAGGGTGTCGGACTAATGCCTGTCGGACTGTCTGTCTGTTTGTCATCCATAGCTGACTTTAGCTGATTTAAGATTTATTCATTTATTTCTATTACCAGAGCACATTGAGGAAGCAGATTCCTGAGGCGGGAATCAAACTCATACTATATACCTATATCTACATTCCTATCATATTGATCCGTCAGTATAGATGACTCAGTCAGTATGCATGACTAGAGAAGTGCGTTCCTCAGCGCAGACCTCCGCCAGGCGGTCTGTCTATAGCTATGGCTGCCAGTGCCCATGGCTGTGTTCGGTCACGGTGCGCAGCCCTCACAATGGGAAGTGTTTTTGTGGCACACCCTATGGGCACATGTGAACGCGGTTTATCAAACACGGTTGTATCGAGGAATGTCAAAACCTTGTTCCACGGTCATTGTCACATGACTCACAAGACCATTTGCACATAATTTGGTAGCGGGGGAAGATCTACTGTATAGGCTAAACTCTAAAGGGTTTTTGCAACAAGAAATGACAGTCGCACCCCCTTTTGAGTAAACGTCTGGGTTTTCCGAGGCTACCTTTGAGTGGAAGTGAAATTGTTTAGAGACCACTTGTATGCAAGTATTTGTGTGCATTTTGGACCAAAATGTGTTTAGAAGAAAACACAAAATGGTGAAAAATCTTGTCAGGCAGAAATAGGCATGGCCTATATGGGGAGTTACATCGTGATCCAAGGAATCCAGGGGGAAAAGGCTAAAATAGGCCAAACCATGAAGAGGGCTGATATACTAGTGCCCCCACAAGGCCCATAAAAAACTGGGGGTGCATGGAGGTTCCTCCACTGTCTGTTCCTCAGACAGACACACTTGCACACTGACAGGGGTGAAACCATAACCCACAGGTAATTCTTTAAACCTCAGACTACACCAGAGTGATACAGAGTTGCAGTTTTAACATAATTCAGAACGATGAATTGCTCACTCACTTTATCAAAGTCAGTATGGCGACCCCTGGCCTATACACGCACACCTGACCAGCCCTGGCAAATGTTAAGTATTCTTTACTGTCTTCTATAATATTATAATGTTTACTGTTCTGTGTTCTCCGGAACTTAATGCATAGATTCATGTGTCGCTTGGATGATGAGTCTGTGAATCGTCAGTATAAGTAACCCTGTGAAGAGTTGCACTATACCCCTCTAGCCTTAGGAGACATTTGCTTAAAAGCCAGTATTTATAACTGTCACAAATGCCTGTCTAACATGTACATTTGGACAGTTTTTTATTTATTTTTTAATTGTATGTATGTATGTTGTATATGTAATTGTGTTTTTGTTGTTTTTCTATGGACCTTGAGTTTCATACTTATTGCAGTGCTGCTATGACAACTGAATATCACTCGGGATCAATTCAAGTCTGTCTGTCTGTCTGCATGTAACTAATGTCTCACAGTATAACTGTAACTATCAATATCTCACACTTGAGCTCTAACTACCAAATCAAACTAAAATTGTAACTATCACAAATTCACAATCTCAGACTAGATAAGTCAGTGACGGCACAGCGTTATAGTAGTAGTTCATCATTAACAAATACAAATACATTATATAAAAGCTTTCATCTAAGCTCAATAAACTAGATATTTCATGATGGTTTCAAAATGTCACACCCAGAAACCCTAAGGGCGTATTGGTAAACATACATGGGGACATCAAATGTTTGTCTTACATCTGCAGGTCCACTATTGGCTGAGCTTAGAGCATCAAGTGAGTTACGTGTCACCGAGTGATACAGCAGAATTATAATTGTATACTAGAAAAAGCAGTTCCTTGAGAAACTCAAGGAACTGCTATTTGTTTATATAAATAACAGGTTTAACATAATGCTGTTGCGTGAGAAAGCGAGAGGAGAACTAGAAAAAGTGCCCCTCGGGGCACAGGTCTCCACCAGGGCATTTCAGGTTGTGGCCTCCTGGTGGCGCTATAATAGGCCAATGTGAAAAGGGTGCAATTTCTTCTTAAGCCTTGGATGGCAATTGGATGATTTGAGGCATTTTGTTCCAAAAATGTGTTTTACAAAAATCCACCTCCACCTCCACCAATGTGAAAAGGGTGGGATATATTCCTCAGCCTAGTAGGAAAGTCTGTGAAAGATTTCACGTAAATTGCACGTAAATTGTTCGAAATGGGCCAATCCTGCAAACTTTGAAAGCAAATGTTAGCCAATTAGGATGGAATATGAAATATCGGACAGATCCGTCTTGAACACATGACTATAGAGATAGTGTGTAACGATTTGTGGGATTATTGGACAGAAACTGGAGGAGTAATATAAAAAAAAATGTTTTTCAAAAGTCTGCCTCCTGGTGGCGCTATAACAGCCATTCTGAAAGATATGGGGCATGTTTGGACCAGGTTAATGGTGCCCGAGATTAGCTGTACACAGATGGACGGTCGGACACACAGACTCACACACACACGGACGTGGGGGCTGTAAGGCATCAATTATACTATTAATAATGCTACCCATAGTTCACCCTGCAGCAACAGAACACATTGCAGATACCAAGTTATAGCAATGACACTACTGGGGTCTAGTCTATCTACTTTGTTATAGCAAATGCTCCACAACAACACAGTGAACTCCAGTGAATGTTGTTCGCATGTCCGTATATATCTTTTTTAATACACACAATTTTAAATATATAGTTTCAGGATGACATGCTCATTAATATGTTGCAGGAGATTTGTGGTATTGTATGCAATATCGGTACCACATTTGTCATGGTATGTGTGAGTCAAGTCAACTGTATGACCATTAGTGGAAAAGAACATGGCATGACATAATTGTTAAAGAGGTCAGAACTGGACTGGAGTAAATAGTTATATTTTTTGTCAGTTGAGAGAAAGTGTTTCAAAGTGTTAACAATTCAATCATAATAACACTCAACAAGCATAATTCATGGAAACCCTTGATCCACAGACCTCCTCCTCAGCTCTGATTTTTCTTGCAAATATTTGATGCTGCTCCTTTAGATTCTACCAGCAGAGGCCCACAGCAGAGCATACCCTGCTCTATGCAGGGTATGGCAGCATCCTGGGTCCTCAGGCCTTCAGGAGGCTGAAACCCTGTACTGGCATAAGCCAGTTGAATGGCCTCCACAATCCACCGAAAAAGCCATACTTTAGTAATAAGGTTTCCTTTAGCTCTGGTACCCCATGTCACAAATACCCATACCCTTCCTGAAGGGAGATGTCTTGGTCATGTACAGTCTGAATATTTCATATCAATGGTCTTTTGTCAGGTGTGCGCTGTGACTCAGTGTGACTCAGGCTTTTTACACATTACCAAATTTAACCAGACAAGGAAGGTAAAGAAATATATATATACAAGGAACTGAAAAATTATAAAATGTTTCTGGGAAATCAAAACAATAAAGTTCCTTTAAGGACAGTTCCGTGAGTGCTGGTATTCTCTTGTTTAACAGGTTCTTTCCAGACCGTGCACACATACATTAAGATGAATTGCAGTCGTGCCTATGCTTCCTTGATTCCTTGAACGCCTACTGACTGGCAAACTGGCAAAAACTTCGGACTGCGATTACAGACGAACGATACGGACTACCAGAAGTCTGCCTGTGGTGTTTTAATTGGATAGGTCCAGAGATCATGTGTACCAATTTCTGTGATATTCGGACAAAATCTGTAGGAGGAGGAGCAACAAGTGTGTTTAGGAAAGAATTCAAAATGGCGGAAAATCTATCCTGACGGAAATGGGCGTGGCATATATGGTGAGATACGTCATGACCCAAGGAATCCAGGGAAAAATAAATTTAACCTATGGTTCAAGAGTTATAAGCCAATACGTAAAGTGGGCCAACCGATATAATTTTAAGTTAATTAATTTTAGAAATTATTATGAACCTATTATTATGACGACGCAAAATAGTGCCATCTAATATGGCTAAAAACAAGTGGCTTTTTTCAGCCAATTTCATTGTGGAAAAAATGCTGTGAAATAAATCATCTGTCTATAATGGACTTTAGGGCACTAAATGACAATGTGTCGACGTAAGATGCCGTGAAGCCGATATAATACAGTGGACGCCCTTCATTTCACACAAGTGTGATTTATTTTTTATTTGTTTTATTTTTTATTTGGCCAGTTTGGTGCACCACGAGCTTGGTGCCCCAGGCTGCAGTCCCTAAAGCCTGTACATTAGGCTGGGCCTGTCTGCAGAAGTTGAACACTGCATTAAATGTGATACTGACTTACAGTACAGGACTGCAGCCACAAGAGGGAGACAGGCCTTAAACAGTAGTGGAAGAACACCAATCAATTGTTATAGTCCGGCAGCAAGGGATTTTTTTTATTGGCCTAAAACATTGTCTATATACTTATATTCATGAATCCACTTGCTGACTGGCTGTCGGTATTGAGCAATGTTTTTATAGGGGTTTGTATGTGATCTATTAAGCCTACCACTGACATTAGTTACTAAAAACGTAGTTAGCGTAGAAGTTTTATCCCACCTCCGACCAAAGTCATAAAAATCAATCAGTTCAATCAGAATTTCTATACTGTGTGTCTGTCTGTCTGTCTGTCTGTCTGTGTGTGTGCGTTCGTGCGTGCGTTCGTGTGAATATGCGTGTGTGGGTGTGTGCAGGAGGTCAAAGGTGCAGTCAAAAGCAGAGCCATCGTGACACTGCAGTGACCTGGGGGTCATCTACTTCAATTCCTGGATAATTCATGGTGTCAGTCAATGCAGGCTGGCTGAGGATGTGTTTGCTGGCTTTAAAGACACTTGAGCGACACACAGCCACTCAGGTTAATCTCATGTGCTGAAATAACATACTTATTCATTTTGAATTATTAAGATATTAATTGTTTGTGGATGTCGTAATCATATGCCCTATGACTTAATCAGGTGCCTTTGTATCTTCATGTCACGCTGTCCCACTGATTTAAGTTATCACTTCTCCCCTATAGACCGATTCACAGAGGGGTGCCCTGGGCGCGGCCATTACTGAGGGGTAATCCATTGAGCAGGTGCTGCATAGGCCAGGTGTAGCTAATCAGTGCTGCTGCACTCAATGGTACACCTCAGTAATGGCCGCACCCAGGAAACCCTCTGTGAATCGGTCTATAGCCAGCGTGTGGATAAATAATTGTTTTTCTCCCATTTGCCACAGATTACATGTGTATCTGTGAAAACTGTTGTTTGACCTTGTAGCAAGGCAGTCTTCATGTCTCCCCCTAAACATTATTTACGTCTTAAACGTTATATTCACTTTCCCAATCTTGATTAAAATGCTATATTAAACGTGTCCATTTGGTGACACGCAGAGAGACATTTGGTAATTGGCTGTATGTGGATTCATTCTTTGTGCTCTCCGAACTAAAGTGAACCAAACATATGCTCCTGACTGGACAATCCTTTCTTTTGTGGACTCATCTATTCTTTTGGTATTTAAAGGTATTTTTCTAAAAGTATATTTTACTTAAGGTATTACTTATATATTGATCATTTTCCTAAAAAGCTAATTCTTAACTTAATAATATAAAGGTTTATAACCACTTTTGTTACAGGATCTCTGCCTAGATTTTTGGTACTGAGTACTTTTTTGTACTTTCAAAAGTATTTTGTACAGTACAGTACAGACTGTACTGTACAGTACAGTAGGCCTACAGTACAGTACCACTAAGTTCAGACAGGTCAAATAAATTGAACTTAAAGTGAAAACGAACAGAAAAGGTTTGTGTCCATTTAAATGTCTAGAATTAATCAAATCAACATGCAATGTGCATCAGCTGTCATCCTCCGCCTGCCTGCAGAGCAGGTGCACTGATGAGGCTGAGAAAAATAGACTAGCTGCTTGTTCATGCAGCTCAATGGTGTCGCTTGGCAAAAAAGAACAGATCTACAAGCTAACAACACCTTGTTAGCTTGTAGATCTGTTCACTGGGACACCATCGTATAGCCTATACTGCGGAGTATAAATCAGGTTTAAGGAGGGGGAGGCGGTATATAGCCTATCGATTGGACTGTAGGACGATCCAGTTCAAACTGGTTCTCTGCTTCAACATGCCACTGTGACAGTATAGCCTAAAGATTCTTCTTGAGTCAAGATTAGTTTTCAGTTTTTCACATCAACTTTTTAGGCTTGTGTAGCTATAGCTTATTATAGGTTTAATTCTTCATCTTTTTGTTGTTTTAAATCATGATAACAATAATAACAATACTATATTATTATCGAGGTTTAAACTACAACAATAATGTTTGTATGGGTACTTTAGGTGTTTTTAATTTATTGAAAGATGCAGCATCTCATTCTCGAGGAGGTCCCATTTGTATAATTGTAGCCATTATTATTATAGCCTAATACTTTATTTAATATGTTGCTATTTTTCTCATGCAATATTGAGTGCTATATAGCCTATGGGCTACACGACATACAATTATGAGTTCTTGAGAATAGTAGTATCCTATGTAGCCTATTCTCTATACACTTCAGGCTATATCAGAAGAAACCTAATATATAGTTTCTGGGAGTGTCATCCGTCCCATAACAAAAGCACCGACCAGCACATGGATGTGATGACGTGCCGCGTGCGTAATGCTTCTATAGGCTATATAGCTCTATTGTCCCAGACATTACTCATATGGGGTGCGACGCAAAATAGCAACAAAAGGGGCACGAGGTTTGTTTTAGCTAGTCTAGATGCATGATGTGTGCAACACGGGCTACGTGGAATGATCACCAACCATAATCTGAGAGGTGCCGCGACTCGCGAGCCCGTGACAAAGCGATGGAAAGTCAGGCTGAAATCACTGCAGTGCAGCAGAGCTGTCAGTCAGCACTCAGCAGACACAAAACTCCCGCGATCAGGCTGTACAGTCAAGTCACACCGTTTGTTGTATTATATTATACCCATATAAATCCATAAAACGTCACTTGTTTTACGTGTTGGATTAATTTATAGCAATGCATCCTTCTACGCAATAATACGAAATAACAATAAAATAAAGAAGAAAATAAATAAGGGGGTCCTTGGCTTCCTCATCGCAACGGAGGCGTGAAGATATACGGTAGAGGCTGTAGACCTGATCTGAAATAACCCCACTACGTATACCGTTACGAACACACAGACTCCTCCAAGACCCCCTCCTTAAAACACGCACGTGTGCAGCGAAACGTCGCCGCGGTGAACAACATTGTTCATATGCATTGCATCTGTGTTATGTGTGTGTGTGTGTGTGTGTGTGTGTGTGTGTGTGTGTGTGTGTGTGTGTGTGTGCGCGCTGTGTGTGTCCTCCTCCTCCTCGCCCACCCTGCACCCACCTATATGAGCATCATCACATGACCGCGCATTCCAACCAATGTGCGCTCCCTCCACGAAGACCCCCTCCGCTAGCCCCTGAACGTGAATTCGCGCGCTCGCTACTCTATTATAAATAGTGCTTGAGTTCCGCCGGCGAGTCTTGGTCGTCAGAAACGCTCAGGGTTGCAGCAGATCAGAACATCCCCCCCGTCTTATTTCCTTCATTCTTTATCAGTTTGTTTCCCCCCCACCCCCACACACAATAAGAAACGCACGCTTCATCCATCCCCCCGCCCCGGCCGGCCGCCCCCCTTCTCTTCTTCTTTTCAAAGTCCCAAGTTGCGTTTTTTGTTTTTGCGGCCAGTTGCATGCATTGTTCGTCTCCAAAAATGGTTTGCGAGACTAAAATCGTTGCGGACGAACACGATGCTATACCTGGGACCAAAAAAGATTCTATCATCGTGTCCTCCTCGCAGATGTGGACATCTTCTCCCTCGGCTCCTCTTGGCCCAGAGGAGGAGGACAAGGAGGACGTTGTTGTTGTCTCGGGGAGAGACTCGGTGTTCATCCGCGAGTTCGAGCGCGCGGATAACGTGGAGGTGCTGCGCATCTTTAACGAGGGTATTATGGAGAGGATACCCAACACAGCTTTCAGAGGGCTCCGCCAGCAGTCCAACACCCAGTTCTTATACGCTCTGCTCACATGTAAGTATAACTGTAGCACAATAACTGTTGTTTGTTTCGGTTTATCAGGATATATATATATATGTATTTATACATATATATATCCTGATATATCCTTCGGTTTATCAGGATATATATATGTATTTATACATATATATATCCTGATATATCCTTCGGTTTATCAGGATATATATGTATTTATACATGATCCTGATAAACCGAAACAAACAACAGTTATTGTGCTCTCCTCACGTAACACATAGCCTACAGTAGCCTATATAAGGCTATATCCAAGTTGTTTCTTCTAATCCTCACAACACGCAAAGTAGCCTATATGTTTTTCCTCTCACTCTCAAGTTGCCTAGACGGGCTAAGCCTGCTACTATAAATTAACTCAAATCATCTCTCAGTATATACATCAACATATGCTCTGTAACTAAAGTCACACAAATTTATATATAGGCATACCCCACAAATACAGACATGTCACATGTACTATTTTTTGTATACTACTAGCCTACTAATAATAATGATAATAATAGGCTAAATAGGCTAATCAATTAGTATCTGCTTAATTCATAATATGTATCATGTGTTTTACCTCGGCATAACGCCGGCATGTTGCTCATGCATGCAACAAAAGGCCACGCGCACGCATGTGTGCATGCATGTACTAGGCTAAAATATAGCCAGTGAGCCTGCTGGTTATTGTAATATATGTGATGACATGTCGTCGACGCCGTGAATGAGTGAATGAATTCCAGGATTGCCCCCAACGGTGTGCGTGCATGCGCATACGATACGATTACGCACCGCCCGATTCCCAATTCCAAACACGCGCGCGCGCGTTATTCCATGTGCGCGCATGCATGCATCCTCGCAGGACACGCCCCTGCGGAGCATGCAGCAGCCAGCCGTGGTGCACACATCTCGCAGGCTTTGTTTACAGTTTACACACATCATTCATATTATAAATATATAGGTCTACCACTTCATTATTGATGAAGGATTTACATACCGGTACATCTTTAACATCTAGGCTATTGCTATTACGCACTTAATAATACGCACTTAGTATGATGTGTTTGAGCTATACACGGTTCTGTTCGGCATGCACCATTTTAGATGTATCGGTCAAATAGCGTTCATCGAAGTATAAGTAAAGCACGCCTCCTCAACAAACACGGGGGAATTACGGAGCACATGGTTCGTTGAGTTCCCATCAGGTCACACCGCGTCGTGGTGGTGCAATGGAGTAAAAACTCACTCACGGCAACTTGGCTTGTATCGCAGCGAGATGCAACGCAGCATCATCCCACCACCCACCCACCTCCACCCAGCAGCGCCTATGCTGTGTGCGCCCCCCAGTGCAATCCCCGATGTACTACTCCAATTATGTTCTCTGCCAAACACAAATATACTGTAGTCCCTGCTTGGTGCCGTGTGAAAACATAGTACTCTAATAACCACTAGTATTCACTCTACAAGAAAAGCATTTGTTGATGTGTGAAATTAGTCGATAGTATGTAGCCTATCTTAGTCATGAGACTGTTTGCTCATACTTGCCTGTGGATATTTCTGAAGGAACCGATAAGGCTATTTTGATTAAATGTGTAAATAATGCCACTGTTCTTTCTCTGCTTGTGTTTTGTGTTGGAGTTGAACGTCTGCCCAAATCAAACATGTGATTCTCTTTTCTGACAGGTGTCGTTTATTTTTCTTCCATTTCTCCATAGTAATGTGCTTTGTTATGACCAAATCCCTCACCTTGACCTGTTGCGCCCCCTTCATTCTCATGGGCGCGCGCTACTACTACAGCAGGACAGTAATCCAAAATTATCTGGACTATGCTCTGCACACGGACATGGCTGACATAGAGGCGTATTACATGAAACCCACAGGTAAGAAGAAGGGCTCTCGACCCTCTGTTTTGAAGAATGTGCAACCGTGCAGACGCATGCGTGTGTGTGTGTGTGTGTGTGTGTGTGTGTGTGTGCATGTTCGTCAGCAGGTGATGCTCGGCTGCCAAAAGTGTGTTGTTTCGGGGGGGGGGGGTCGAGACTCGAGACAAACGGACCGGTTGCGAAGGGCACACGTCTCTGACATGAGCAACCCGTGGACGGACAAACATCCTGGGTTTAAATTAACCCAGAGTGTAAGAACTGTGGCACAGTTTACATTCTATAGGTTAAATTAACCACACAGTATTTTGCGGTGTATACATTTTAATCTTAACTGAAACTATCATCACAAAACGTTCAGACAGACAAGACAGGCGTGACTTGAGCGCACACACACGCACACACACACACACCTAGAAAACTAGAATGAGGCTGTATAGATCTTAAGAGTTTACAGAGCCTTCTTCAGGCAGAGGCAAGCAAGTCTTCAAAATGTGCAACGTGTCTCTCTCCTTCCCCCCCTCCCTCCCTCCCCCTCTAAGCTTTACATGGTGTCGTGGAGCACACACAGGGCTATTGATTGTGCAGAAGAAACTGCTGATACACAATATAGCTCTACTACAAAGGCTTCTAATTAGAGAAATCAATTCACCTTAGGAGCTTAAACTATTCATTCTCCTTGAGGGCGCTGTGATGACGATGCCCGCCACGGTGACAAATGAGAGAGAAAAAAGTGAATGCGGAACACTGGACAGACACGCTCTCCCTCTCAATTTGTGTGAATGGACCTCTTGGGACTATTTTGTTCCCTGTTAGGCCAGCACAGGTGGATAAAGAAAGGCAGGCATTGGTTAACCCATCAAGTGATCATTGCCCAAGTGAACATCGCCACAACCCACAACCATAAACGCACACACACATGCACAGCAGTGTCACACTGGCTTGGTAAATCTACCGCATACACAATTGCAATTTAGCATTCCCATTATTGCCGGCGGGCTGCGATGGTTTAGAGGGGGTCAGGCACCAGTGCCTCTGGACAATGCTAATGACGACAGCCATGCAGACCCACGGGGAAACCCACCTGGGCTCAGCAGCCACGCATGGCCTGGTGAAGAGGGACTGTGTTTATGCGTCTTTGTTGTGGCAGAGAGAAGACTCCGCTTTTGCTGGACAGACACTGCCACAGAGCAAAAGACCAGGTCATTTCGGATATTCTTCCGTGGAGACTACCCTGCCCGGCACACATTTCCAGATGTTCTGAGTATAGTGGCAATGACCCAACAGAGACCAGTGGAAGCAGCTTGTGTCGCGGATCTCAAGGGCACTCGGAGGATGAGGACGATGTATCTTTGTGTGTTTATGGGCAGCGGTTCTCAAACATTTTCATGTCAAGGACCCATGCATGATTATGCATTTGGCTACAAACGCCCATTTGAAACAATTTTGTGCAACATAGTTACCCCCATAAGAGAAGAAGGATGTGTGTGTATGTGTGTGTGTGTGTGCATGCAGTGAGCTCATCAGCGGGGGTCCTATAGAAATGATAATCTGTGCTGCTTGAGGAGCTCATGACGCCAGGCGGGCAATCCCAGACATCCAGTTGTGCGACAGGAAGCTGAGCCCCAGGAGGCCCGACGCTATTACAGAGAACCCACTCTGGGTATACCGTCTGCGTGCCTTGACTAGCTGATCAATGCTCTTATCTCCTCAGTGAGCGTGTGTGTTTGTGTGTGTGTGTGTGTGTGTGTGTGTGTGTGTGTGTGTGTGTGTGTGTGTGTGTGCGTGTGTGTGCGTGCGTGCATGCGTGTGTGTGTTTACAGCACTTCTTCTAGGGCTACGGTGTAATTCGTGTAATTAGTAGCAACTCCGTGCACTAAAGAAAGAAAGTCCTCAGAGCAATACCTAAATCACAACAGCCTCTGCCTCCTTCTCTGCCACCACCCCCCCCCCACCTCCTTTTGGAACCAATCAACCAGCCAACGATTGCTGCTCCATCAATCTTAGATCAATCAATACGCGTCATCAGACGGCGTGTTAATGGCTATATGGCACATCTGGTGTGAGCGGAATGGAAAAAAGGTGAAAAAAGGACAAACCGTCGTGAAACGCAATTTAACACGGGCGCTTTTTATCGATGATCCTATCGGGCTCGTGAATGCATATTGTAGGTTTTCTTTTTTAGTGTGGCTGTATACCTCATATCCAAGTCTTGTAAAACAGGTGAAATTAATATAGACACTTCCTCTGGTGTTCTTTGGCCTTTAAATGAGTCCAGGGTCAGCCTCGCGCAGCACCCGGTCTAGACAAGCAAGCCGTGTATAAATACCGGCCTGTGTGTGCGATAGAGAGACCTCTGTTCCAGAGGACAGGGACTTGCTTCCTTCACCGGTACCTGCTGCACTTACATTATAGCTCTGAGTAAGGGAGCGTCAGATAGAACCAGCGAGAGAGAGGGAGGGAGGGAGAGGGAGGGGGGTGTGTGAGGGGACTAAGGGGAAGGGAATAGATATAAAATGGGAGCATTGTGCATGGGGGAAGGGGTTGTGCCTCAGCTATACAAGCTATCTGTGTGCGTGTGTGTGTTTCAGGGAGATTAGATAGAGAGAGAGAGATCTAATGAGAGAAAGAGAGCGAGAAAGAAAGAGAGAGAGAAAGAGAGCAAGAAAGAAAGATAACTGGGTAGCTCACAGACAAAGGGGGTCCCCCAGGGAGACATCTCTGCCATGTCAGCTGAAGCACCTCGGCAAACACAAAATAAAATGTTCCTTCCTTCCTTCCTTCCCTTCCTTCCCTCCCTCCCTTCCCCCAGTGTGCATTCTTTCCTCTACTTATAAACCTTCATCTCTCTCGACATGCCTCACATTCTCAGCATCCCTTCGAAAAAAAGAAAAGAAAAGGAAAAATTGGTCCGCCTTTACACCTCCATCTCTTCTGTCTTTCTCGCTCGCTGTGTGCACGCACGCAAAATGGGATATCCTTTATCCCGTGGAAAGAGGAAGTGATGCCACAAAGCCAGCCAAGGAAACATTGTTTCGGGATACAATAATAATAATAATAGAAAAGTGTCTATTGTTGTCTACATGGGAGCCACCCCAGCTATAGCTAACAGTACATAGCTTCCATGTGAGCCTCGAGGCCATGTGGTTTCCATTGAACCTTGCAGTGCAGATCACATCTGGGAGTCAGGTTCTGTGTCCGTGTGGCGTGTGTAACCTCACACTAGGCGTTGGGGGGGAGGGCGGCGGGCATCCGGCCCAGGAGCGAGGAAGGACCTGGCCCGCTGTCGTATAAAGACACGTTAAGTCAGAAAAGAGCCAATCTAACCGTTGCTGATGTGTGGACTTCATCCATACACCCAGCATGCACTCTGATCCCCAGGGGAGAGGCTCTGTGGCGACCTCCGTTTTTCCTATCCAGTTTCGCACCAGTGAGGGGCGGGGGGGGGCAAGGTGACGGCCCCTAGTTACAGTTAGACGAGTCGTGAAAACTCCTGCATTTGATCATCAATTTATTCCATTTCCATTAGATTAGATTAGACCATAGACCATTTTTATAACGTTATAATGTTTTTGTTATTTCAAAGGCTATATTATTTTACTTATATTGACCAATTCAGCAGGCTATATAGCCTATGTAAGGTTTAACCTCGTCGGATAATCTCCACATAGCGCACATTTACGAGAAATCCAAAGTTTCAACACCAAAGTAGTAGTAGTTGTGAATTAGCAAACTGGACATTTTGGACTGAATGTTTCCTTTAACCTCGTGTGGGCTAGCCCCTCCCAACCCTCACTGGTGTGAAACTGGGTAGGAAAAACGGGGTCGCGGCTCTCTGTGTGTGTGTGTGTGCGTGTGGAGGGGGGCAGGGAGATATTGTGGGATACACTGGAAACATAAATCCTTCATTAACACCGGACACCTGATTTGAACTATAAGAGCTTACATGTGGTATGCCTGACTTTTACTCGGTTGCACGTTCTGTCAATGAAAATAGGCCGATGTACGAGCTTGTAGAACTGCTGTTTTTGGTGTGCGACACTGGCACGCAACTAAGTATAAATAAGGTGTTACACTATCAATCTATCTGCAGCAGCTAAAAAGCTAACACGGCAGACAAGCACTAAAAGCCACTAAAAACACAAGCAAAGACTGAAAATGAATAACACAAGAGTTACAAAAAATAGGTTAATATGGTTAAACCACATGAACCCTGGTGTAGCTATTATGGGGGCGAACGTTCTGTAAAATTAGCAGAACTTTGTAGATCAGATATATTCGGCCAAGACCTTTGTTGAGGAGGGAAAGAGGGGGGGACCAATAGTCTCCTGGGGGACCCGTGTCAACTAGAGAGGTAGAGGGTTTAAGTAACAACTACTGCACAGTGAAGTTGCATCACGGTCTAGACTGAATGCTTATCAACTGAATTAGCCCTCTAGCTTTCATCTGAGGGGAAAGACCATAATCTCATTAGACAGCATTCACAGCGTGAGACTGTGTGTGTGTGTGTGTGTGTGTGTGTGTGTGTGCACATGCGTGCACGGCTCACATCACACACTGTATTTAACACTCCCACACTCATATCTATGAGTTCCAATAACGAGACCCATCACGTTAAGAAAACAATCAGATTTTTGCCATTCATTATGTTCGTCTCTCTCTTGCTCTCTTGCCTTTGAGCGTCATCTGCCCCCTCCCCCAATTGTGTAGTGTGGTATTTTCATACATTATGGATGCTGGTCAAACCCCTCACCCTCTTCCCCTTCTGGCTTGGTATATAAACCGATCAATCCCACCACCTCTGGTTATACTGTTCATCAGAGTGCGTGCTCTGCTTTCTCTGAGAAGACCCAGATTATTTCTCCTCCTTGTCTATACCCGTCCTCTGATATTTTTCTTTTTTTGTTTTAATCAGAAATCTTCCCCAGGGGGAGCTTTGCTGACCAGGTCTTTTTCATGCTCGCCCCGCTGCACACACGCTACAGGCATTCACAGCCCTGAGATGAGGGGGGGGGGGGGGGGGGAAGTCACACAGAGCTGCCAGAAACGCTTTGCCAGCAAAAAAAACACTGTTTTCCTCTGTTGTTTTCGTCGACTAAAACTAAGACGAAAAATGTTCGTCGACTACCTATTTTTCTTCACTGACAAAAACAAATGGAAACTAAATGAAAACTAAGCTACGATGACTAAAATTAAGACTAAATATACTGACAATTTCGTCGACAAATTAAAACTAGACTAAAATGTTAGGAAGGGACTAGTGGACAAGAGATCCAGTATAAGTCATTTTACACTTGGTTGCATGCTGAAAATAGCTGATCTACAAGCTCACAGTGTAAAAACACTCATTACAACGGCATCAAGACCCGCCAAAACACATTTTAGTCGACTAAATCAACTGTAGATTTAGTCGACTAAAATCTTATGACATTTAGTCGACTAAAACTAGACTAAAACTAAGACATTCCAGGTGACTAAAATGTGACTAAAACTAAATGAAGTTTCAGTCCAAAGACTATGACTGAACTAAAATAGAAATTTGTTGCCAAAAAAACCACTGTTTTCCTATAGGGTACTGCCATGTTCTCCTCTCTTGCACCATGCGGGTCACGTGCCACGTTTTTTTTAGACGTGCACAAAAGTCAACCTATCAGCACAATACGAAAGGTCATCAATGGCCCAGGCAGCCAATCACAGAGGTGGGGCTTTACTACTTTCTGTTTTGATGCACGTATACTGGATGTAGTATAGGAAAGTTTGATAAAAGCAGTATTGATGAACTATACGTATATATTTAAAGGTCACCCCGTTATTCGAATACTTATAGGCTATACTGTACCCAATAGCGCCGCGATGGAAAAAAGCTTGATGGAAGCTTGAATCCTTTTTTCTAAGCGTGTTTTTGCTCGATTGCACTCGTAGCGACTGCTGCCGTTTTGGCTGTGGCCAATGAGAAGTTAGCTTTGCTCAGGGGCACACTGGCAATAGTCATTATAGGGAAGAGAGAGCATTACGTACATACTGTCTGTGTGTGTGTTACGTATTTTCCGTCCTAGTTTAGTCATGTGCAGGGATTGTAAACGGGAACCGTAAGGTTGTCAAGTCACAAGACATATAGCACTGCCGCTGACCTTTTGGCCATCCAGTGAGGGCCAGGGAGGGAGACAGACAGAAAAACGGGACAGGGGACGATTTGGCTTCCTTCAGAGATTACTCTGACCATTTATAATGAAAGAGAAACGTACAAAGAGCGAGTGTGTAAGCATTGAGTGTTGGCTGGTTTGAGCATGTACTGTAACCTGCGTCGATTACAGGACGTCTTTGATCACCACGCCACAGTAAAAGCTGTCCTCCTAAAAGTAGCAGACAGACACATTAGTCAGTCTGTGCACACAAAAAGGGCAGTGGCCTCATGGCCTGTGCGCGTGTCTGTGTGTACAGTATGTGTGCACGAGTGTGTGTGAGAGAGAGAGGCCGTCCTATAATTCGACCTTGACTCCATCTGTCTGACCCACCCCGACCGGCTCCCCTCAGCCTTACTCCAGCCTGTCTCAGTGCAGGTGAGCCAAAATTGCCCATCCGTGAAAACAGTTACACGCACAGCAATACAGCAGATGAAAACAAAGAGCCCTGTAGCGCTGCACTCCACGACACAACCTTATTTCTGCACTGCACGCCTTCCATAACTTCCAAAAAACATGTTTTTTTTACGTATCACACAAAAGACACTTGCAAGCCAAACCTTGCTCGCAATCTCCTCTCTCTCTCTCTCTCTCTCTCTCTGCTTTGTCTTATCCTGCTGTCTATGTCTCTCTGTCTCATCCGATCTTCAGGGAGAGACATCTGAGGTGGAGATGACAATGACAGCTTATCGGTGATGAGTGCCTCTACAGTATTTCCGCAGAGGGGGCGACATCAGATGTCAGATAGGGCAGATGTGAGGTTCCTTGAGCCACAACATCAGGAGACATAGCATTAAGTAATGCAGACAGGCAAGCAGGCAGACACACGCACGCACGCACGGACGCACGCACGCACGCACGCACGCACGCACAGTCTTTGTGCTTGCCTTCCTATGATGTCCCGATTTCTGGCACAGGGCTCAGTTCTAACAGATGGTCAAGTGAGCTTTACGGACACGTACCCCCACCCAATACACAGACACACACACGCATGCACACACACGCACAGTCACAGTCACAGTCACAGTCACAGTCTCACACACACACACACACACACACACACACACACACACACACACACACACACACACACACACACACACACACACACACACACACACACACACACACACACACACACACACACACACACACACACACACACACACACACACACACACACACACACACACACACACACACACGTGGACTACCGCCAAGTCCACATGGCAGACCTGACCTCTCCTCTTGATATCAAAATGCTGGTGTGTTACAGTACCACTGACACTAGATTGGGTAAAAGACTAAATTGGCAGAGAATCCTCTCCCTTTACCTGTTGTTTAATGCATTATGTCATCTTATCACATGGCTCGGTTGAATGCTTGATTGTGATTGGTCAATCGCTGAATTCAGCTGTGTGTTATTTCTGGATAATGACCGATCGGCTCAATAACGGGCCGACGTCTAATCAAATATTCATGTCAGTCTGCGCCGCTTGATTTTGCGGCGTATCCAACATGACAGCCATGTAAACACACATACTATGTCATTTACAATTAAACATTGCTCTCGAGAATGTTTTCGAAAACATTTGAAGCAAGAAATATACAATGCAGTAACCGAAAATTGTGTGTGCATGTACACAGGTGCACGAGTGCACATTAAATGAGCATGGGTAGGATGACTCTTGTTTATTTTCGGCTAGTTACTATCTGACTGTCATCTAAAAAGGAATATTTATTTGTATCTACTATATCAACCAAAGAGATGGGAAGTTAGAACAAATACTTTCTTACAAATATTGCTCACAAACACGTCGCAACCCCCCATTTAATTTCAGTGACTCCGTCAGTACTTCCGGTTTCGCCCTCCTCATGTTGTTCGGTCCAATGACGAAAGAGGAAGCAGCTCTCTCTTCTCTTCTAATTGTTGACTTTTTAAAGTGACTGACTGAACCTCGCATCACCAGGCTTTCCACACAGTGGAGAAAAGGAAATCAAATTCTGGAAGAATTCTGTTCACCTAAAATTAACCTAGCTGTTCCTTCAAACAAATCACTTGCCAACGACTACAATCAGTTCCTTCCCCCCCATAAAAATAAGAATCTCCTACCAAATGAGCATCACCTGCTGAAATGTCTACAGTATATCTGACTATGCCTGTCCGTCTGATTTGTGCCTGGATGCCTTTCATTTTGTCCTGTTACTTTACCTATCTGTTTGTCTACCACCACTAAGTGTTCACTCTGAGCTACAGCCAGTCTCTAGTCTAAAGTGTGCTCTGACATGAAATTAAAGGAAATATATGGCAATAGATAGTTTAATATGCTAACATTCTCTACCACTATATCTATTCTATGGTATCCCCTGCAGTTTGTGTGTTGCTAGTACCATACGCTTCACTATCACCTATATATTCTCTCATAGGCTCTGTCGTTCAAGTAATAGCATGAGCCGAGTTGTGTGGCTAATGACACGTACTGAAATAGCAAGTCATGTTACTGGTCACTGCTTTCATCATCTGTCTTGTCCCTCTATCCTCTTTTCTATCATCTCTCCTGCACTCCAGAGCATTTAAGCTGTCATAACACGCCGTTTTACGGGAAAACTTTCTGATGCAATGTGTTCTCGTGCCGTCTCTCCACCCACCTCATTTTGCTCATCGATTCTAATGTCATTTTTATTTCCAGAGGCCATTAATGGAGCGTAATTTGTTGAGTGGGCCCTGCCTGACCCCTGTGCCATTAGGGTAGATTTGCTGTATGCAATGAGCAGAGACCACAAAGCAGTCTCATTGAGCTGCTCTTAAAGGAATAGTTCACCCCAAATTGAGATTTCAGTCATTACCGTATTACCTTGTCTACTCACATTAAAGGACCACTTCACCCATTTTCAACCTATTGTCATATAATTGGTCCTCACTAATGCTCATTATAATATGGTAACATTTTTGTCAACTCGGTCTGTGTCTCAACTGTGGACAGTTCGGAAACCCTCCTACCAGTGACACAATCGATGGGGAATCAAAGCAAAGAAACAGCTGGTTTTATATTCCTGGAAAGTTAGCATGCTATAATGGAAGCCATTGTTCTTGCAACAATACAAATTTAAAACGTACATTTTGTTAGAATTATAATTCTTTAACACAATCAGCGCCGAGATTTCTTTCAAAATAGAAGCTCGGGGTGCCGGGAAGATATGGCCGCTTTTACTCTGTAAGCCCCCCACTTCCATTCTGGAAAAAAACGGGAGACATATTTTAGCTCGTTTACCTCGCTAAGATTACGATAAAGTCGCTGATGATTGCTCGATTCATATTTTGAACGCGAGGCATGTTGAAGTCAGAAATTAAGAGCTTAATATACCTGGTCAAAACCACGGAGAGCTCCTTAGATTACGTGCCATTTCTTTGTGAACGGTAAACAGGGAAGTGAGCGACAACGCGCATGCGCGAAAGAGCTAGGAGTATGGTGCAGAAGGAGAGGCGTACGGTCTAAATGGGTTAACGCCAGTTCAAAAACACACACAATTCAAGGGGTTTGTCAGTGAAACATCACATCAGCTTTCTCCCAAAGCAACTTAAAGGACAACTTTAGTTTCTTTCAACCAAGGTTCATGTTTTAAGTTGTTATTAGAGAAAGTATAAGATGGCTGTTCTTTTTTTTTCATTTGCTGCTTTCTTTCGTTTTAGCGATTTTGAGCTATTTTTGACAGGGGGGGCATTCAAACATGGGGCTAAATATGTATTTTCTTACACAATTTTATAGCAATGTATTTTTATTATTATTTACTATAGTCCTACTAGACCCCAGGAAATTACATCTGGCCACAAAATATCACAGGATCTACTGAATGTGAAGGGGGGTAGCCTACTATTGGGGACTACCATACTGTGCTGTATGGCTCAACAGGTCAGTTTTTCACCCACCTTCACATTCAGTGATCTTTTGTGGCCAGATGTAATTTCCTTGGGTCTAGTAGGACTATAGTAAATAATAAAAAAATAAATGGCTATAAAATGTTGTGAAAAAATACATATTTAGCCCCATCCTCGAATGCCCCTGCCCCCCTGTCAAAAACAGCTAAAATCCCTAAAATGAAAGAAAGCAACACTCATCTTTTACTTTCTCTAGTAACAACCTAAAACATGAACCTTGGTTGAAAAAAACTAAAGTTGTCCTTTAAGACAATGGGGTATAGATTTTTGGGTGAACTATTCCGTTTTCATTTTAGAAAACAAAATAGATTTTTTCTTAATAACAGAGTCCTGGCAAACAGACTCTGTAAATTTGATTCAGGCCACCCCCCCAAATTATTCATTCTTTCATGAACCTAGACGGTCTAGTCGTGGTGGCGGAATAGCAGCCATACATAAAGTCTCCTCCAAATGCTCACCCGCAAACTCACTTGGTACATTCACCTCCTTTGAAATGCTCAGTTTTATCATTCATGCTAAGGTTCCTGTTCTCTGCATTGTAATTTATAGGCCCCCCAAGTACAACGCCCGCTTCCTAGACGAATTCTCTGAGTTACTGTCATTTATAACCCCCAAACATGACAAAATAATAATTATCGGCGACGTGAACGTGCACGTATGCTGTCCATCTCACCCAATGGTTAAGGATTTTATCACCCTGACAGAATCTTTTAACTTCATCCAATCTATAAATGAACCCACTCACAATAAGGGACACACTCTCGACCTTGTTCTGTCCTTGGGCGTGTCTCCTTCCATCCTCAAAATTACAGACTTCCCTCCATCAGACCATAAAGCCATTGTTTTCGAAATCCAGATTGCCCCCTCCAGCTCAACCGTCCATCACCCAGCTCATCTGGCACGCGTCATTGATTCTACAACAGCCACCAAATTCTCAGAATTATTCCAGTCCTCCGCAACTTCCCCAACCGTTAACTCCTTTTCCCATGACCCAGCTGCATTGATCGATTATTTTAATAACACCTCCCTAGCCATTCTTGACTGCATCGCACCCCGCAAGGCAGTTAAGCCTCGTACAACAGGGACACCCTGGCTAAACGATGAGACCCGCCTCTTGAAGAGGTGCTGCAGAAAAGCAGAAAGAAAATGGAAAGCAGACAACCTGCACGTCTCCCTTGAGATCCTGAAAACTCTAATGGCGGACTATCAATCCGCTATTAGAGTTGCAAGAGAGAAATACTTCTCCAACATAGTCAAAAACAACAGCCATAACCCAAGATCACTATTCAAAGTAATAGACTCAGTCACAAATCCGGCCCCTATTCTTAATACTCAACTATCCCAGGAAAAATGTGAGGACTTTCTCAATTATTTCATAGATAAGATCCACAAAATAAGAACCCAAATAACCCCCAACAATAACACCTCCCACACCGCTCCAACCATCTCAGCTTATCTACATAACTTTCAACACGTCACATCTCACACATTAGGAAATATTATTCTTTCAATGAAATCCTCCACCTCGCAATTGGACTCTATACCAACCAAACTGCTAAAGGAAGTGCTCACCACAGTCTTACCCCACCTCCTTGCCATTATAAATGCCTCCCTATCCACTGCTATTTTCCCCGCTGTCTTCAAACACGCCATAGTACAACCCCTCTTAAAGAAGCCTAACCTAGATGCCTCGGAGCTACATAACTACAGGCCCATCTCCAAACTGTCATTTCTGTCAAAAGTTCTAGAAAAGGTCATATGCTCCCAGTTAACAACTTTCATGAACAACAATAACCTATTTGAAAAATTTCAGTCAGGTTTCAGAGCCCATCATAGCACAGAGACAGCACTCATAAAGGTCACCAATGACCTACTTCTCACCACCGATAACGGAGATTGTGCAGTACTGGTTTTGTTGGACTTGAGTGCTGCCTTCGACACGGTGGACCACCCCATCTTGCTCAACCGCCTGCAGACATGGGTTGGTTTGCAGGGAACAGCCCTGGAACTTATCCGATCATACCTGGCAAACAGGACTTTTTGCGTCACGTCCGGAGATGCCTCCTCCTCCATAGCCCCACTCACCTGTGGTGTCCCCCAGGGCTCCATACTTGGTCCCCTACTGTTTTCAGTCTACATGCTCTCCCTAGGTGTCATTATCCATAAACATAACCTCACTTTCCATTGCTATGCAGACGACACCCAAATATACGTCCCCATAAAGTCCCCTACCCCTGACAGTCTAGTCGCCCTTAAGGCATGTCTCCTGGACATAAATAGTTGGATGTCCCAAAACTTTCTCCAGCTCAATGCAAATAAAACAGAAATAGTTCTCTTTGGCCCACCAAGCGACACCGACATCTTAAAAAACAGCCTAGCAGACATGGCTATGAACATCACACCGGTAGCAAAAAACCTTGGGGTTTTCATTGACTCAGGCCTTAGCTTTAACACCCAAATTAAGAAAACCGTACAAGCATGCTTCTTCCAACTAAGAAGCATAGCTAAAATCAAGCCATTTTTAACAGTCCCCGACCTTGAAAAAGTTATTCATGCATTCATCACATCACGCTTAGATTATTGTAACGCACTATACACAGGCCTAACCCATAAATCAATTTCCCGCTTACAACTTGTCCAAAACGCTGCCGCCAGACTCCTGACAAACACCAGGAAACGGGACCACATCACTCCGGTCCTGGCTACACTTCACTGGCTCCCTGTTGTTTTTAGAATTGATTTTAAAATCCTTTTACTAACATTTAAGGTACAAATGGGCCAGGCACCCCAATATCTTGCCGATCTCCTACACCCCTATAACCCTCCCCGTACCCTTAGGTCCTCAGACGGGGCTCTCCTAAAGGTTCCCGAGAAATTTCATCGGGTAAACAAGGGAGAACGAGCCTTCTCTGTCCGTGCCCCTAAAATCTGGAACACCCTCCCCAAAACCATCCGACAAGCAGATACCATTGCATCTTTTAAAACTCTTCTTAAAACATACTTGTTCAGAAAAGCATTCCCCCCCTAGCCCCTTTGAATGTTTGTTCACTGAATTCTGTCGGTATTTTTATTTTTATTTTTATCTATTACATTGTTGTTGTTTTTATATTGTATATGAATATGCTTTCTGCTATGGGTTCTTCATTTACTGTGCTGCATCCGTTTGGATGTGTTCGATTTTTCTGTGAATTTGTTGTGCAGCACTTTGGGACTTTGTCCAGAAAAGTGCTATATAAATAAAGTTATTATTATATTATTATTATTATTATTATTATTATTATTAAGTGCATGAACCTTGGCATTCCTATTCTAGGGGAAATTAGCTTTGCAACGCATTTTGAGCATGGCTATTTCCTGGTCAGGAAAAGAAAATCTAAAAGATTTGTTGTACAGGGGGAAAAGGAGCGGATCAAGTATAGATACCTGGGGTCCCAGGTCCAGTCAACGAGCTTGTAGGTCTGCTATTTTTGAAAAATCGAAAAACATTTTTAGAATCTGATCTCAGGTCAGAATGGGTTAATAATGACACTGTCAGGATGTAATAGACATTTTTTGAATCTGATCTCAGGTCAGAATGGGTTAAGTGATCGAGTAAGCTTCATATGATACGTTTCGTGTGAAATATCCGTTGTCTGTGTTCAGCCCTTTTTTTCCTCCAAACTACCTCAACTAAGTATACAAGTTTTTCCCCCCGCTCTGCGCAGGATCCTGTTTCTGGGTGGCGGTGTTGGAGGGCCGTGTGGTGGGCATCGTAGCCGCGCAGGGTGGCCGCGAGGACGACGACAACGACAACGCGGTGGAGCTGCGCCGCATGTCTGTGGACACGCGCTACCGCGGCAAGGGCATCGCCAAGGCGCTCGGCCGCCGCGTCCTGGAGTTCGCCGTGCGCAACGACTACGCCGCCGTGGTCCTGGGCACCACCGCCGTCAAGCTGGCCGCCCACAAGCTGTACGAGTCGCTGGGCTTCCGCCAGACGAGCCAGAGCGACGACTACCGGTTGCCCGGCATGGGACGCTCGCCGCTCGAGAGGCTCTTCTTCCAGATCCGCTACAGCCGCTACCGCTTGCAGCTCCGCGAGGAGTGAGAGAGAGAGAGAGAGAGAGAGAGAGAGAGAGAGGGATGGCCAGGAGAGGGAGAGAGAGAGAGAGGGGGAGAGAGAGGATGGAGAAAAGGGAGATGGAAGAGAGAGAGAGAGAGGGGGAGAGAGAGAACCAAGACCCTCCTTGACCTGCCGTGACCAAGTCCTCTTCCTCCGACATGCTTTAATTTATTTTGTATCGTTATAGAGTTTGACCTCTACTACTTAACTTCTACCACTTCATTTTTTAAAGCCACTAGCATTTATTTTTTATTACCATCATGATTTTGTTGTTGTTTTGTATTATACCTTTTACATGAACAAGAGCTTTGTTTTTTTCCACTCATTTCTATTAGTATTATAGCTTCACCACCACCACACGTTTCTTATCATTAACAATGGATCTGGACACATGACATTGCCGTCCCATACCAATGTAACTGACCTCAAATAAGCCCCTCCCCCTCATGTGACTTGAATCAATATTCACAGTCGTTATTATCCCACACCAACCCCCTCTTTACCCCTCTCCCATTAACTTAAGTGACCCCCCCCCCCCCCCCGCGCGCCCCCCAGGCTTGATTTAAGCAATATTACACGAGAGGGTGTTGTTTAACGTGATTATTGCCACGACAGTGATGCGGTAGGGGAACGAGACGAAGTCGAGTTCCGCAAGCATCACTGAAGTGGCAGGGGCTAGCACGTTAAACAACACCCTCTTGTGTAATATTGCAATTCTACAAGTTACCCTTAAAACTAAGAAAATCGCTGAAAAAATATTCTTTGTTAATGACAGATGTCACAGTCACTACGACCACAAATGTCCAAAGAAACTAGCTAGCCTAGCCACCGAGTTTGCTAGTGCTCTGGGAAAACAGAGCGGCTGAATTCTTTGTTTTGATTAGGTGGTGAACAGTGCTGGTTTGACCAACGGCTAGAAACCGTTTCAACCAATCAGATTGCTTCCTCTTAACGACCTGTTGTAGAATTGTACTCGTCACCTAAAAGAGCTGATGTACAAGCACACGACGCCTGGATATCTGCTATTTATATAGGGGTCCCCCCCCTTTGAAAATGAGATGCTGCATCTCTAGGGGCCTGTCCCTTTAAGAAATCTGAAATATGTCTGTCCGTGAGCAACAGAGTGTAACTGGGCTTTTTACTCGCCTCCAGTTTACCCGCCCAGCTCCGTGTTTTCCACAAACTGCAGGGAGTAGAAGGAATTATGGGGAGATGGATAAAAGGGCTGGATGAATAGGGATGGGGTAGAGATATAGGTCCCTGGAGAGAGACAGCCATAAATTGTGTGCGTGCGTGCGTGCGTGCGTGCGTGCGTGTGTGTGTGTGTGTGTGTGTGTGTGCGCGCGTGCGCTCGTGTTGTGGTGTATAGTGTATACTCAAGTCCACTCTAGTCGTTCAGTGGCCCAATTATATATGTGTGTGTGTGTGTGTATGCTTGCGGACGGAGCACCATCACAAACACACAGCCTAATTTGGCCCTTCGCCAGCCATTACAGGACAACCATATTGAAGCACAGCTAGCATCTGGTGCTATAATTCCCACAGTGACAGATATAAAAGTGGGGACAGGACAGACACGTTGGACATGTTGGTGCCCTGCATGGACAGGACACCCCCCATGGCACACAGTGCGTGTTCAACTCTCTGTCCTGTTCCTTATATAGCTAGTATTCTCTCTCCTTCTTATCTCCTTCATCCACCCAGCATATGTATATCGGCCTATACCATCCCCTTTTTTATTGTCTCTTTGGAACTGTGGAGAGAGAGAGAGCCTCTGATTGGGTGGGGCGACAGGAGGACGCACAGACAGAACCCCTCCTCCACCTTACAATATAGATGCATGTCTGAGCTTAGGCGTGCATGCATGTGTGTGGACTGTGTTGTTCAGAGAGAGAGAGAGGAGTGAAAGGATGACAGTGTGCATCAGGGGGTTATGGTTACTCCAGCCTCAACGAAGTGTGTGTGTGTGTGTGTGTGTGTGTGTGTGTGTGTGTGCGCGCGCGCGTGTCTGTGTGTGCGTGCGCGTGTAGTGACATTAAGCTATTCCCTGATTTAAATCACATATTTGATGCATGATTACAAATGCATCTTTACCTGCTATAAGTCAAGTATTATCTAATGTGACGATACTGGTTTCGAGTACTTATCAATTGTTTACTGATTGAAAGAGAGATAAAGTCTACCATTTTGAATATGTCTAGCATTTGATTGCTAATTAATCATTTTATAACAGAAAACCGATATTTACTACGCACATTGTAGTAACAGTGTTGATGTAAACAATGTTATTAACACTGCGACAATTTCACAGTAGCACCAATTTACACAGCGTATATACTCATCCAGATTATCGGGGTGAAACTTGGGTAAGACGTGGCTACTAGCAATATTTGCAAACCTACGGTACATAACTGAGCACAAAGAGCAAAGAACGAAATATATCAATAATATTGGCATTAGTATTATGTATATATATATATATATATATAACATATATACGGTTGAAAACCCATGTAGCAAATGCCCCCCCAACTCAAAGAAAATAAAATCTCCTGTAACATCTATTTCCATCTCCATCCTCCTCCCACAGAACCAGCAGAAGTAGAGAGAAAAAACACCACTTTGAGCCTAAGTTGTTTTGTACTACTTGTATAAAGTTAAAAAAAAATACAAAAAATAAAATTGTGACAACACACACAAAAAAAACATAAGATAAAAAAAAGACAAAAAAAAGAAAAGAGAATACTAACATAAATGTCATGAAATTACCATTGACCCTTCTTTCCATACCATCCTGTTCCTGACATTCCGCCCCGAATCTCCCTTCTTCATGAATCTGACTGCAACCCTGGGCTAGACCCCCCCAGCCTATACCATTTGAATCCTGCCCACCGTCCATTTGACCCTCTGTCCTCCCCAGCCCCCACCCATTTCCACTCCATGTCTGCATGCGGCCACAGAGCCTTATTGCTGCGCTGCTTTTATTACTCCATTCGGAGCTTGTTGAACCCCACCCCAGACTCCGCCCTTAACGTGATGTCATCTAAGCAGTGTGGCGTTAACTTTGCAACTACAGTATAGGATGGGGAAAATGTCAAATGCAAGGACAATGCACGGCCGTGTGCCTGTTTGTTTTGTGTGTGTGTGTGTGTTTGTATATGTGTACAGTATGTAAGACAAATAGAGAGAGACAGTGTGTGTGTGTGTGTGCGTGGGTGTGTGTGTGTGTGCGTGCGTGTGTGCGTGCACGATTGGAGTTGGTGTAGACATATGATAAACTCACCAACCATAGCACTGCCTCGATGACATCCTGCCTGCCAACCAACCGTAGAATGCAAAAGCAATGCAAATGTGGCATGCCTAGCTGTACCCAGTGTGTGTACGGTGCCTGCCCTGGAAAAGTAGAGAAAAAAATGATATATATATCATTATATATGATATGTATATATATATATATATATGCAGAGAAGAGAAGCTTCTTTTTAAATGAACATATAACAGAAATGTGTTTCTTTGAGAAAAAAATATATACTGTTTTGCATGAAATGTGTCTTTGAATGCAAATGTGACTTTTAGAGGAGCCACTCCTATCACAGTGGAATCGCAGAACTTGTCATGTCGCTTAGACTTTCGTTTTTTTCTTTTCTTTTAAATTCGAAAACAATTTTAGAATAGTTTATTTTGATTCTCTGTGATTACGCCTGGGGGGGTTTGGATATGAAATCCTTTAAGTATAAAGCCTCCGGGGATGACTGCCGCGGATAGTGTTCTATAAAAACCATGTTCTAGTGAGGATCCCAATGGCCTTGCTGCAAGTACTAAGATCAATGGCTGAGTGATGCAAAAAGCAGAGAACAGTGTGTAACATAAAACTCACCAGACCCAAACACACCAAGGAAAGGGTCTATTGTGTGTTGTGTGGCTACGGGATACATGGCGTTAACCACTTAGACTCTACTCAACTGTATATCCTTTGTTGTATGACAATATCAATAGCTGATCTGCTATTTTCTGTATTTTATAAAAAATGTCCCACCTTTGTTTTTTTGGGGTTTCTTTGTTTTTTTTGGGGGGGGGGGGGGGGGATTTGCCCAAAATAGGTACGTAAAGGTCACACGGTCCAACCTCCGCCAATGTATCCAGTCATGTATCCCATGCAACACAACACTAAATCCTTGCTCTGCTCGCTTCAGTGTTAAGTCTAAATGACAAATGACGTATGTAAACGGATACCCGGTTCTTTAGAAATTGTATCCCGATGAATGATATTAGGTACAGCAAGCTGTTGAGATGCTCAAACGTGCCCGGGTCAAATGACACTGTCTAACAGAAAAAGGCGTCTTACCCTCTCAAGAAGCCACGGCAAACAAGATACAGTATATGAGCTAACTTGCTCTCAACAAATTGGCAAGTTTATTATTGTTTTTATTTTATTTGAGCCTATCTGAGATTTGCCCTCCAAATTCCTACAACGTTGGAATTACATGTTCTCGTTTTCTGGATGCATTAACCAGAGAGGTTTGAGAGTGAAAGCTGTGGCTTTTGGATAGCTAAGCTGCCAAGCTGAAATGTGACCCACTCTGGATCTTAGTGGAAGAATGTGAAGTCGATCAAATCTGAGCCATTTCTGCTGCTGCCATTTTTAGGGCTAATTTATCTTCGATGAAAAATAACCGATTTTCTACTGAAAAATAATGTGTTTGTGAATTCTGATGGGTTTTTCAGCGGAAAATCAGTTAGTGAATTAGACCTTTAAGTTTCACCCACTGAGGATTTTAATCACGCCGTGATTATGATAACAATAATTATCAGTATATGGGAGGAATGTCCTGCCTCACATTCTTAACAAATAATGTCATATCATTCACAACGCCTCTAACAAGGCCTTACGCACTCTAATCACATGCTGAAGTTCAGAAATCCAGAGGCTTGCGCTGGTGAACAGATGATTTTGAATTGTAGAGACAAACTGCACTGACTAATGTCTATAAATGCATTTACTTATAATGGGCGAGGTTTCAGAGTAATGCCCACGTTTCTCATGTCATGTGAATGCTATGCCCTATGAAGACTCACCTCCCATTTGATACCGGTAAAGTACACTCAGTATTAGAATGTAGAAAATAAGCCCGTATGCAACTTTACCAGAGTAACCAACCATTCCTCTGACGTTTTGCTGATGTACAATCCTGAAACAATCTTTTGCTTTTTCTAACTGTTTGAGTTTCTGTGAAATTATTTGGCTGATGGGGGACTGTATGAGTGTGCATTGATCGTGGTTGAGGTTTGACAAAAGTATGCTGCATAATAAGAATAAAAGGAGAATGTTATATAAAAAAAAGTATGCTGCATAATAAGAATAAAAGGAGAATGTTATATAATTTATATTTCTTCAGAAGCCCCTGACTAAAAGGTTCCTCTGACTCCTTCCTTGAAAGCTTTCTTCAAACAATAGCTTTGTTCAATGTCGGTCCAATCCATAAAGCAACCAAACAACCACTATACTGGAAAAGAAAATAGTCCTACTCTTCTCCCGATTGGTATTTCTTTAAGATTTTCAACTGGTGAGAAAGTATAGACTGCACAAAATGTACAGTTCCTGTGTGTGTGTCATATGAATATGATAGATGTTTGTCTGACCAATCTCAGAAGCCTGGGCAGTACAATTACAGTATGGGCATGAATGTAACGTTTAATTTTAAGTCTTGGGGAAATTATTCACTATTTTTGTGTGCTATTTTTTATTTAATGTTTTCAAGTGAGAGGAGTAATAATACAAAAAGCAGATTTTTTTTGTCTTTTCATTAAGTGACAATACCACCAAATTAGGTGTTAGCCATTTTGTGTGACTGTAAATAGCTCTGTGTCTACCTATTGCTAATGTATTGTTTACAGCTATAGCTATCATTTCTGCCAGGTTTCAATCCATCTGAAAGGACTTTATTTTCCTTCTTTTTATTCTTTCTTTCTTTTGTTTGTTGAGAAGATGGCTTTCATTGGAATGTTCCGCCTCACAAGGAGGGTGAGGGGTGAGAGAGGAACGTTCCTCTTTGGCAGTGTGTAAAGAGGGGCGCGCTCTGCCCTCTCCGAACTCCAGAGAATAGACTCCCCTCTCTCTCTCTACCTCTCTGGTTGGGGATCTCACTCCACTGTGGCTTGTTCAGATGGACTCCCCTCTCAACCGAGGCCACAGGTGCCAAGAACACATAAGCACTTGTAGCACAATTGTGTCTTGTTTTGCTATTACAGTACAGATATTTTTTATTTTTAAATTTCCTATAATAAAAGTCCCGAAAAAGGTTTTTTGCTCACATATTATCTACTGTATGTACCTTAAGCATAATATATACAGTATATGAAACATGATACCACAAAGTGTTATTCCTACTATATGACCCATGGCTATTTTTGGAGGTTGAAATTTGCCAAAGGTGTCATTTCTTGCTGCATTTGTATTATCCGTCATGTGGCTCTATTTTGTTGAAGTTGTCAACACAATCCTGTACTTATTGGTAACATTTGGAAAAAACCCTGCCCACGTGCCATGTGATCAAGCAATAAATACAAACAAACAAACTAAAACCACGTGATACCGAGCTACAATCTTCACAGATTGTATTATTACATGAAATGCTGCATTGATGTTACATCCCTTATACTGTACTAATTAACTGATGGCGGCGACAATGCCATCACTTTGTTGCAATAGCAACTTTACCACTTGTTCTGTAGAGGCCCCGAGAAGGTGTTTGATTGTACACTGATTTTTATTTTTTTAAATTTCTTTCTTTACAAAGATGCGTCAATGTTATTATTATAATTTTTTTACTTTTTTTTTTTTTTTACTTGAAGTCAAATATATACTGGTGTACCTCTAGATATTTGTACAGATGTCAATGTGGGGAAGGGGCATTAGGATGCTTAGTTTGGTCTGAGACAAAGGTTCAGGCAGACATGGAGAAAGATGGCGCACTGAAGCTTGATTTATACTTCTTTGTATGATGGCGCGCCAGCAAATATATAAATATATATATTTTCAGTGCGCAACACCGTTGTACTACAGAGCATAAATCAGGCCTTAAAGGGTCTTCAAGTGGACTGTAGGTTCCCAACAGAGCTTTCAAGGGTCAGTGAACAAAACACTTGTGTTGACTTGCGTCACTGATCCAATTTGTTCTATTGCACTACGACCTCACTCCCACACACTCGTACACAACTCCAAAACAAAAAAGAATTACCTTATATGTGAGATTCAAAGCTATTTTTGTTTTTAAAATCAGCAATTTCACAAATGTAAAGTTGTAAAGTGTATTTTACTGTAAATAGCATCTGGGGGATATTTTTTTATCCTTTTTGTAACAGAAACTATGGATTTAAAATATATATAACATATTTTAAAGATGTTTAGAGCTATACTATTGAAGACGTGCAACTGTAACAGATGTCTCTCTAGATAGAATATCTCACGACAACCCCCGGGTGACTCATGACAGCCACTTTAATAGACTACGGTGTGCGCCATCTTCTCCGGCGCCCCTGGTGCCTCCAGATAAAACTTAAGGTGGTCAAAGAGAGACAGCCTCCACTGTGTTGTCTGCCTGGCCTCTGTATTGCTGGAGAGAAGCCAGCGCTGCAGCAGTAGCACCATTTGTCAGGTCAGTGGAGGAGGTGCTCCGATCAGGTGTTTTGTGGGGACCGATCCCGATCACCCATTGTTTTTTCTCACGATCGGCCGATACAGATATTCCTCCCCCAAAAAGGCAAAACCCACGTCAAAACTGTTCCTGTGTGTGTGTGTGGTGGAGGAAGGGGAGAATGTTTAGGCCCTGCCATAAAGATGCAAAACGATATTATACTATATATCTGATGTACTTTTATACCACTTAAATGGTATAAAAGATCGGTTTCTCCAGATCAGGTAAATTGCCCGATCGCCAATTGAGTCGTTTGGAGTGAAAATCAGCCAATCACTGATCGTTAAAATGCTGATCGATTGTTCGGCGGCCGATCGATCGGAGCACCTCTAAGTTGGGTCACATAGACACGAGCTAGCTACTCTGCTAGCCCGGCTATAGCTGTGCTGCAGCGCTAAGGTTTCTCTGTGATTTGGAACCCCTGTTACGGTTGTTGTATGTTGCTAGGACGACCAACAAAGCACAGCAGGGGAAAGATATGCAGTCGCACAGAGGGAGGGTTGGGTGGGTTGGTGGCGGTGAGATCAATCAGCAGAGGAAGGTGGAAGGAGGAGAGGAAAGGAAGCATAGATGAGGGAGCTGGACTTAAAAGACCATGAAACAATTTTTGTTTTAAATTGGTAATTGGTAATTGTGTTGAGGACATTAGGTGCCCTTTAACTCATTCTGGGCGGGAACCCCTTTTGGTGTTAGCATTATGTTATGCTTTAGCTATTGAAAAATAGCAGATCTACAAGCTCATAGCGCGCCACCGAGTGGCGAGCTACAAGCTTGTAGGTCTGCTATTTTTTTTAAGAATCGTGAAAAGTGACATGAAAGTGTTTGAGAACGACTGACATAGCTTTTTCAATAAAACAGTCAGGATTTAGAAGACATTTGCAGAATCTTTCCCAGGTCAAAATTGGTTAAGGCATATTAAACAGGGGCCTTGAGTAAATAGTAGCTGGGCTACTGGGTTACAAGGTTACAGGGACAAAGGGGGCGGAATGATCAGCGAGTGAGAGGTATATAGGGTCAGAGGGTGGCGTATACAGTAACGTAGCCATGCCTGTTCAGGTACCTGTGGTATGAATGAACAAAGGCAGGCTTATAGTGACTTCCCCGGGAGAGCGTGCGGTAGAAATCTGAGCATGTTAGACATGAGAAGGTGGGAGTGAGGATCGGGGGAGCTGGGATCAAAGAACTGTGGCCATGCATGGTTGACTCACCTACGCCGTCCACACCTGACCTCGAGTGCGTATGCAGCAATGCAACCTGGTTTTTTATTAACTTTCAGTTTCCCTTCTGCCATTCCTATTTCAGAAGATTGCTGTATTACCATACCAGAACTACTATTATTATGATTATTATTTTATTTCGTTTTTACTGACAACAATGGGAACACTGTATAGATATAAAGTTGAGCTTTTCCTGCATTATGATGATGACTGAAAAACTGGATGTACATATTGTATCGATTAAAAACAACAATGCATTAAGCTTTGACACGTTCCAACGGCAAATTGATTGTCCTGAAGGGAAAGGAAGGGAGGGAAAGTATACACTGGGAAAAATGTAGCTTTAAGCTGATTCATGCATCAGCGAATAGTGACAAAGTGTCGTGAGATACAAATATGTTCAACGAAAAAATGTGACGACATGTAGCTTGACATTTTGTCGCAGAAGCATGCTTTCGACTAACAGCAGGCTTGGAGTCACTCGCACAGAGGCTGCAAATGACAGCCCGCCGCGTATCGAAGGGAAATAATAAGAGCTGAAAGGTATGAGGCAGATTCATTTTTAAATTCAATAAAATAGCTGGATATAGTGTGTATAGGGACTCAGGGGGAAGAGGGGGGCTGTGAAGCATTTCATAAAGAGTTGAGCTTTCAGACGGAAGGATCACTTAAACCTTATTTTCTACTTTCAGTCAATCGATAAGCTCGCAAAGCGTTGTGATGCCATATGTTGCGAGCTTATAGATCTGGTATTTTTTTAATTTAAACTAATTTGATATTAGCATCACAGCACAATATTATTGTCACAATATTGATATCAAGGCATTTGGGGGGAGAAAAAAAAAACTGCCTTAACCCATTCTGGGCGGGAACCCCTCTTGGTGTTTTAAACATTGTTATATTTTAGCTTTTGAAAAATAGCAGATCTACAAGCTCATAGCGCGCCACTCGGTCTGCGTAAAAATGTGTCGCAAATCTTTGAATATATATTCTTTCAAAGTGAATGTTTTTAACTCAGGTCTAAATGGGTTAATCTCGTCCCCCCATTTTAAAACAACTAACCCATGTAGTGTTTGGAATTATAATTTGCACACATACCAGTCTCACGCTCCCTCTCTCCAAAGGAATAGGCTGTGCACTCTGAACCAGGGAACAATGGGGAGAATAGAGAGCCGGATTTCCATAACACTGTCCATTGGTCACAGGGTCCAAAACCATGCACACTGACGACCTGGTGAGAAAAAAGAAACCTACCCTCACATCATATCAGCATGCCACACAGTCACACAGAGCACATTCCAGCCAGTGGCTTTGACAGCTGATAAAAAGGGGACATTAGTGCGGGATCGGAAATACCACAGGAATAATAGTACCTTGATAGGACGGGACTCTGCAAAATGTGCCCCGATATCTCTAAATGCCACCTTTATTACCCCTCCTTTAAAAAGGTATAGCGTTTCAAATCAGCGGTACAAAATGAGGTGATGACATTTCGAGGCCATAATTGTCTCCAGGCTTTGTCAGAAATGTCACACGGGTTACGGTTGTGACTGACTGCAGTCGTTTGAAAGGCTTAAAGCCTCTTAATTGGCAGCATAAGGAGTTTCTCGCGCACACACATGCATACACACACACACACACACACACACACACACACACACACACACACACACACACACACACACACACACACACACACACACACACACACACACACACACACACACACACACACACACACACACACACACACACACACACACACACACACACACACACACACACACACACACACACACACACACACAAACTGGGTCAGTGGGTGTGTGTATGAGGCATGTCTCATAAAATAGTGCCAGAAAAACCGAGCCAGAGCCATAATGAAAGACACTCCTGACACGCCTGAAATTGAAAAAAAAATGTTTATTTTAAATGAAGAAGAAACATGTTATTAATAAATACTTCATCAGTGCAAAACAGCAAAAACAATATAGGAGGAACTTTGGATTAGACAAAACTATAGCCTGATGTCGTTTCAAGGTTGAACAACCATTAATGATCCACTTGGTTGGTTCAAATATATATCAAAGGCCTATTAAATTCAGGGAACATCTAAACACGGCTTCCCCTCGGCAGAGAACACAGCAGGGTGCCTTAACGAGCTATAGTGTGAACACACGGAGGAGGAAGAGGAGTCAACCCTTCCACAAAATGAGTGAGTGAAAAAAAATAAGAACAACAACAACTGGCACAATCCAGTCTGTGGCTTCCTTGCCGTTGCCCCCGGATACGGATGGAGTGAAAGCTAGAACTGGGAGAGCTGGAAAAGGCGCCTGGCGCGGTTGCCTGGTTTCCATAGCGATGTGGGGATGCACGGTGAGCACCATGGTGAGCACAGAGAGAGAGGGGGGCTGAGAGAGAGAGAGAGAGAGAGAGAGAGAGAGAGAGAGAGAGAGAGAGAGAGAGAGAGAGAGAGAGAGATAATGAAAGAAAGAGAGGGGGAAAGAAAGGGGGCCGAGAAGATGGGGATAGATCGAAAGCACATCTTGGGGGGTAGAGAAGATATGAAGGTTGGATACAAGGGAGATACATAATTATGCAAAAGATAAAAGACGACAGCAAAGGATAGGTAGGATAGACTAGAGAGAGAGAGGGGGTTGGAGGATGAATCAAAGAGAGATGGAGGGAGATGTTATGGAGGGACATGGAGCTCACACATGGAACCCCAGGACTTGACTAGAGAGGGGGGTGGGGCAGGAGAGGAGGAAGATGAATCAAAGAGAGATGGAGGGAGATGTTATGGAGGGACATGGAGCTCAACCATGGAACCCCAGGACTTGCCACAGGAAAGTGCCACCTTCAGCGGGACCTAGTAAAACAACACCAAGGCAATGGGGACAGTGTCAGTGTGTGTGTGTGTGTGTGTGCGTGCGCATGCACACACTGACCTAAATTCAGCGAGGGTCCCTCATCGTTCACCTGACCGCTGCCTCGTGACAAACAGCCAAACATAACACAACAACAGCGAGCCGGTGCAGTGAGTTCTCTCTCATGAATAATAAAACACACACGCTGAGCCATTGAGCTTGGACAACGACCTTGACTAATATCTGATAAAATATCGCTTATCTGAAGTCGCAACACAGTACAATAGTCATATCATCACATAACTTGAAAAATGCTTTATCGCTGCTATAGCGGGCAGGGCTCTAGAGCTTATCTAAGCTCCGTTGCACGACGGCGTTGACAAATAGACGCCGTGGTTTCATTCACTCACCTTGAGATGCATTCCTAGACAGTCAACATGCTGTAAGGACTCCATGGTGTTCTTCACCACCGCTGTTTATGTAGGCATAAAAACCAGCACGCGCACACACACACACACACACACACACACACACACACACACACACACACACACACGATGACAAAATTTTTAGAAAAGCACCTGTGTGAAGTAAGTACTAATTGGTGCCTTTTAACCACAACACAGTTGCATGATCAAAATAAAAAAAACAGACAGACAGAAACAGCATAAGGCATTATTGATTAATGAGGCTAGCTAACGTTATAGAGCAGGGGTCCTCAACTAGAAATGCTGAAGGTCCACAAATCATTTTTGAATACGACCATGGTCCAGTCTCATGCACACGCAAATAAAATTGTGGGTCGCGGCCCCCCCCCCCCCCCCCCCCCCCCAAACCGGGTCCCATCCCAAAAATATATATATATTTTTCACTTTGACAAATATTCATTATTCACACATCCAAAAATCCAATTTTGTTCATTCAACTGAATGTGTGAATGTGTCACTGCGAGTGAGCCAGTCAGCGCAACATTGTCATCATGACATGCCGGCCCACAATACACACATTCAGAGCGTTGATTGCGTTTCTCGGCATTGATCGAATACAACGGAGAATTCAACTCGCGGTTGCAGTGACTTTTTTCCTTCTCTTTATTCTTTTTTTTAAATGTTTTTTTTGTGGCTTTCGCCTTTATTTTATATTGTTTATGGAGGGACAGACAGTAGGCTGACATGAAATGGGGAGAGAGATGGGGGGGGGGGGGGGGGGGTCACTCCCGCTGAGCCACGGCCCAGGCCTTTTCTCTTTATTTTAGCATTTCTCCAGGGTCCGCAGAGAGGTGTGCCTGTTGTGTGGCAAAAAACTATACTTTTCTGGCCTTGATATACATATATATACATACATCTACATCCAAACAGAAAAGTCCTATCCGATTGCATTAAATTACGCTAAACGACGACAAACTGCGTTAAACGACATTAAACTCACTTTGCCACTCGATTTCCCATTCACTCTATGCATGCGCATACCCTCTATTGGATGATGTTTTGGCTTTGATGATTACCTGCAAACTGCTGCACCTGGCCATCCTCCACCTCATACAGCAGCTCATCATGGAGCTGGGCTATCAGCCTGTACACAAGCGTGCACGCACACAAGATCATGACATCAGCAGTGCATGGTGGGGCATATAATAGGCCATCATTTGGCAAGATTTGGCCACAAAAGTACAAAATAATGTGTCATTCATTTAACCCATTCTGACCGGGCACCCATTTTGGTGTTGGCATCATGTTATGCTTTAGCTATTGAAAAATAGCAGATCTACAAGCTCATATCGCGCCACCGAGTGGCGCGATACGAGCTTGTAGGTCTGCTATTTTTGAAAAATCGAAGAGCGACTGACATTTTTAGAATCTGATCTCGGGTCAGAATGGGTTCATCAGACCAGTGTGTGTCCGGCGGAAACCTCGTATGAATCTGATCTCAGGTCAGAATGGGTTAAAGCTAAATTAATGTCCCCTGACTGAGGGCCGGGCATGACTCACTGTTCTGTATGACAATGACACTGATTAACATTTGATGAAGTACCTAAAAACTGCAGGGGTGTGCGCGCATGCATGTACATAGGTTGTGCATGTCTGCGTGTCTGACAAGAGAGAGAGCGAGGGAAAAGTGAATGATGCCGGGGAGGGGACAGAGATTATACTGGACGGAAACTCTCTGATTGGAATCTCTCCCCCTTCCTCTCGTTTGTATGTTAGGATACTCCTTGAGGGATGAGCAATGGTAGGACGTTGTCATTCATTTTGTTCAGATCTACTAACTAATGTATTTCAAATAGATAGACAAGCGGCGTGTGTGTGTGTGTGTGTGTGTGTGTGTGTGTGGGGGGGGGGGGGGGGGGTGGTACCTGGCAGAGAGAGAGTTGGAAGAAGAGATGTGAGAGAAGATTCTGATCATGGCCATCTTACACAGGTCAGCAGCAGAGCCTGTAGGACACAGACAGAAGAGGTGAGGTCAGGTCTACATGCATGCACAGTCACACACACACACACACACACACACACACACACACACACACACACACACACACACACACACACACACACACACACCTTGGACCACAAAGTTGACGGCCTGTCTCTCCGCCTGCATGCGGACGCCCCAGTCGGAGGAGTGGATGTTCGGGAGCATTCTCCGTCGGCGCATGATGGACACCACGTAGCCTTTTGATGACAATCAACAACAACGTGTGACGTTTGATAATGAACACTACAGTTTTGATTTGAAGTCAATTAAAATCATGATTTTATGTTTCACAATAAAGGTCCTCGGGTTCAAACGGGCAGAGATTAACACACCTATAGTAATTCATTTTCAGCAAGACCTGCGGTTTTTTTTTCTGTACGCGCAGAGAAGGCGAGGGTGCGACAACGCAAGCGTATTCACGTGGGCGCGGTCCCGTGGAATTGTCGCGCGTGCACATGAGGAGACCTGGAGCTGATCCAGGCCACAACGTCTGCGTTAATCGATGCCCATCTGAAAGTACCTTTATAATGAAACCTTCTTGGGCAGGCTGTTGCACCTTGCCCTCATCTAACCAGTATTGTTATAAACCATAACATTTGTACACTCAGGCTCACAGAGGAACAATAACACTGAAACACACAAAGACATTATAACAACAAAGACATAAAAAGAGATACATTTTAAATTGGTGTGCAAATCTCCTCCTGGAGGCAAAGCCCAATGAAAACATAATATCCCCCTTAATATTTAAACTAATAAAAAAACCCGGATAATACTTAAACTGTATGACACAGTAACATCAAAGTGCAATGATGGGCAATATTAGGCCTATGGTTGACGTTGCTCTCTCTATTGTCTACTGTATACAGTATATATGGCTATGCCTAATATATTGTCTAATTATGGTTATGTTGTCTATGGTTACACCTACTGTGTATATATATACTTTATAGTTTGTGAGATTATCTGTACACACAGCCGAAAAACAAATGTCCCCCAGCAGAGGTAATTATCTTTAGCCATTATTGTGCAGTTGTGTGTGTGAGTGTGAGTGTGAGTGTGAGAGAGAGAGAGAGAGAGAGAGAGAGAGAGAGAGAGAGAGAGAGAGAGAGAGAGAGAGAGAGAGAGAGAGAGAGTGTGTGTGTGTGTGTGTGTGTGTGTGTGTGTGTGTGTGTGTGTGTGTGTGTGTGTGTGTGTGTGTGTGTGTGTGTGTGTGTGTGTGTGTGTGTGTGTGTGTGTGTGTGTGTGTGTGTGAGCGGGCGCATCCGAGTGTGCGTGTGTGTGGTGGTGTGTGTCTGTCTGTCTGTCCAGTGTCCAGAGCTGCAATAGGCATGTTATAGAATATAGATGATATTGTATGGGCGTTTGGGTGGCGCAGGGGTAAAGTATAGCTGCCCAGTGCCACAGAGTCTGGGGGTGCAATCCACCCATTCCACCTCGGTGCGTCCGGCTTCATCGAGTGGCATCAATTGGCCCGTGTGTTCGGGGGAGTGAAGCCGGGCGCTGGCGGGGAGGGGGGGGGGGGGCGATATGGAAAAATATAATATCATGTATGTTTTCAAGTAGCATCACGATACATGATAATCATCACGATATCGTTTTATGCATTCTTTTGAGTTATTGTTCAAGTTATACTTACAACCACATACAAGGTAACAAAAACTAGAAAGAAAGATATGGAAAAATATAATATCACAATATGTTTTCAAGTAGCATCACGATACATGATAATCATCACAATATCGTTTTATGCATTTTTTTGAGTTATTGTTCAAGTTATACTTACAACCACATACAAGGTAACAAAAACTAGAAAGAAAGAGGAGTAACGGAAGATTTAGACCAAAATACGTATTCATTTTGGCTAACAAAGCCTGCCATTCTACCAAAGTATAAATTAAGGTATATATAGAACTGCAAATCATAGAATGCACAGTCACTGTATCACGATATATACACGATATCTCTGAAAAGGCATATCGGAGAAATCTCATGATAACGATATTTATCACCATATCGCCCCAACCCTATGTGTACCCTATGTGATCCTATATGGGCTGGAGGCGGCACCCGTCAACAGTTGAGACCCTGTCCCACATTGTGCCTGGCAGCCATCAGTGTTCTATACACATACCGACCAAAATTTGCATTTTAAAACAAAACGTGAGACGCCAGAGGGGTTTAATAACAAAACGATGGGTAATATTAGGCCTATGGCCGAATGTGACATCAAGATATTTAACAGTAAGTTAAGTAATACGTTAAGCAACGTATAATAAGCAATACTTCTGTCCCTCAAATGAACTGTTTTGATCTGGTGGTCACCCGAGATACAACAGCAGTGACAACGACATAACGACTAAATTGGGGAGAAAAAAAGGGGCTAAAAAGAAAAACAACATCATGTTTACATCGTCGTCATCCTCGTGGTCAAGCGAGTCATTCATAATGTATAGTATATCCGGTTGTGCTGGAGTACACTACACACTGTGTGTGAACCTTTCAGTGAGCAACCTCAATGGCCAGTGGTGTGCATGACAACCGCGGGCGCACGTGCGCAAAACCTCCGGCACATTCCAATATCTGGACAATGAGTCAGGCATCTCGCTTAGTATCTCTTATGGTTGAGGTAAGCTATGCAGTGTACACAGTATAGTATTCCCAGAATGCGGCATTCATGCACACACACAAGTACACATGCACGTGTGAGCACATGTACATGCACACGCACACGCACACACACACACACACACACACACGCAACAAACAGTTACACGCTTTCCCCGCTCTCACGACAAAAACACTCTCATTCTGTATTCAGCCAGTTTCACACCGTGAATCGTCTGTGACCTTTTCACGAGGAATGTGACCCTTTGCTCTCAGGGCACAATGCCACGGATGTTAAGAGGTTCGTTTGTTTTTCTCGTCAGCGTTTACTCATCGCTCAGGGTTCCACTCACCAGTTATGAATGAGCATGTATGTGTACCATACATACATATAATGCAGCCCTGTTATGATATTCAATAAGCCCTAGTCGCTGTCATTGTCCTGCGAGTCTCAGCGATCCACTATAGTCTCTCGAGACAGTCCTGTCCTGCCTCCTACCCCACTTCCGTTTCGCTTTTGCAGCCACGTAAGTATAACTCCTACTGTTAACCAAAATGAGTATGGAGGGAGAGATATTTTAAAATATATTTTCATGAATGGAAATGACAAACAGATGAAGGCTTCCTGTTGTTCCTTTCACAGGGAGGAACTATACAGACTCCCTGCTGTAGAATTCGCAGAAGAGTCGGCCGTAATGTAAGGAGACACATTTTGGTCCAACCCAGCGGTAGAAACACACTTTTTTGTAAAAGTTTGATTTGTTCAGCCAATATTGTTGAATAAGAACACGCAGAACCAATAATGTGAGAGAGGAGGCGGGTGAGGAATGCTGGAGCAATGGCTAAATTGAAAAAAGTAAATAAAAAAATATAACTTAAGTCTGCCCGCTCAATTTCCAAAAGTGTTTGAAGTAGAAGTCTGGTTTTGATTTGTGTGTGTGCGCGTGGCTACGCGCACATCTAGGTCTGCCCGTGCTCGCTGCAGCCTCTTTAACTTCATGGCTGCGTTTCCCAATGTTGAGATTCAGACCCCCTTCAGAACCCCTTTTGGTGTTTTAACTAAGCATCATGTTATGCTTTAGCTATTGAGAAATAGCAGATCTACAAGCTCATAGCGCGCCACCGAGTGGCGCGCTACGAGCTTGTAGGTCTGCTATTTTTTTTTAATCGTGAAAATGTGGCACAAATCTTTGAATATATATTCTTTCAGAAGACTTATTTTATTTTGACGTCAGGCCTAAATTGGTTAAAGTGGCTTCCTTCCCCTTCCTCCTATACTCTTCTTCTTCTTCACTATACCGTTATTATTCATCCCTATTATCTCAAGTGAAAGCATGGTAACTCTTCTCCCTGGGCTAGTTACGGAATAATAATGCGAACGACAACAGTGGAGCTACAGATCGACTCGAGTGAGGCAGCTTCCTCTCATTATAATATCAAAGACGAGCGAGAATATCCAGCCTGTGTGCTGATGAGTACCATGCGTGCTCGTACACACAAACACACGCACATGCACACAAACACACACACACTGCTGTCAAATAACACTATATCATTATATACCTCACCGTGGGTGAGCTGAACAAAAAAAACAAGAATATTTGACCTCTTCCCTTCCTCCTTTACCCCCTGCCGTTTCTCCTGCCACTTCATTTTTATGGGTCGATTTTATGGGTCACGGACTCACGGCTCGAGAAAAAAAAATCACATTTTCTTTTCCTATACATTTATGATTGCGACGGTAGGTTGCACATTACTATATGAAAACCTGCAAAACCTGTCAGTCCGTCCGTCCGTCCGTCCGTCGATCTGTCACGGCTCCATATATGGCTGTCAGTCCGTCACGCCTCGTGACACGTCACAATAAGCTTTGGGCTTATCAAGCCTGTTATGGAGCATGATGCCCATGATGTCATGTTTCACCCATTCTGACCTGAGATCAGATTCTAAATATGTCTTCTACATCCTGACAGTTTTCTGAAAAAGCTATGTTTCTGACCTGAGATCAGATTCTAAAAATGTCTTCTACATCCTGACAGTTTTCTGAAAAAGCTATGTTTCTATGTCAGTCGTTCTTCGATTTTTCAAAAATAGCAGACCTACAAGCTCGTAGCGCGCCACTCCGTGGCACGCTACGAGCTTGTAGATTTTAGCAATTTTTCAATAGCTAAAGCATAACATAATGCACCAAAAGGGGTTCCCGCCCAAAATGGGTTAAACAATCAAGACAACTGTCGGTAACAGTCGGTCTAAAAGTGTATTGATACCTGCCAACCAGCGCTGTCCAGGTAAACAAAAGTACACTTTTAAAGTGACGGCACACATATTAACCAGTTAACAAGATACTTGTTTTGTTCAGAATTTGTTGTCTCCCATCTTTCCAAAAAATAATAGAAAATGCTCGATAGTGGGCTCGATAAGAACCAGGCTCGATAAGCCTGATCGATAAGGTGCTTGTTATCAATAAAAATTAACCCTACATCCCTACTCAAGACACGCTCCAAATATGGCCAGTACAGAATTCATTCCATATGTTGATCTGACCCCCCACCATGCCAAAGCGCCAGTGGTCGCCCAGGAGTCTGCCGTCACCCAGGCGGATGCGTGCACACGACATAGCCCTTTAGGGCGTCTTACTGGTAATTATTGTACAACTTTCAAAACAAACAAATCTAAGAAATACCATGAACAGCTTCCCTGTAAAATAGCCAATGTACAAGATCGCATACGCAAAGCAACACGTTGTGCACTTGTGGATCTGCTATTTTCACTAGTTTGGGTCCCGGGGCAAATGTCTAATCTCTCTATTGGGCCTCGACCTGAAATGTTTGGGAACCACTGCTCTATAGCAGACTTTCTTCAACGCCGGCCTATTATTGCATGACAGCAGGGTTCGTCTCGGCTCTTATACCAGGCTGCCCGCATGAGATGGCAGGTATTTACCAGGTATTTCAGGTGCCAATGAACTTCAACAGTAATTCTAACAGTACTGCAGTTATGACTGAGTCATAATGTGGAACTAAAAACAGTCTGACTGGAGTCCACATGGTATCAAATGTCTTCTACCACCCAGTGTGGATTACAGGGGTCAAGTTCATTGATGATCAATGGAAAGCTTATGTTGTGTAGTCATAAGTCTCGTAACACATTTTATACACAAGGGATAGAAAGGCTTTTAAAGAGAAATGAAGAATAAAGTAAATGTAATACATACAGAATATAAAAAAGTACCCGTTTTTTGCCTGGATTTAAATGAGAATTCCATGCTAGAAGGCTGTCTTACCTTTCATTAAAGTTGTTACGTCCCTACCAAAGAGGTCCAGGTGTTTTTTTGTGCAAAAACTCCTTATTGGCTATTTCCCCTACCATAAGCCCTAAATGAATTGCATTGAATTGAATGGGAATTGAATGGGGCTATGGGGTGTTGTGCTAATTCGCTTATTTCCATCGAAATAAAAAGTAAAGTGTGCCGCTTGGAATATTATTTACATTATGAAGAGAGGATATATACAAAAAAATATTCATTTTGAGCGATGGAAATAAGCAAATTAGCCCCATAGCTCCCTTCAATTCCCATTCAATTCAATGCAATTCATTTAGGGCTTATGGTAGGGGAAATAGCCAATAAGGAGCTTTTGCACAAAATAACACCTGGACCTCTTTGGTAGGGACGCAACGACAACAAATAAAGGTAAGAAAGCCTTCTAGCATGAACTTCTCCTTTAAAAGTAGTTGCATGGGCCCAGGCCGTAGCGTAACGGTCTGGGCACCGGACTGGTGATCCAGTCGCGGTGTGCCGCGGGTTCGACTCCCGGATCCGACACGGCCTTTACCGCATGTCATCCCCCCATCTCTCTCCCGTTTCCTGTCAGCCTACTTTCTGTCCCTTAAAAAAATCAATAAAAGGCGTAAGCCGCAAAAAAAATATCTTAAAAAAAAAGAAAAAAAGTAGTTGCATGTTTGGAGCAGCCCGAGATCCTCTGGAGATTTGTTCCAACTAATTTATCTTCTTCTTCTTTTCCTTTCTCTTCTCTCACACCAACTAACTTCATGTCCTACTTCACTACATCCATAACTCTTCTCTTTGGTCTTTCTCTAGGCCTCCTGCCTGGCAGTTCCAACTTCCAACCTCAACATCCTTCTACCGATCTTACTCATTATCCCGCTCCACACGTCCCAAACTCTTCTCCCTTCTGGCTCCAAAACTATGGAATGCACTTCCCATTGCAATCACAACTGCAGACTCACTCCCAATCTTCCACCGTAGTCTGAAAACCCACCATTTCGGACTCCATCTTAGCCCGTATAGCACTTGCCGGTGCCTCGACGACCTTACAGGCGTATGCAAAGGCTCAATTTATGTAATTTAGTGTATACTAAACCATCTCAGTCTGGCCTCTCTGGCTTTATCTCCAAAACCTGACAATCTGACATGCGCTGTCCCTCTGATGTACTCGTTCCTGATCCTATCCATCCTTATTACTCCCAGAGAGAACCTCAACATTTTAGTGTCTGCTGCCTCCAGCTCTGCTTCCTGTCCTTTCGTCAGGGCAACTGTCTCTAAACAATATACAACATACAGTAGCTGGTCTCACCACCATCTTGTACACCTTCCATTTCATTATTGCTGATACTTTCCTATCACACATCACATCTCCACCCATTCCATCCTGCTTGCACTCGTTTCTTCACCTCTTTTCCACTCTCCATTGCTCTGGAATGTTGACCCTAAGTACTTAAAGTCCTCCACTTTCTTCACGTCTACTCCCTGTAACCTCACTGTTCCACTTTCGTTCCTCTCATTCACACACATGTATTATATGTGTATTATAGGTATTCAAAAACAAAGTATTAAATAGCTACACAGAGTAAAGGCTCAAATCAAGTGGCATTTGTTTCTTTGTTTATGTGAGAAAATGTTACTACTGTGACTATTATTAGCATATTGTTGTGCTTGTTTTTTGCTTGTTTTTTTAGGGAAAAAAACTAAAAAGAAACTTGAATGTTGCATTGTTCAGTAGAAATGGGACACATGAGCTGTTTTGTTTGAGGACCTGTAAACATATATATTTTCATTTTTATTATTTTAAGTTAACGGACAAAAGGGTAGACGTAATAAGCCTAGGCTTCAGTCTTTTTTTTTCCAGAATAAGAAAAAGAAAAAAACTGATGAACTAAGAATGTTTTGTATGGAAAAAACAAACAAACTAATAAACTAAAACTAAATATGTCTTGCTGCAGCTAACCTTCATTCCTCTCCTTTCCAGGGCATATCATTCTGCACCTCTCTAGATTTTCCTCTACCTGCTCAATGCTCTCAGTGTATGTGGGGTATAATAATGAAATGCTAACTTCAGTTTGAACCCTGTTAACAGTATAGTAGATCAATCGTGGATGACCTAAGATGTCTTGAGGGTTAATAGTTCAAGTCTGAGATATCGTTTTTCTCTAAGCCAGTGATTGTGTGTTCACACGGTCAGAGATGCAAAGACACAAAGGCGAATGGGAGTATCATTTGCAGCAGCTACATGCATCATTGCGTCTTTACATCATGTCATGTCGCTGGCTTCCGTCTACAATGAATGGTAGACCGCGTCTTTGCGTCCGTTCGTGCAACGCAACATTGGTGATTTAAAGACGAGCAGCAATACAGTATATATGTTTTGAATTGTACAATTCTAGAAGCTGCATACCAAATGAGTTGTACTGTTTGCTGTCTCATAGCCTTACGGAGAGACCATTATAGCAGGCTATACCTCAAGTGATAAAGGCATAGATACAGTAAGACATAGATAAGTTATTCTGTCACGTCCTCTAATACTTGCCAATTATTAAAATAATCATGATAGGAAAAAAAGAAGACAAAAGAGGAAAAGAGAGAATGGGATGATGGAACGGAGAGACAAAATGGGAGTAGAAAAGATATTGTGAAACATAAGAGTGAGATTAGACGAATCGACAGTCTGGTGCGACAATCGAGACAAAGGTGGGAAGGACCTCCATGGTGAGGGCGCTCTGGGGGCCAAAGGCTCCATAAGCTGTTGATTGGAGTGGGGAGCATCCAATACGCCACCTCCGCTCACACTAAACTGACACCGAGTAAGACACGAGGGACGAGTGCAGGCGGGTGAGGGGGTCACCGCGGGCGATAAAGCAAACGTTGACACATGACACTAGTGGGAAGGGATGGAAGCTCAGTTGGTAAAACACTCGCCTTTCGACGCCTTGCGTTCCACCTCAGTAGTCAATCTCCCAGAAGTCTAGCGCATTGAAACGGGGGATAAACTGATCCCGTACCCTGGCTGATACAGAATATAAGTCTTTACTTATCTGCGTTTACCTCATCACAGCGGAATTAAGGAGAACGCAAACAAAACGTTGTTTAACTTTCTTGTACCTTTTCAGAGGGTTAATGTTGACCAGGAAACTATTTTTTTTAAATATGCAGTGAACCAACAATTTTTGTGCTAATGTTTTCACTTTAATACTTTGAAGAAAAGGTTTATCAACTGATTATAACAAACTCCCCACCTTGGTGGAGGTCTGTGCTCTACTGAGCAAATAATGTAATATAATATTTTTATATACCGGTAAATTACCGGTATATAAAAATATTATATTACATTATATATATATTATATTATAGAATATTTTTATATTATATTATATTATATTACCGGCGGTAATATAATATAATATAATAATATTCTATAAGCATTAGTGCTTTATTAAATAAATAGCTGGTTGATATACTGTACATCTTCTGGTGTAGAGGGGAAAAGGAAGGGAACAAGTAACCTGGGGGACAGCGGGAGAGATGCAGTAAATAAAATAAAAGGGCAATCCTACTGTAGAAGAGAAGTTTCTACAGTCGGTTCTGGTCGGCTCTTATAACCCAATGTCATGTGACTTTGCTCTAGAGACAGACGTGGGTCTTCAGCGATATAGAATATACTAAAATACAATGCTTTCAGTGACACTAGAGACTTTCCAGTGCACCATTGTGACCGATCTGCACGTGTCATTCCTTGCAAATGACACAACAATTATGTTCATCGGTTGAGTATCCATCACCACTGCTCCATCTCTGTCTCTGTCTCCATCCACCTGCACATCAATTCTTGGAGTTTTTCCAAGTAGGAAAACTGCTTCTGGTGCAGAATGATCTCTTCCTCTGGCCTATTGACATTGGGTTAATGTATTCCATGTTATGAGGGTAACAGTGCAGAGTCTACACTATTGAGAGTGTGTGTGTGAGAGACTGTGTGTGTGTGCGCGCGTGCGTGCTTGTGAAAGTGAGCGTGATTGCACGCTGGAGTCTCAGGCGTGCTGTGTTGGCATTTCAGCCGGTGCAGAAAACAGAGTGTCCTGTTTGAACTATCACCCTCCCTGAACGGCCTCCTCATCAGGTATCGACCAGCAGCAGTTTGTCTCTGTCCTGCCAATGCAAGCACTGCTTTCTCCCTACCCACGTTAAAAGGTCTGAGCGGGGACATCTGTGTGTGTGTGTGTGTGTGTGCAGACACGCAGTAGCACGTTTAAAATGCTTATATGCCGCTGAAAACATCAAATTCACCACTAATTAATTAACCATGAACCCTAGTGTCACTATACTGTGGGGTGAAAAGATTTGGTGTAGAAGGGGGAGGGGGCTTTTGTCAATTAAGAATATAGGGTTTAAGTGGTTAGACCTCCCCCCCAAAAAAAAACACATACACATTACGCACACGCACATGTATGTGCACAGACAGACACACAAGTCTCACACACTCTAACCTTGTTTGTGGCACAGCTGAATGGTGTTCTGGATGAAGGACTGGACCTCTCTGTATGTCTGGAGGAAGCTGTCTTGAAAGCGGCTGGCTTGCTCAGCACTCACCCCCAGGATCCCTGACAGACGCTCTCGACCTGGCGGCGACCAACACAACACATTCACGGTTCACAATGATTCTCTAGAACTATTTACGCTTGAATGTACACCAGGGCTTGTCCACAACATTGCTCTGCCATCGCTCAGTTCTGAACAGATATTCAATTTAGGATCTTTGCATTCCGGCCACATAGACAAGTTCCTGAACTGGTAGAAGAACGGAAGTCGTACAGTATAGGTTAACGTTCTCCATCATTAAATTGACTACTATTTAGAGCAGGGGTCCTCAACTAGAAATGCTGAAGGTCCACAATTCTTTTTTTAATAAGACCATGGTCCAGTCTCATGTGCACGCGAATAAAATTGCGGGTCGCGGGCCCCACGGGGTGGGGCTGCCCCCGCTCCCCAAGAAACAACTATGCCTGTTTAGTACAGTCAAACCAAGCTATACAAACCGGTCCCATCCCAACCAACCAATACTGGGGTGGCAGAGTATGAAAATATTTTTTTTCACTTTAATATTCATTATTCACACCTCCAAAAATCCAATTTTGTTCATTCAATTGAATGTGTGAATGTGTCACTTCTAGTGAGCCAGTCAGCGCGACATTGTCATCATGACATGCCGGCCCATAATACACACATTCAGAGCGTTAATTGCGTTTCTCGGCATTGATCGAATACAACGGAGAATTCAACTCGCGGTTATGGTGACTTTTTTTTCTTCTCTTTAGCCTTTATTTTATATTTTTTACGGAGGGACAGACACTAGGCTGACAGGAAATGGGGAGAGAGATGGGGGGTCACTCCCCCATGTCTCTCCCCATTTCCTGTCGGGATCCGGAGTCGAACCCTCGGCACACTGCCAGACTGGATTACCAGCCAAGGTGCCTGGACCGCTGAGCCACGGCCCAGGCAGGCCTTTTCTCTTTATTCTATCATTTCTCCAGGGTCCGCAGAGAGGTGTGCCGCGGTTCCGGTCGTGGACCACGGTCCGCCTGTTGAGGACCACTGATTTAGAGACTAGTTAGTTACTGCTAGTGTGAGGTCTAGCCAACACCAACTCCGGATTTAGAGACTATTTTTTTGCATTAAAATCAGCCGGTGATTCTGAAATAAAAAAATCTAACAATCAAAAGAAATTCATGAATAAATAAAATTCAAAATAATATTGAAAAATAAATACAAAAACTAAAACTAAACTAACAAGTAGTGAAAATAGCTGAGCTACAGTACAAGCCCACAATGCGTTGCTGAGGTTGTAGATGGGCCATTTTCACTAAGACGTCAAATGTGTCTTTAAAACGTTTGGGAACTCATGACCTTGATGACGCTCCCATACAACTCATCCCTGTTGTCTCTCTGTTTTGCGGCTCATTGATTGATTGATTGAATACTTTATTAACAGTTTGCTAAAAAGGCACAGATTTATACAAAAGAATGCTAAAAGGATAATCCTTTTGTTTGTTTCTAATCTCTAGCAATTATGTCCAACACTTTATTATTATTCAATATAAATTATGCGTAGCCTGCGGAGTTAGTTCAGGAAGACATACTCGAGGGGGTTCATGCCATGCTCAAAGGCGCATTACTATACTCAAGGGGTTAACATGCTACCATTACTATGTGGGTGTATAATCGTGTGCAAGTCCCACACGTCATTCGCTGATGTGGCAGTCAGCTGACCAATTGGGCGGGCTACTTAGGCTCACCAGTTTGCATGCTCTTCCTGCCTTCCTCCAAGGACTGTCTAAAGAGGACGGGACGCGGAGACCGTAAGGGCGCCGCCATGTTGCTCACATGGTGCTCCATGGAAGGAAAGAAACATGCGCAATGGGCTTTATGCAGCCATCACTTCCTCATTCAGCTTCCTTGGTCTCAACTGCGCATGTTTCTTTCCTTCCATGGAGCACCATGTGATCAACATGGCGGCGCCCTTACGGTCTTCGCTTCTTGTCCTCTTTAGACAGTCCTTGCCTTCCTCAAGGAAGCTCTTAGAAGGAAGTGAAGTGGTCACGTGACTGGGCTGCGACATGACACTTTCATGGACACTTTCACGGGAGCCAAACTACACCCGGAAGTTCGGCAGAATGCACTGGAGTTAATGAGAGCTCAGTGACCAGCTCATGAACAAACATTATTTATAAATGACTGAGACCTTTTGTAAAGTGATCGCTTCTGGAAAATAAAATAATATATATAACACGTTATTTTAGGCTGTCATATTTTTTTATGTGCATACTACTTGATGTGATTTATTTTTTCAAAGAGCAGAGAGCAGCCCAGGCAGAAAACTTACTATGTGCTCTTCTATAAATACCTCAATAAAAATAAATAGTTATTAAGTCGAAAAACAACCACTCGGAAAAAACGTGTGATATCACTTATGTCTTCTTTCATATTCCTGAAACAATTATATGACAAAGCTCGCAATCGTTCATGTATAATGTTTGTTATGAGCTGGTCCAGCCGGCTCCATTCACTGCCATGTATTCATTGCACTACTGGTGTGAGTTTGGCTCCCATGAAAGTGTCCATGAAAGTGTCATGGCGCAGCCCAGTCACGTGACCACTTCACTTCCTTCTAAGAGCTCTGCTATGATTCCTGGTTGTTATGTGACGCCACCCCAGCACCACCGTTGGGCTCTGTTATTTATGCTCCCCACGTTTATTTATTTATTGTATATCTATCTCCCTGCTCTTAATGTTTTACGATGGCGTTTAATCGCGCCGAGCAGGGAGAAAATGCAGCAGAGCCGAACGCCAAGTCTAATATTGTATGCACACTACAGTATTCTCATTCTCCAATAAATATTGGTTAAATCTATTCGTGAGTTGTCTGACTGAATTAATATTATTACTAGTGTGACAGTGACAGACACAAAAAGTGCCATATATACCATAGAAGATAATACAGTTTGATGCAGGAATTCCCATCTCTTTCTTTCTCCCAGTTTTGCTTCTCACCTGTCCTTCACGTCGCACCATGCACACCATCCCTCCCACCCTTATTCCATTCTTTTTTTCTCCTCTCCTCCTTAACACTCAACCTCCTAATTTCCTGACCTATTTGTATGTGTATGAGTGCCTGTGTCCGTGGCAGACCCCCCCCCCCCCCCTCCCCAAACCCCTCCACATCGCCTGAATTATTGTCTCACTGGGAGAAAGCTTCCTTTTAGTATTCTGTATCCATGGCGACGCATCGCTCCGTGAAGAGCTTGTCTGTCTCTGGTACATTGATCAAGCCATTCCTCTTCTCCTCCTGCTCGCTGTCTCCCCCTGCCCCTCCCTCTCTTTAATCTCTCTCTCTCCATCTTCGCCTTTCCCCTACATTACTCGCTCTTCGCCAACCCCCATCCACCCCTGAGGCGAGGCAAAGGCAGATGGAGAAAATGTAGGCTATAAAGGCAGGCGCTTTCGTAGATTCCCCACCACTCGGTCTCTTTCTCTTTTCTGTTGAGGCGTTTTTCCTCATTTACTGCGACTGTCCTCCACGCTTTCGAAGAGATCGCGGTCAGGAATGGCCATAATATAAGACTACAACAAAAACTAACGCGTTGCATTTTTTAAAAACTTGTAAATCAGTTATTTCTGGCAAGTGATGCGGCATACGTCAAATTAGAAATTTGGCTCTTTGACTTATTTCTCTTGTCTCATACATGATTTTTACAAATGTGCTTCAGGCATGTTGCTACTGGGTTTCCCTGGGTGTCCTGGAACTGATGCATTCAGTAGTGTCTGTGTGTGTGTGTGTGTGTGTGTGTGTGGGGGGTGACACTGCCTGTGCATCAGAAATGTGTTTGTAATGTTCGCTACCTGCTGTGTATGCCCAACATAATGTGTGGTTTGTAGAGAGAATACAACTGGTGTCATCCCCTGTTCCCATCCATGCCCGGTGTATAGATGGTTTGTTGTTGCTCAACATCTGTCTCATAACTGTAGTTTGCAGCTATATCTCAGGGTTATCAAAAAAAAGAGTTAATAGCATGAATTGTTATTGGTTTGTAATGCTACAGGGCATGTTCTACTGTAAGGGTATTATAGTAGTACTAGTCCTTACACGTTCTGAATATATGAACAGCAAATGATGTTCAGTGTGGGTAATCTATCGAAAAAGTTTGCGATCGCTCGCCCGGCCGCTGTCCGTGTGGGTCTGTTACGCGGAAAGGTGTGTCCCAGTATTAATCTGTGTCCGTCCCAACATGCATTTCACTGGTGACACGTCATTTGCGGGGAGATGTTTTTTTTTTTTACGCAAATTATTTCAATTAAGATGATTGTTAGAATGTTTGGCGTGTGTAATGCAGGGCAGATTGAGGTTGGAGGACAGGGCTGTGCGGCGCTAGGTTCCGTGAGGCGGTCCGTGCGTCGTGGCGTTGTGAGATGGCGCAGAAAGCGAGCAGCTGTCTTGCTCTATGCTAAGGAAGTACTCTGACTGACTGACACACAGACAGACAGTCCGCTAAATTATTAATAGGATAATGGCTGGCCCTTTGATCGCTTGATGGTCAGAATCTCATTCAGTTCTTGTGAACGCCCTGCAGCACTATACTCTCTATTAGCTCATACACAGCAGCTTCTTCAAAGCACTTTGAGAGACACAAGCGAGTCTTGAAGCAGACGTTGACCGGAGTCCCTCAGGGCTCTATAGCAGGGGGTCTACATTGAAAATAGCCGATCTACAAGCTCACAACACGCCATAATTCTCGGCTAAAGATTTCCCCCAGAATTCAGTGGTTAACACTGCCGAGTGCCTCCTGGGCACTTACTGTAATGTGCTTCAATAACCAACACCATTAGACCTTCATTAAGAGGTTATCAATTGTAAACAGGATATTATGTGATTGTCATGCTCAACTGAGATGAAGAAATGAGCTTGATGAAGACAATGAAATGCACGCAAGCACACACACACACACACACACACACACACACACACACACACACACACACACACACACACACACACACACACACACACACACACACACACACACACACACACACACACACACACACACACACACACACACACACACACACACACACACACACACACACACACACACACACACACACACACGTCATGTGTACACAGAGCCACTCCACTAATCACCTTCACTGCTAATGATGACAGGACTAATTGACCCACATTTCTTTTTATGCGTTCATGGTTCAGTGTGTAGCCACAAGAGCAGCGTCTCTAAGCGGTTGAACAGTAAGAAGTGTGTGTGTGTGTGTGTCACAAATGGGTCACATATTTGCAGGCAAGCTACACTATGGGCCACAAGGGTGCATTATACATTCATCTCTAGTTTTCCCTCAGCACCTCTCTCTCTCTCTCTCTCTCTACACCTATTTTTATCTTTTGCTTTCTGCTGCTTCTGCCCTTCCTCCGTCAGGGACATGAGGATGAGCAACAGAAAGAAGCATGGGAAAAATGCAGAAAAGTCATAATCTTTGATTACCAAAGAATATATGTGTGCAATAAATGGGGTGCATACTTAGTTTAGACTAGTCATTGGTTAGACATGGGTTAAGGTTAGGTTTAGGTGTGCTGCCCCGTGGGAGGTTTAGGTTCAGGGTGAGGGTTTGAGATAGGTTGTAGTTGTAGGACTAATGACTGGTCTAAACAATGACTAGTCTAAACCAAAAAACTGTCTAAACTAAGTACTGCACCCCAATAAATGAAACATTTCCTCTACATCTCTTTTACCTGCATGCTATCTCTCCAGCTAACACCCTCTTGGGACTGTACAAGCCTTTAGAGAGGCGTTTCTAACTCACGCGTACAGTTGTCCAATGAAAGCGTGAGACTAGTGATCAATAAAGAATAGACATGTAACGATTCACTCAACTCACGATACGATTCGTATGACGATATGAGGTTCACGATACGATACAAAATTACTGTTTTTTTTATTTTATATAATTTATCTTCCCCCCTGAGATATTTTATTTAACTACATTGCAACAGAAGTAGCATTACTTTTGACAGTGCAGAAACATAATTGCCTTCCTTGATGAGCATCAACGACCATCATCACCTGGGCACAGTCACAGACACACACAGCTCCCCTCTACAGTGCTCTACTACTGAAAGTCACTATCATTTCTCTCCAAAAACACTTGATGGAATATGACTAAAGCTCACATCACACACTAGCCCCCCTAAAAATAAAAATAAAAGAAAGAAGAAAATCGATTATATCGATATACGATATATCGTTACATGCCTAATAATGAACATGGTTGATTAACCGAACGACGACAGCTGACAGCTGAAGAAAGATAATCTCACAACGTGTTACAACTGTCACTCTGGGGTTCCTAGGGGGTTAGTATATAACCTATACTTAAACCATCTATATCTATATACTGTAATATAGGGTTTAAGTGGTTTAACACTTGTACATCACAGCTAAGGGATGTTGTTCTTCAATCTCACTGCCTGTCATCCTTTTCACTTTCTGATGCTGCCATAGGAATATTGCTGTTATGTCTAACCTGCACTTTAATGGTGTTTGAGGATATGAAACACTAGTCATCAAAGCATTTGTCAATCCATTTTGTTTGCTTAAGAGTGGTCACTTAGTCTTTTATTCAATTCCATCAATGTTGTCTTCCCACAGCCCACACAGAAGCGTGTCATTATTTTGAGGTGGACCTTTTCCTGGAGACATGCACATCCACACCTCCATACACCTCACCTTCTTAGTTACAGTAATACAGTAGAAGCAGAGTGATACAGATATGGACAGAAAGACTTCATGGCCATGATATGGTTATAATGCCACACCTCTTGACAAATCATATTGTGTGATTTGAACGTTTTTATAAAGGGCTGTATTCATTATTGTCAGCAATAACATCATTATCATTATCAAATGTGTGTGTGTATGTGTGTGTGTAATATGTGTGTGTGTGTGTGTGTGTGTGTGTGTGTGTGTGTGTGTGTGTGTGATTTCTCACCAGCCCCATAAACCACGGAGTAGACAATGCGCTTGGCATGCTCCCTCTCCTCTGATGTCACATCCTCTACACTCACCCCCTTCCTGAAGAGAGAGAGAGGGAGAGAGAGAGGGAGAGAGTGTGGGGGGAGGGGGGTTGAGTGATGAAATAATGAGCTAATCGAGTGTTATCATTGACATGTGACTTAATGAGGAGTTAAGTTATGAGGCAGGAAAGTACGTCCAGAGGCAAATCAGATTTCAGTCAGTCAGACAGACGACATTCACTCTGTGAGGACTGCGAGGACTCAAACTGAAAGGCCAGTAGAAGTGGATCTATTGCAAGATAATAATAAAATAACTACTGCATAACGAGGATTATTATTTGAGTCAGATCTCTGAGGCTATGTATTGTCGCCTGTGTCTGAGGGAGGGAGGGAGGGTGGGTGTAGTAAAGAAATATATAACACCCGTGTGAAGTGAGGGGCGCCGAAGTGAGGGGCGCCTGTTTAAAGTGCTCTAAACAAACTAGTCTATTGACTTGGTTCAAGAATGAATAAGCATGACAAAGATGGAGCCTGACACAGGACAGTGTCAGACAGACAGTGTGTGTGTGGGTAAAGTGGCCCAAACACACACACACGCGTGCGACCACATGCACATACTGTATGTGCGTGTAGGTTTCAGTATGATGTGATTTCTATGCCAGTAGCCTCAGGGGAAAGCCTTTAAACAGAAGAGCTTCAAATCCCTCCTCTTCATCGCGCGCGCGCCCGCCCGCCCGCCCACCCACACACCCACCCACCCACCCACACACCCCCACACACACACACACACACTAAAGCATAACATGATGCTAACACAAAAAGGGGTTCCCACCCAGAATGGGTTCAATGGGTTTATCCTCCTCTACGTCTTTGGGCAGGTATAGCACTGTGACACATGCTCACGGTCCCCCTGCTGGACAGGCACAACTCCACTATAGAGGAGCTGGAATAATTAGAGCGTTCTAACTTTAAAATGATATTAACAAAACGTGGTTCAATATATTATTCCGACAGCACAGACAAAAATTACTGCAGAGGGGGGACAGAGAGAGAGAGAGAGGGACGGAGAGAGATAGGACAAAAGTGTAGCCTCAGCAGAGCTATTAATGTGGGTTGTGTGGTGGGCTAATGTGGTTAAGCAGCCACCCTGAGAGCCACACACTGGACAGAGATGGATGACAGTAGTACCGGAAGAGGGCTGGATTCAGTCAACACACACACACACACACACACACACACACACACACACACACACACACACACACACACACACACACACACACACACACACACACACACACACACACACACACACACACACACACACACACACACACACACACACACACACACACTCTTCAAAGGGGCAGCAATGTGATCACCAAGGTGACGGGGCCTGGGGGGTGTCCGATGAGAGAGAGAAGCACTGGAGGCAGTTGGCGGGGTTGTCATGGCAACAAGGCTGCCGACGTTTGAAGCGTTATATTGGCGATGGTGACGACGAGAGAGGGAGAGATGAAGAGAGAGAGACAGAGAGGCGGAGAGAGGAAAAGAAAGACAAGCGAGATGGCGAGAGAGAGAAAAAGAGAGAGGCAGATAAAAAAAACGAGTGAGAGAGAGAGAGAGAGAGAGAGAAATTAATCTAGGCAGCCGTGACGGAGAGAGAAAAAGAGAGAGACAATAGAGATGGAGCGAGGGAATTAGATGAGGGAGAAAGAGAGACAATAGCTGGAGAGTTAAAAATAGAAGAAGTTAAAAATGTGAGAGAGATAGAGAAACACTCGAACAGGCGTGTGCGTGTTTGTGTGTGCTTGTTATTATTGGAGCGTTAACGAGTAATTTCTTGCATAATTTATCCTGCCTATGACCTGATTTGACTTAAGTGTTGCATGCTACGTGTGAGGACGTGTGTGCGTTGTAACTGATTCTATAACCTTGTTCAACTCTCTAGTCTCCACCAGACACTATACATGGCATGCTAATCTATTGCCCTCTTTGAACCATAATGAACGTCGTTCAAGTATAGACCCCTGGGGGACCCTGCTCAATGAAGTACGGTTAAAGAGGGTAATCTTTACCTGTGTGCGTGTGTACGTGCGTGCGCGTGTGTGTGTGCGTGCGGTGCGTGTGTTGGAGAACCCACCACTGTGAGGCCAACATGTTGAAGACATCAGCCTGGGGGTCGCTGAAGACACGGAGCAGCTCAGGGTCAGAGGACAGATGGGCCAACAGACGCAGCTCTACCTGGCAGAAGTCTTCATGAATGAAGAAAAGCACGTTAGATTTCCAGACAAAATAAAAAAAACAATAAAATGCCATATCGGTATATTGGATCGGTCTCAAAATATCACAGATATTGACGACGCAATAATAATGTGTCTTTGTACTCACTACTCAAGAGCGTCAAAACAAGAATTATAAATATAAAATATAAATATAATATAATGTAATATATTTCCCTGGTTGGACGTAGCGCGTGGAAGGAACACGTTATTCCAACCAGTTCCTTTCCCCTCCATTTTTACTACTTTTCATTGGTTAAATATTGTTTTAACCAAGACACAGAATAAAAGGTGTTCAACAGCGCTGGTTTATGCAATAAAATCAAAAACCTCAAAAATGAAGTTAGGTGGTTTCCTCCCGACAGCAACGATATGCAAAAGCACACGCATATACTGTACAGTGTACATCAACAGACAGACAGACAGACAGTATTTGGGAGTTCCAGTGGAACCGTCACTGATCTGAGTGTCTGGACTCATTGAGAGGGTCGATAGCCCAGGTGTCCTCTCCGTCTATTCACTACACAAACACATCAATCCCAGAAGAGACCGACAAGGTCTTCATCAACCAGGTGTCCCTGCTTTGAGCACGTTTCCCAAAATGTCCAAATATTTGTCCCGTGTTCTTTTTGCACTTTTTATTGTATTACTTTCTGCTGTCTGTTGTGTTCGTTTGTGTGGGTTTAAAAAGTTGAAAATGTAAGGGAATGCAAGGCAATTTAATCAGAATTGTTATAAAACACATATACATTCCATGTATATCTAAATAACAATATTGTATGATGTGATTGAAATGACACTTTATACTGATGCCTAACATCTAATAAAAATATCAATGGAAAGATGTCCAAATATTTCCCAGAATTTCTTAGGCGAAAAACATTATTCAAAAGATAGATCACAACATGTTGCATTGTGATGCATTGAGAGAGTCCTCGGTGCATTCATGCCGGTGTGCACACCGCCATGTGTGCTGTACATTTCTGACTAATAAAGCATTCAATAATAATAATAAAACATACGGCACATTCTATCTACAACCTATTTTCTCCCCTAGGCGTTTATAGGCGGCTTGGTGTGTCAAAGCCTTTATAATACCCCTTGTCTTGACGTACTGTACTAACTAAGCATCATGTAATACTTTAGCTATTGAAAAATAGCAGATCTACAAGCTCATAGCGAGTGGCGCACTACGAGCTTGTAGGACTGCTATCTTTTTTAAATCGTGAAAATGCGGCACAAATCTTTGAATATACGGTATATTATTTCAGAAGACCTTTTTTTTGTTTGTTTTTTACGTCAGGCCTAAATGGGTTAAACTGAGCAGAATCAAGGCAAAATGACTCAAAATGGATGAGGGAAAAGGGGACTTTTCCATCACACCACTGATAAACCAACCACAGATTGTTTTGACTTGGGGCAGAGTGGGGAAAAAACATCCAATAGAATCCTGCTCTTGCCTTGGCTCAACTCGAGGGGAAAGTGATGCATGACAAATCACGTTTTAGACCGGTCACAGTATTCATAACAAAGCTTTTGTTGTGCAGTGTTGAGCTTGACCACTATGTATTTACACCATAGCTGCCTACCAAAACTTGTTTTGTGTGTGCGTGTTGAATGTTCAAGTTTTAACTTTAATGTCAACAATACCAATCACAGAGTAAAGGCCCGTAAAATTACACAACAGCTACGGTCTCAGATTAGACATTAAAACTCAAGTATTCAAACCTCAAGGTGGTCAGTGTTCTTAAAACTAAACCACGTAAATAAAATCAATATTAAAATCTAAACTATATGAAGTAGCATAACAGTATCGGTCATCAAGATATCAGACTGTATGTATCACATACAGTAGGTAGTGTATCACGCATGTTGTGTGCCAGGTGTATGATGGACGGAGAAGATAGGGGTTGGACAAGTGGAGCTGGATTTCGGTTGCGATGAGGTGAAAAAGGAAGTTGCTAAAAATATCCTCCCATCAATGTTTTATGAGACGGATCACATTTCTCTTCAGTCTTCAGCAGGGCTGGCAGCCTCTGACACATACTGCTGACTGCAGCCTATCTGCGTGTGTGTGTGTGTGTCATAAAGACACGGTAATAAGAGAACATGGATGTGATGTTTGTGATGAGAAGAGAGAATCCTGTGTTAGACATGTACATGTGCGTATCTCATGTATGTGTGTGTGTGTGTGTGTGTGTGTGTGCACGTGTGTATGTGTGTGCGCGCGCACGCAGCGTTTTCTGTAAGGGCCGCTCCACAGAAAGAGAGGAAGGTCTTCCAGATAAAAACACTACCAGGAATCCTTGTATGGATCCGTCCAGAAATAGATGGAGCTAGACATGTAAGCAGACATTCTACAAAAACATTCAGTGGATATTTGAAAAAACGCTGTATTTTCGGCAGAGAGATCTGATGCAGAGACAAAAGGAGTGGGGGGGCGATTATGCACCCCTGGGAGATCCCGGGCGATGGGGTTTAAGTGGTTAAGAGATCCGTTACAAAATGTTACAATAGGACATGGAATAGCTGCAGGTGGAGAGGTTAGAGCAGTGAGTTTCAACTGGTTGCCCGCGGGCCAAATTCAGCCCCCGGGAGGGGGTTATTTTATTTGTTTTAGATTATTATTATTATTTATTTTTTGCCTTTTATTGTGACTACAGGTTGCAATTACTATGAAAAGTTGCATTTCCCGTCAATACGTTAGTCCGTCACCCCCGCGCCTCCATATCCATATATGTTCACGCATCGTGACATCACATCCCTTTGTTAATAAAGTATTCAATCAATCAATCAGAATATCAAGGGGCCTTGGCACTTTGAACATAAGTAACGATATGTCAAAACCAGAGTGTTCATTGAACTCTGAGTGTAAAAATGAACGAATGAATGAAGTTAATGAACCACTCACAGCGGTGGAAGTGATGTTTTACAGACAGACTATGAAGACTGCAGTGACTTATAAGGGATGAAAGACTTAAGAGCTGAACTTATACCGGCACTTTGAGACTCCAACTCGTCTGTGGTGGGCTGCAAGTTGATTGATGGGGGTCTTCTAGGAAGTGCTCAGCAGCACGCTAAAGCAGAGAGCCAACCCCCGTCTACTAGGAGGATATAGGGTAATAATGGCGTCTTGGGAGTCGAGGTCAGCTGCTCTGAACTCTGGTAAATGTATCTGCGGTGTACCATAGATACAGTACATGTATCTATGTACATGTACATGTATGTACATGCTCCATATATTATGCAGATCTAGGTGACGATCCAGTCTTCTCCATGCATGGCTATCCAGGGTTTGATGAGGTCAGTGTTGTGATCTTCATGTGTATGGAGACGGCCATATATGGAGCGTGTCACTGATGGCCATATATGGTGGCGTGACGTGTCACACGGCGTGACGGCCTTCGTTTCAGACCTTCCATTCCTTCCAGGTCTTTTTTGGAGCATGATGTAAATTAGCTTGATTTCGTTATTTAAAATATCATAGAATAATTAAAACAGACCCAGTTCAAATGTATCAACCGAAGTATGGTATTTATTTTAATGTACCACTGCGAGCACCATGCCGCAACCAAGTTCAACGCCAGTGACAGAAGCAGAACCGATCCGAGCGGCTCGGAGCGGCTCGGAGCGGAGGACAGTTCTCGCTCCGGAAGTCAATCTGACCCATTTAAAAACCCGCTCTGCGCTCACGTCAAAATCCCCCCGCTCCGCTCCTAGCTCGCTCCGCTCACATGCTCTGGACAGGACTGACAGGTTTTGCAGGTTTTCATAGTAATCTGCGACCTACAGTCGCAAAATACTTTTAATTTTATGATATAGGATACTTGGTTAAATAAAAAACGCAGATCTATTGTATGGGAGAGAACAAAAATTGAGTGTGGCAAATCGAATGTGGCATTCTTGGCTACGGCTTGAATATTTCGCTACGTTCTACACATGCACTGCTGTTATTGGAGATCTCGGTCATGTGGTCTTTTCAGTGGTTTATGATCGAGTGCCAACGTATGCATCGAGTAATTTCTCATCCCTCTGGTGTCCCTGAACTAACCCCTGGTTATGCAAGTCCCTGACAACTCTACTGCATTACTCAAATTGCAGCACAACCCAAACTTCAAGTCAATAGAGGACAAAATACTCACATTTCCACTTACTGTATTTTATTTGGCACATTGGCATACACCACTAATTGACATACACCACTAAACTTAATGTTTATACATTCCTAGAGCAATCCTAGTTTTTGGCCGAAAATATTGGAAATGCTCCGATGAAGGCTCTTGGCCAAAACACATACTGTAAGCGTCAAGTTTATTGGTGTGTGGAAAATAAAATAAGTAAGGACATGTATTTTGTCTATAATTGACTTGAAGCCTGGGTTGTGCAACCTTTGTTTTGAGTATTTTTTATATATAAATTCTAAAACATACCTATATTATTACTAGCCTCTCATAAGGAATTTGAGCTTCAGCAGGCATTAGGACAAACAACATAAACTATGAACGATTATGTGCAATTCCGCTGAGTCCCCAAAATGAACCACCGCAAAAAAATACTTTCCCATTATGTGTTCATTGACGCTTACCTGCAGCTAGGAAAGTCCTTCCGTCCTGAGGGATGAACATGGCCCGGGGATGTACGCTCACCACCTCCGGCTGCTTTCCTGAGGGGACCAAACACAGAGCTCTGAGGAACACCTCAATGCAACACAAAAATATATATATAAATATCAACGCTGCAAACTGTGAAGTAGATGTAGATGTAACTTCAGGCATGCTGTATTCATGCAGTGCATCTTAAATGATAACTGAAACGTTAAAATAATTATAATAAAATTACGGGGTGCGCACGCTTTTCCGACACACCAAAGGTCCGAAGCGCGGGGACATGCGCTGCGAAAATGCGACGGTCCGACATGCGCTGCTCCTGTGCTTGCGGTTATGGTTAAGTTAGGTCGGAACTAAAGCCTGTACCCAAAATTACAACACACAAGAAACTATGTAAAGGCAACTTCTAGCTAGCTTTCACAACAATGCCCATGGTATCATTCATGTCACAACTTGCTTTGTCATAAAGTGTTCCGTGTCCTGTCACTCTCTCTTCTAGGCCTGGAGTGAAAAATAATTAAAATGGACCTTGTAAAAATAATGTCAGAGTGAGGGCAGTAAGAAGAGAGTATATCAGCACCAAGGTTATTATAGTTTAGAATGTTTTATTTTTTATTTCTATTTCATTTTGACTTTGTGTTTTCATTTTCAGTTTAGTTTTAGAATTTAATTTAGTGGGTTTGCTACAGTAATTATAGTTTAGTTTTTATTTCATGAAAAGGATTAGTTTAGTTTGGTTTCTGTGTTAGTTTTTCTCATATGGGGTACTTGTCGGGGGCCAGATTAAAAATGAACAGACAACGTTTGCTGTAAAATACATACTGTATAAAACCAGTAAGACGCCTGAGGCCGAGAAGAGACCTCGCCGCTGGCGCTCAGATCAACATATCCGCCTGGGTGACAGCAGACTGCTGGGCGAGCGCTGGCGCTTTGGAATGGGGGGGTCAGATCAACATATCCGCCTGGGTGACAGCAGTTCTAAGTTTTGAATTTTCGGGCCTGTTGAGAACTCTAGTTTTCGCCGGCTGCCGGGCACGGCTGCACTAATAACTTTGGGGCAGGCCCGCCTGGAGTTTAAATGGACAGGTATCAGTCAAAAGGGAGACATCGAAGAGGAAGGATGGATGGGGAAGGATCAACATATGGAATGTCAGAACAGGTCAGCTCCATATACAGTATGTAGATCTAAGGGTTTGAGGTCAGATGTAGAGTTGCTGGCCAATATTGATGACATCAGGGACATCCCTGATGATGTCACGTGCTCCATTCCTGATGTCACGTGATGTCACGTGCCCGACCAACCAACACACTGACGGGAAATGCACGATTCCATAGTTAACTGCGCAAACAAAAATTCAGTTAAGACTGGCACAGCAGGCCCAGGCCGTAGCGTAACGGTCTGGGCACCGGACTGGTGATCCAGTCGCGGTGTGCCGCGGGTTCGACTCCCGGACCCGACACGGCCTTTACCGCATGTCATCCCCCCATCTCTCTCCCGTTTCCTGTCAGCCTACTATCTGTCCCTTAAAAAATCAATAAAAGGCGTAAGCCGCAAAAAAAATATCTTAAAAAAAAAAAAAGACTGGCACAGCAAAGACATAACAAAATAAAAGATCCAAATAAGCTGTACCCAATTTTTCCACTGAGGCCATTTCACTATGATTTTAATTTATATTAGATATCTAACATTTCAGTTAGTTTTTGTAAAGCCTTCCCATAATAAACTTTTTTCACGCCGTTTTCTTTTCCTTCTCCCAAAGTGAGTTAACGGTGCAACATTTCAACCTCAAATGTCTTCGTCGGTCGTCGGACATCTCACACCACACAACTTACAGTATGTACATGTATAAGTATATTGCGGCACGTACTGTATAAATATACGATTAACTTTTAATATCCTGTGTTTATGTGAGCAAGTAAAGAATAATTAACTTTTAATATCCTGTGTTTGTGAGAGTGCGTAAAGAGAGAGAGCAGGAGAGCAGAGGGAGAGACAAGAGAACACAAGGGAAAAAAAATAGATGGAGAGGTGAGAGAGAGAGAGTACTGTCTACTTAACCACATGAACCCTAGCGTCCACATTCTGGGAATTACATAATAGGCGAACACGTGGTCGAAAATAGCAGATCTACCAGCTCAAACATGTCGCAATGCGATGCATTCTGAGTTCATACATAGACTATTTCCGGTGAAGAGATTTGGTGTGTAGACCAGCCCATTTTGGGGGCGGGAACCACTTTCGGTGTTAGCATTATGTTATGCTTTAGCTATCGAAAAATAGCAGATCTACAAGCTCATAGCGCGCGCTACGAGCTTGTAGGTCTGCTATTTTTGAAAAATCAAATAACCACTGACATAGAAACATAGCTTTTTCAGAAAACTAGAGCGCTAGAGGGAGAAAATGAGCCGGGCCAAGTACAGAGCCCTGGGGGCAGCCAGTCAAAGTATATAGGCAGGGTTGAAATGTTTATGGGGCGTAATAGAGTGCTCCCATTGACCATGTGACTCAACGAGGAGTTAAATTATGATTACCAGAGGTAATACTAATAGAGTAGAATCAGAACGAGTGAGTCAGACATTATTCATACAGCAATCCCAATCAGTCAGTCAGACATAATTCATTCTCTAAGTGCTGACCGCAGAGTAAAAATAAGAGAAATAATGACCTCCCGCCACACTAGTCCCATCGACGCTATGGTAATATGGCAGCCAACACATGAGGCTGATTCCATAATGGCAACGCGGGGTAGTCGAGGTCAGCAAGAGTAACGGGGCTAAAGTGTTTTAGTGGCTATGGAGACTGTTCTGTTCAAGGGGTCACTTGTAAACCATGAACCAAATCGACGTCAGCTCCATATGGGGGACATGATCTATGGCTAACCTTGTGTCCTGAACCCCCGGTGGTGATGTGGGCGGCGAGTGAAAAGTATCGTGTCCTACTTGAAAATTCATCCAGAGGGTAGAGGCCTATGAGGTGACCAGCACCGCTATCACCAAAAACTACAACATGACGTCACTGAGCCGCGGTGAAGACAAAACCACTGCTCTCCCCAGCCCTTCTGTTTTACTCACCACCTGAAACGGTGGTCACCAAGACTCGCCGCTCCGGGCCAATGTGATTGGTCTACAAGTTATGTTGTGCTGGGCTGGCTATAGTATACTTTATTATAGTTGCAATGAGAGCTCCCAGCTCCCAAAAGCCGGGCAGGTGCTGTCCTCCTGGACATAACGAGTGAGTGTGTGTGTGTGTGTGCCACACAGGGACAGAGAAACAGGGGAGGCAGGGTTCATGGGCTCAAAGTATAGCCAGCACAACACAAACGTGTTTGTGACCTACACTGCCTCCCGTAGCTCCCACCGTTCCCCCGCCTCCCTGTTCCTGTCCCCAAACACACTGGTTATGGCCAGGACAGACAGCAGTGCAGGGCTTTGCTCCGTGGTGGTTTTGTGAACTGGCTGAGCTCCCGACATAAAACCAAATCATTGTGGATCTCGGATTTCATGTAGGCCCAGCCTATGACGTCGGTAATCTATGTTGACAGTCGTCAATTCTACTCTTAAGACATCTATGACGTATGACTCCAAATTTGGGAGAGGTTTCAGCTCGATTAAAGCCCCGCGGTGGCTGCCATTATCAAATTAAAATATTTCAAAAGTAGTAGTAGTACATTCTTACACATAATATATGAAGTTCACATATTAAGTGAATTATCATAATGCGACACAACAGATGTGCCATGCAACTTTAAGGATTTTACTGTCTATAGCAGTACTGTCAGTAAGCAGAAGACTGTCAGGTTCGGGGTCACTGTTTTGCCGGTTTGTCTTTTTTCTGCAGCGCTGTCAAGCAAGAGTATTTTCTCAAAGTGTTGTTGTTCAGCGCTGTCAGCGCTGTCAAGCAAGATATTTTTCTGGCCTAAGCCAGAATTTCTGGCTTAGGCCGTCCAAGTACTTACTGACTGCACACGGAAGCCATGACATTTTTAATGAATTAAGATTTATTCTTTTCATTCAAAAAAGTGAACATTCATTAACTTTAATAATTGTACAATGGTAAAAGGGTGCATTTATATAGCGCCTTGGATAGGCGCTTTACATATATTGTGCATTACATTCAGGGGTTCAGAGTCTTGCTCAAGGGCACTTCGACACTAACTCTGGGGGAGCCCCGGGTTCAAACTGGGAACCCGGCCTGAGCCACCGCCGCCCCACAATAATGGCAGTGAAATGTGGTCAGGCTGAAACCTTGCCCAAATATGAAGTCATACATCATATAGCCTACCTGTACTCTGTAGATAAGCCATAGACGGCATAAAGTCAAAGAGCTGTAAGGGAACCCTACTAATTAGTATTAATTAGGCCCTGTCTTGTTTTCTGGACATCAGCTTTGTGGTGAAAGGTGTTTTTTTTCTCCGTACACTGCAGCAACACAGTTGAAGGTCAAACAGGCAGTGATTCTATCAAGGGGAGAATAGTATACCTAAACACTAATAATAATAATAATAATAATAATAAAAACCTTTCCTCTCAGCCTGGCGAGCCACCATGTAGTGCCAGGGCAAGTCTGACACATCAACAACGCAGTCGTGTGCTGGTTGGGATGGCTGGGCCAGCGATGGAGATGATAACATAATATATCATATATCATTTATATATCACATTACAGCCATTGACAGTGACAATGCTCTGTGTCAAGTCAATACAACTACATCAGCATGTGAAAGAGATATGCAGAGAGAGGGGCGCGGGGTGTTCCAGTCAACAATACATTGCCTTGTCTGACACAAGGGTGCAAGTGGCGCCTTTGCCGCGTAACTGCAAATGACAGAATGGCAGACAAGCAAAATGTAGTGGGGGGGGGGGGGGGGGGGAAATAAAATAGATAACCAGGCTCATATAATAATATCTTGTGAACTGGTAATTTGTGTCGTAAGTCTGATGCTGTTAATCACTGCTCAAGGTTAGCCTTGTAGCAACTTTAGTTAGCAGTCCCCGATTAAATTAGCCAGCCATTTTTATTTGGAGTTGATCTACCGCCGAGAGCATCACACAACCCAGTGGGTTGGGGAGATCAGCCTGACTCGTTCGATTTGTATGAATACTCTCTAGTCTTTACCTTTCATAAATACATTAAATGCACAAAGCGTTTTACACTTTGTGCACACTAAAACTCCATGGAAGATATAGTTAGCATAAAACGTTAAATTAGCATAAAACAGAAACACTACATAAAAGCAAGGTGAAAAATGATTAATCACTAAGATAGGCAAGACTGACTAAAATATCTTGAAAGGAGTAGTTCAACCAAAATATTACTTAAACTCATCCAGTGCCACCAGTTGGATACCAGTTTTGGCCCTCATTGCCGCCGAAGCCCATTATAAAGAAAATAAAGAAAATGAAATGCTATTGTGCATGTCATCACCTGCACACCAGATTAGAGATTGCAAAAAAAAAAGAAGAAAAAAAAAGCCACTCCATGTCTCTTTGTCCTGACCAAGAGTTTGGTTCAAGAGGAACTCAAAGATCTATGGTGTAGGTTATGAGTGCAATGATTTAAGACTGGGGTGATGTGTGCCCTTAGTTTACCCTTGGTGAAGACTCATGCTGCAGCATTCTGTATCATTTTGTACTTGACCAATTGCTTTTTCTGGAAGACCAGCTAGGTGAGCCTTACTACCCTGCTAGTGATAAATGTATTAACGCCGAACAAGTAGTTTCCCCGATAGCTGAACTTCTCCTGAAGGGGATCTAAAAAACAACAACAACCTAATTTGAACAAATCTGTATAAAGAATGTTAATATAACTACTACAACTAGGGTGGTTGGAGGTGGTCTACTCTGCCCTTCTATTGAGACATTTAGATCATGTGGTGGGCGGGTAGGACCTCTCCTATAGTTGACTTGACAAGCCGTATTGAATGAAGCCCAAAGCTCAATATCTCCCCATTCCAAACAGTTTCTTAGCAATAGAAATGTTGGCGCTCACGTGGGAGACCTGCTGGGTTCGGAGGAACCCCTTTTGGTGTTATTATGTTATGCTTTAAAAATGGAAAATAGCAGATCTACAAGCTCATAGCGCGCCACCGAGTGGCGCGCTACGAGCTTGTAGGTCTGCTATTTTTGAAAAATCGAAGAAGCCACCACACGATTTAACATGGCAGATCCATTCTCCGTTTGGCAGCACATTCCACAAACTTTTCCAATTTGAAAGAACATGTTTCTGACTGCCCCACAGAAAAAGGGCAAACCGAGTGTGTTGGAACCCAGCACTAATGAATTACAACGGAGCCTGAAATGTTGCACACATTCCCTCCGTATCTGCCGATCGAGGATTAGCGGCGTGGTTGAACAGCACTGTGCCGTGCTGTCCTGTGTTCCACTGATCATTTGCAAAACCGACTGTGGAATGCCAGAACCCGCCCGAGATCATGTGGATTCCTTTCACCGTCTCACCTGTGATTTACTGTGTCACACTGACTTTACAGAGGACACTCTGGGCTGGGGTCATTTCACTGATTGTCAGTTCAGTCATTATAGTCTAGTCACTGGAAGGGGGTATCATGCAGGCGACAGAAAGAGTAATTTACAAGATAGAAAGGTTATTTTGTGCTCAAATTGAAGCTTAGGGATATGGGAAGTTTTCTATATACAAGTGAGGCAGTGATACTCACCATAATGTGTCATCTTTGTTGTTATTAGTCAAGCGGACACCATATTTTTTGGTGTTTCTGAGGATGATGTGGGTCATATTTAAGAATATAATGGTAGCAACCCCCAAAATCCTGTTCTGCTACTTACCCCTATGTGTCAAGATACCCCATCATCAATTTCAGACTACCATGTCTATTTATGTAATTTTAGTGAATTAATTGCGCCAGAGCCATATACCAAAATGGGGGTTTTGAGGTAGGTGGGACATTTTGACAACTTTTTATCATAGCTCATCATTTCAGCACATTTTTTCCAATAAGAAAACACTGATCAGAAGTATATTTCCGGGGGGTGCATGATACCCCCTTCCAGTGACTGTACTATTAGAGGCATGTGGAACCGCTGAAACTACTGCACCAAAGCAAAAGCGCACAAAAGGGTTACAGCCTTTATACAGGCGGGATGTTATCTTTATCGGAGGAAATGTTGGGCTGCTAGACATATTTGGCTCAGGGATTTATAGCCCCTAACAGTATTTACCAATGGATTTTCAAAACCTTTGCATTACATTTTCCACAATATTTTGCCATGGAGCAATCATACGGTGCAATAATGAGGCTCTTACTAATGTGTGGTATACCAGAATGTTACACATGCATGAGACTCATTCCATACCATACTACGTATTTGTTACATCACATATCCCAGATTCTCTCAGGCTCATTAACGGGTTGTGCTCCTTGTAAACCTTTATACTCAAGCGTCAAATGACAAAAATAATAGATCTACAAGCTAACAATGCATCATGATGCGACGTGTTGTTAATGTAGATCTATTCTTTTTGGCTTACTGATTATAGGCAGCACTCACTCAGCACCATGCAGTGCAAGTAGCACTACATTTTAGTAGACAACCCTGTCCAAATTACACGGAGCATGACTGTTGTTGCTTAGCAATTTTGCACATTTTTACAGAGTGGCTCCTAGGAGGTGCGTCGGCTAGAACATGGGGTTCTCAACCCTTGGGTCGCGACCCCTCAAAGGGGTCGCCAAATTATTTTGGGGGTCCAGCATTTGACCCCCAGCCAAAAACGGTGAAAAGAATAGGATCTGTGTGTGTGTGTGGTGTTGATCTTGCAAACCCCTGGACCACCATTGCCAAACATATTTTTTCATTTTATATTTGGCATATTCTTTGTAAAACGGAGAGGCAAAAAAACTAATTTGGAAGTCAATATGACATCAATGTCAATATGATTATAGCCACTAAATAAGAGGGTCAGTCTGTGTGTTTGGAGCTAAAATCACAAACTATTGGACTAATAAGCCCTATCGTGTGTGTGTGTGTGTGTGTGTGTGTGTGTGTGTGTGTGTGTGTGTGTGTGTGTGTGTGTGTGTCTGCGTGCGTGCGTGCGTTCAACTTTAACAAGATGAGTTACCGTGGATGTACTGCTTCTGGGTGATCTGAACCGGCTGCCTCGGTAGTGCTTGGAAGTTCTGAAATTGGAGGAAATATAGCGTAAGCAAAAAGCCTGAACATAGCCACGGTTTATTCTGTAGACGGAAGACACGATAAGTTGAGCTAAGGCATGACCTATAGAGCGCCGCAGTACCGCTCCCTTTCATGACGACGCCAGGCCCATGGAAATGAATCCCAATGCATTTCAAAAAGTATTTATACTTTTAGACCTTTTAAGCTTTGTACGAAGCCAACTCGAGTCGTGAGTGACAAATCATGACAACACACACAATATTTTGGACCAAACAAATAATTACAATGAAGAAAAACAACAAAAAAGGTGTTGTAACCTGCCGTGTTTTGGCCCAAAACATTGTGTTTATTATTGTCATGATTTGTCACGACTAGAGTTGGCTTTGTCCGCGGCGTAAACGTCTTTAAATATATTATTTCTGAAAAGTCTACGAGGAAAATTAACAGGGATTTCTTTTCCGGGTCTCTCGAGGGGGCGGGACTGCGACGCTCTATACAGAGTACAGTTCTTAACAGCTATATGGATTTGATAATGTCAATGCTTGTCTGGAGTGACGTCACCCAACTATACAGGCGCTTTAGATAGTCAATAATTTTAAAAGTGTGTTTTGGACAAGCAGCTCGGATCTCGACGTGGACAAACAAACCAAATAAATGCCACGATGAAAGGCAAGATATGGTGAGCAATGCATGTACGTGTACAGTAAGTGTGTCTGTGCATTCCAGTGGAAGCATGAGAAACTCTAGTCTAAAAAGAAAACACAAGGTTGTTTTGATTTGAGCAGACAATTGAGAGCACCATGTCAGCCTTTTGGCTTTTTTTTTACTGCACCGGGCACTTCGCCGAGGAATCTGTGCAGATGTATCAGGTTTCTTCGTGTGAGTGTGTGTATGTGTGTGTGTGCGCGCGCACACGCATATGCATGTGAGCGAGTATGCATCTGTGTCAACGTTGTATAGAACTGAATAGTGCTCTAACCGCTTGTCCCACAGTGACGTACACTTGCGGGCTAGGCTTTCACTTTGAGAGTACTAGCTCACACATACACATGAACACACCAGTGAAGGTCACCTCTGGACATTTCTCCCAGAGCTTCATTTCAGCTTCAAAGCAGTGCAGAGACATACCCACTGCTTCAAGGCTGAACACTGTCTCTCACTGACACGCTCTTAATCCAGAGCGACTTACATTTAAGCAAGAACAAAAGCATGGGAATACATCACATAAAAGCATTTATCATGAAACATGCGTAAGCTAAGAAAGTAACAGTGGAATATCTATATAATGAAACTATACATACACTATACATAAAAACTATACATATTTACTACTATGCTATACATATGTACTATGGCGTGCTATGACTATATACAATACAATTATAGTGCTGTCTACATAACATGCTATAAGTCTGTGTCAAATGCTATCTAAGCCAACAGAAATGCTATCTAAGGGGTTAGGGTAAGTGCTATGGGCCATGATGGAGTCTGAAAAGGTGGGTTTTCAGGCTACGGCGGAAGATTGGGAGTGATGCTGCAGTTCTGACTGCAATGGGAAGTGCATTCCACAGTTTTGGAGCCAGAAGGGAGAAGAGTTTGGGACGTATGGAGCGTTGTCCCGGCGTTTTTAGTGAGGGTACTTCCAGTTTCCCTGCGTTGGCTGATCTGAGTGCGCGGGAGGGTTTGTAGGGTTCAATCATACACACACACACACACACACAAATGTTGTTTCCATGGTGACTCATGGGATATTTTTTGTCGTAAGGTATGCGGTAAGTTACTGGTTCCCAAACACTGGGTCGGGACCCATTCGTGGGTCCCTTTATTTTTGGTTTCCTACATTTTGTTAACCCATTCTGACCTGAGATCAGATTCTAAACATGTCTATTACATCCTGACAGTTTCATTATTAACCCATTCTGACCTGAGATCAGATTTAAAAAATGTCTTAGATTTTTCAAAAATAGCAGACCTACAAGCTCGTCGAGTGGCGCGCTATGAGCTTGTAGATCTGCTATTTTTCAATAGCTAAAGCATAACATAATGCTAACACCAAAATGGGTTCCCGACCCCAGAATTTAAATGAGTAAAAATAATATCAAAAAAGAATCCCAAATTATGAATTTGAAACAAATTCAAAGACTCTTTTTTTTTTTTTTTTTTAGTAATTTCATGAATAAATAAAAGAAAAATCTAAGAAATTCCATAAATTAGAAAACAAATGTTTAAGAAGTATAGTGAAAATAGCAGATCTACAAGCCTGTAGATCGGCTATACATTCACTAGTTTGGGTCCCCGGGGCAAACCTCTCATTTCTCTTTTGGGTCACGGGCCTATACAAAGTTTGGGAGCCACTGCTTGTAATTGTGATCTACAAGCCCCACAGTATGTCACGATGTGGCGCGTTGTGTGAGCTTGTACATCAGCTAACGATGGTATAAGCAACAACTAAATATACATCAGGGCCTGAGAAAGTTTTCAGGTTATTGACATTATTATTTTGTCTGGCCCAGAGCAGGCGGTATAAGCAGCGTGACTGTTCTCTCGTTCTCCCAGAGCCGGGGCTCAGATCAGGAGGCATCATGAGACCCCGGTCAATCTATTGGTCCATTGAGTTCTCTCAGACACGTGGCTTAGAATAGGAGCAGCTCGATGCCAGCCCGGCCCCCCCACCCTGTATATCGACCCACTGAGGAATTTAAGACCTTCATTGACGGACAGACAAAAAAATCACACACACAAACACATGCACTCACACACAGCTCAGTCTGTATCCCAACACACACACACACACACACACACACACAGCTCTGTATCCCAACACACACACACACACACACACACACACACACACACACACACACACACACACACACACACACACACACACACACACACACACACACACACACACACACACACACACACACACACACACACACACACACACACACACACACACACAGGTGGATGTGCACCCACCCACACACACACACAGGACAACAACCACCATAAAGACACAACATCAGAAACAGTACCATCTCCATGAAGGACATGACCCCCCCAGCATCAGCGCCATGATGATCACAATGACACCGCCCCCCCTCCCAGAAGCCCTGCACCACCCAAAGAAATCACACCCGTGTGAACTGAGTGGTGCAACTCCCCTCTCTCTCCCCCCCCCCCCCCCTCCTCCTCCTCTCTCTCTCTCTCTCTCTCTCATTAGCAGGCAACAGTACAGCACTATCTCTTTCTCTGTTTCTGGCACAACAGCGGCCCTACTGGTACTAATAGTCATACTCATGCTCATTAACGTCACATACATAGGCTTCACATAGGCGGAGACGGACATTGCTGTTCCTTGTACACCTATACTGTACCGCCCAGCGCCCATGTCCCACCTATACAGTATATCTCCACAGAAAACTTGACAACCTATATCCCCAATAATCTATAGCACCATGATTGCTGATAGCATTTCAAAAAAACTGTTGGCACAACTGACATTTTCAGGGTCCCTGTAGATTTCTCCACAATAAGCTCGGACCCAGGTGAAGTCTATCTCAAGGTCAATCTTATTTCAGTGCTTATAATCCCTCCCATTCTTGTTGTGAGTAATTTAAGACTAAACATGGTGCATTCAACTTGTACTGCAACTCATTGGTAAAAATGAGTATCTATTCTCTAGACGTATTCTTTGACAGCCACCATCTGATTTAGACAAAGCTTTAGCTTTGATCTTTATTTATCTTGAACAAATAAAATATATAAACTTAGCTCTGTTAGACCTCTCTAGCAAACCTTTTTGTATTAATGATCTCAATCATCTCATAGATAATATTCAGAAGCTTGATTTCATGCACTTAACCAAAACCAACATTACGTATGAGGTGAATCGTAGTGCGAAACATACAGTATAATATTAAGGCATGTCTTACCAGGATATAGATTTTGTAACTGAGACGGAAAAAGAGAGAGTAGATTTGCTACTCAGAAACATTCAGCTGTACAAAGGTTGACCTGAATAAGTTCTCATCCTTTGAATATCTCGCTACTGTGCTTAAAGCTGAACCAGCTGTACTACTTTACTGTACATGTGAGACACATTTAACTTTCTCCCAACATTCTCTGAATTGACTGCTGTCATTATTACCAAACTAGCATCTCAATTCATGCACTATACTTGAAAAGCCTGGCTCTTGGCCTACGGCTACGGTTCCCAAGGCTATTTATATTTAGTTAAAAGTCTACTCTAGAACTAATTCAACATATAAGTGAAGCCAATCATCAGCACACACATATCCTTGATTTGGATAAAAAAGGGCCAACCTTTGTTTCAAATTGCATCATGTCTGAGGATTTTTTAAACAGAAAAGGGTGCATGGTCCAAAAGTGCTTATGAGATTCTGCAACATCGACCCATTCTCAGGGCGGGAACCCCTTTTGGTGTTTTAACTAAGCACTATGTTATACTTTAGCTATTTTTGAAATAAATCATGAAAATGCGGCACAAATATTTGAATACTAGAATTTCGTGGCCGCTCATCCCAGAGTTACGTTGCCGCGCACCATGGGAAGAAGGAAATTGCGGGAGTTGACTCCACATGTAGTAACGGATGGGTTATTAGTTATTATTATGTGTCCTTATTAGTGTAGTGTAGTGTAGTCAACACGTTATGGCTCATACACACTGCCCGGTATTTGCTCCGATTATGCTGTCGGGGAGCATTTTTGGCTCTGGCCGACAAAACCCCTGATCTGACGTTAAGCGGTGCCCAAAAGTTATAGATCACAAAGGGTTTGCAGGTAGAGCACATGACATGGCCCTAAAAATATATATAATTTTAATATAAAAAACTATTTTTGCATATGCCGCTTGAGATGACCTGAGATGACTTGATTGATTGACAAAAAAGGGGCTGTCAGCTCAAACACACAATGCAATAGTTGTTGTTGCGTACAATCATCAGTAGAAAAGTCAAATCCCAAAAATAAAAACCTATAGAAGTCAGCCTGGTACAGACGAAGGGGACACCACTGTATGT